>NC_059188.1:7073299-7673299 GCF_020631705.1 Daphnia magna
AAAGCCAGACAGTTACAATTAGCTTAAAAATAGGAAATGAAGAAACGAATAACGCACAGTATCCGTACAAAAATCCGAACACCGATTTAATTTTTTAAAGCCACCTAGTCAAGGCAGTGGCTTTGTAGTTTTGATGATAGCAGACGGGCAATGACACGACAGGGCAGTGTTGGGTAAGTCTAGACATTAAAAATGCCTTAAGGCATTATTGCCGAAGGGTTGTGTCAGACATTTTGCAAACCTAGGTGGTGGTTTTTAAAACGACAGTTGAAAATTCTAGGTTTAGTTTGTGATGGTTAAGCTTACCGAAACTATTTAGCTTATTTTTTCAGCTGTTTGAGTTCTTTACATCGCTGTCACCGGCGTAGGTGTAGCCTTTTCTGAGTAGATGCTGAGATCGGTGTTCGATCCCAGATTGAGGATGAATTATTGTGATTACATTAAAAGAAGTTCTCGTTCATGTATAAAATAAATTTTTATCGAGCAATATGTGCTTTTTTGTTTATTAAATAACCAAAAATTATAATTACTTAAATAAAAATAATATCTTGGCATATTCGAAATGAATATATTATAAAGATACCAAACATATCGCAATACCTTATCGGGAATCAAATCAGACTTCACAGTTTCAACTGAGATCACACCAACCCATCTTTCAGGGGCCTGAACGCTGTGGAGGCAAACATGACGACAACTCCTATTAGTGTTCAGGTCCCTGGCCCTCACGCAGCAAGAGATAGGCAGCTCAATTCATGCTAGTACTAGCGCAACCCATACGCATTCAGTTTTAACTCCATCTCGTTCAGGGACCTGAACCTCGACAAAAAACCAAAAACCCCGAGCCGTTATTTTTTTGTTTTTTGTTTGTGTTATTTATGCTTATTGTTTATTTTTCTCTCTTTCTTACCCATATGCATTCTTACCTAACTTTATTTTTTTCATTTATTAGAATATTGTTTAATTAAACGACAAGTATAATTTCATTAAAATTACTCGTAATAATTGCGCAATTTCCATAACGGACTTCGGGAGGTGGTGGATACCGACAAACCCGATATCATTTACAGTGTACCTACCATTTGATCATTGTACAATGTCATTATAGTTTTATTTATTTTCCTTTACCCTGTCCATAACAGTTAAGGATAGTATCTTTTAAAAGGAAGTATTTTGAAACGAAAGAAAAACGTTTGAAAAGCACCTACTGAATGACTACATCAGCTATTCTTTCAGGTGGCAGGGCTGGTTGTGGTTTAACGTGTCCCGGGTAATCCTCTATCCCAGTACACAAAATTCAAAGAAGCTTCATGGTAAAAATATTCTCTAAATAAATAGAAATGACAGCCAGAAATGGGTAGTAGGCTATCCCTTTACGTTCAACTTTTTGCTTAACAAATATCTAACCGAGTAGCAAACCGATTGGATTGTTTTGTCGTGGTGTGTTTGACGGTTCGTAAAACTAAATGAATTATAATCAGTAAATTATAAAAGCTCTATACTTGAAAAAAATTGCAAGTGATAGCCTTGATAAGATCTATCCATTTGTTCAAATTATAACATTAAAAATTTATAAGGTAGTCACATTAGGCTTGGTAATTTTTATTAAGGTCAGTGCAGTTTCACAGCTATGGGTACTTCCTCCTGATTGTAAACTTAAATAAATTTTGGAAAAACTATAGATCTAAATTAAATAAATTTTACAGATATCGACAGGCCCTCATCTAAAATCTATCCATTTCCTGTAAGAAATTTTGAAAAAATGTTTCTGCAAATAAAAACTTGAGGCAAGACATTATTTTATAGTTTTGCGGCTCTATAGATATCCTCGACCTATTGACAAAAGTAAAAAAATTATTCTTTTTCATTTTTTTATGAACATTTGTTCAAAAACTTTTACATAAATAGATAGATTTTGATGAGAGCTATCGATATCTGTAAAAAATTTATTTAATTTGGACCTATAGTTTTCCCGCAATAAATTATTTAAGTTTTCATAAATCAGGGAGGTGAGGCCCCGATACCTGTGAAACCGCACCGACCTTAACAAAAATTGTAAACTATTTACTACCTTATTAAAAATTTATAATGTAATAATTTTGAACAAATGGATAGATCTTATCAAGAGCTATCCATTCCTGCAATTTTTTTCAAATACAGAGCTTATAGTTTACCGAATTATAATTCATTGAGATTTACGATCCGTCAAACCACACCGATAAAAATATCCAGTCATTTACTACGTTAGATATTTGTTAAGCAAAATTTAACGGAAGTGGATAGCCCACATCATCGGCTGTCCATTTCTGTAAAATTTGTTTATTCGAGACATAAAAATTTTACTATGAAGCTATTTTAATTTTTGTACTGGGATAGAGGGATTACCCGAGACACGTTAAACTGCACCGTCCTGCCTACCTGGAAAATAGCTGAAGGGTCATTACTCGGGTAGGTGCTTTTCAAGCGGTTTTCTTTCATTCAAAATACCTTCTTTTAAAGATATGGCACAGCTTCAACTTTAACAAAAGAGTGGGTAAGTGAAGGAAAATAAATAAACTATAATGCATGTATTGCACAAAATAGTTTCAAATAAGTACGAATGATATCGGGTTTTGGAACCGGTCTCAACTCCGAATGCCCATGAGTGAAATTCACAATTATTACAGTAATTTTTATGAAATAGACCATTTCACGTTGCGAAAAGCAGTATTCATGTAGTCGGGAGCCTGCGCCGCCATTTGTAGTCTTACTTGACTAGCCTTGTTTAGGTGGATTTAACTTGCTAACGACTTTGAGACTGATTTCTCCATTAATTTTGCTACAGAGGAATTATTGGCGTTGTAACACGCCATCGGATCTTGTAACATTTCCGGTGCCAAATTTTCAAAAATTCGCTACAACTAGTGAAATTCGTCATTACAGTGGAAGGGCTATCAACATTTGAAACAATAACAAACAGTCAACAGCAAATGTATAACAAAAATGTGCAATTTTCTTATAAAACTTAAATTTCTTGATAATTAAATATAAATGTAAATGTCTTCTGAGTGACGAAGATCTTTACATGATTCAAGTTATTGAATTATTTGACTTATCTGATTATTCTTCAACTTTGCCAAACATGCTAAAGAAAGATATGTTGCTAAGCTTAATGAAAGTACAGTGTGACTGTCCTGTCGCACACGTCAATAATGTATTGGACTTCAGTACACAAGAGCTAGAAACAATATTACCATCAGTTGAATTTGGAGATGTTTGGAACTATCTAGTCTAAAACAGTTTTATACAGCTAACGATATGAATAATTATAAGAGCTGCAAGTCCATGAGATAATTTTTGGAGATGGGCTGTTTTTGAGTTCAAGGCATTAAAACTTACAAATAATACTCATTTTCTATGACATGGAGGACAGTCACACTGTCAATTATTTTCTGCTTAAACATATCTTTCTTTAGCAGTTTGGCCAAAGTTAAAGAATAATCAGATAAGTCAAATAATTCAATAACTGAATCATGTAAAAGATCTTCTGCATCCTAAGTATCGAAGACATTTACATTCCTAATTATACCAAGAAATTTAAGTTTTATAAGAAAATTAAAGTACATTTTTAAAGTTACCATTTGCTGTTGACTGGCTTTGTTATTGTTTCAAATATGTTGATAGCCCTTCACTGTAACGACGATTTCAAGTACTAGTTGTAGAATTTGAAAAATTTGGCACTTGAAATGTTGGCAATATCGCTGACGTACATTTTTTACCCACAATTTTCTCCCTGGTAGCAAAGTGAAAGAAATCAGTCCTCAAGTCGTTAGTTAGATAAAATCCACCTAAACAAGGCTAAAGTAAGACTACAAATGGCGGGGCTGCGACTACATGAATACTGCTTTGCAACGTGAAATGGTCTATTATACCGTTGCTTAATTGGTAATATTCTAATAAATGAAAAAAATTATAAAGTTAAAGGCATACTGTATTACAGAAAGGAAACAGAAAGAAAAATAAACAATAAACATAAATAATACACAAACACAAAACAAAAAATCACTGGGGTTTTTTTTTTGCCTGACAGGGTTCAGGTCCCCTGAACGAGATGTAGGTGCAACTGAATGCGTAAGGCAAGTTGCACTAGTATAGCGAATTGAGCTGCCTATCTCTTGCTGCAAATTGAGGCCAGGGACCTGAACTCTAACAGGAGTTGTCGTCATGTTTTTTTCGATGACGGTTCAGCCCTGAACGAGATGGAGTTGCGAAAAGAGGGTATGTATGGGCCCATCGTGAAACCCTGCACGATGGGAACACATCTGAAAAATAGGGAAAGAGGGGGTAAATGTATAATTTTTTTACCATACCAAAGAATTAGAATAAAATTTTGAATAATTCACGGGATACAGGAAGGATCTAGAAAATTAAGGTGTAAAGTTGATGACGTAAAGTTAAATACAATTTCCGCCAATACGTGTGTACGAAGCACGTATTCAGTACTAACATTAGAAAAAGTAGAAAATTTTCAGAAAGTATACTCCCGCCTGCTCAGGTAAGACCAACATGCCTACACGGTGAGATAGGGGATAACGGTCTTTGCTTCGTAGTCTGTGGTTATAGTAGTCTATGCCTGTGTTCAAAAAAAACCTCTTCTGCTACATCGTGGTTAGCTTAAAATGCTAGCCAAATTGACTGTACATCAGCCAATTACATGTTCCAATCAAACATCAACATAAAAGATGGAGAAATTGAACACTTCTAATTACATGAAGCATAATTTAAAATATTTGTATATCTTTAACCAGTATTGCATATTTAAAGGAATGAGTAAAGCATTTTACCTTGGTATTATTCACAAATCTAAAGAAAAGTCATCGTGTATTTCTCATACAATTTTTAACATTTACCACATGGATAATGACTTGATGGAAAATGAAAGAAACAAATGGCTACCTCTTTTTGAAACCATATTTTTTCTTTCATAGAACAAATCTGTCTTTGCACTTCCTAAATTGACAATCTTCGGACATCCATCTCTCTATGGAGAAAATCAAGCAGACCTATATTAGTTTTATTCACAAGCAGCTCATGAAGTAAATAACTTACATCTTTTTCTTGAATAGTGCATTCTTTGCAGTAATATGCATCACTGACACCAGGACCTCCACATATAACGCAGCGTCCTTGGTATGACCCATAGTTACATTCATCGCAAATCCTCACTAAAGTGCAAGGTTTCACGTACGAATCGCATATGACACATTTGCCATCACACTTTTCGCATAAACGACCGATAGCTAGATATTCAAAAGTTAAGAGTGAGTACTGCGCGATGATAGAAAATAACATTTCAGAGTAAAATACCAACGCCTGGTTGTTTCCGACAAAATATTAAATCTGGATGATGTTTTGCCATCACTGAAACTTCCTTGAAATTTGTATTCACTAGTTCTCGATCTAGATGCACAAAGTGAAGAGTAACACCCGGCTGTCTGCAAAAAAGCCAATGGTATCCGACTAACTTGTGCTTGTGTCGGAAAGGAAATAGTGAGCGGGAAATAACGCCATCTATCTGACTTCACAGGCATACGCCCAGACCTTTATGGAAATGGACCCACGAAAAACCCTCGTAACATAAATGCCACGCCGCGATGGCGTTGTCTGGCAAAGCTTTCGGCCCTCCATTTCTACTTGCGCGATGCATGGATTTGTTTGACTGTTGCGTATCTAGTTGCGTATCAATAGCATAGAAACCTGTAAGTTTAAGTTGCTATGATTTGACATTACATTTCTGTCTGGCCTTTAAAAATCATTCGAATACGTTTAGGTGCCTTCATTCTTTACCTGCTACATACTGACCCGTTATCGAATGCAATTTTTTTAAAATGCCTGACAGCGTAACATCACGCGAGGTTACCATTCAGCAATCTGAAATACCTCAGCATTACGCGTATATTTACAAATTTCGCGTGGAACAGTGTCCTTTATTTCTACAGCACAAGTGTACGCAACATCGCCCTTTCACTTGTTTTCACTGGCATTCCAAAACCAAAGAAGGCGAAACCTGTACGAAGAAGGGATGGTACTCTGAATTACAGTGCTGATGAGTATTGCACAAAAATATGATGAAACCACAGGTATCTTTCCTATTTTTCAACATTAACAAAATATACTGTGATCATTATTCACAACTTGTTATCAGTATGGCTGTTTTTTTGTTATTTATTTTACCTTTGTAGGGATTTGCCAAGATGGTGATGAATGCCCATTCCTTCACAGAACTGCTGGTGACACTGAAAGAAGATATCATTTGAGGTACTTCAAAACTGCTCCATGTGTTCATGAAACTGACACTAGAGGATTTTGTTGTAAAAAATGGAGTGCATTGTGCATTTGCTCATGGGAATTCTGACTTACGCAATCCAGTGTATGACATCCGTGATATAAGGGTCTGTGTGAATAACAATAATTTAACAGCACAGTACAGTAATGCTTTTCTTACATTAGTCCAAAGATACTGCAGAGGCAGACCTTACTGGTCCAAATGCTCTTGATAAAGAACGAAGTCTTTTTGAATGATGACCCAAAATGGCAAGATACCAATTACGTTTTAACCAATTATAAGACAGAACAATGCAAAAAACCACCACGTCTTTGTCGACAAGGATATGCTTGTCCACAATATCACAATAGCCGAGACCCAGAAGAAGCCCCAAAAATTTAAATACCGGTATTTATTTATATATTTTTTTCTGACGCAATTTGTTCTTTGAGCTATTTGTTTATTTATATTAATTCCATTTTAATGTGTTCCGTAAGTTCTACACCATGTCCAAATGCCAAACACGGAGAGGAATGGGGTGATCCTTCTGGATGTGATATTTTGGGATCAGTACTACCTGCCTCGAACGGAGCAACAGTTTCACCCAGAAATTTACAAATCCACGAAATGTCATGACATGCAAACAAATAGTTATTGTCCTAGGGGAGATCGTTTTGTGCGTTTGCCCACGGGATTTTGAAGTGGTAAGAGACAATGTTGTGTCAGGTACACTGTACCATGTCACTAATTACCTGCCCAAATTTAAAATTTTTCGTTTAAGGATGGTGGAACCAATTTGGCTGACCTTCTGTCTGGCGCATTGCCTCCAGCGAACAATCGATTTTATGGAAAAGAAAGTGGAAATTTGAATGATGCGAACGATGGACGCATTGATTTGCTTCTTGATAATTCTCCTCGAAGCATACTGGATAATCCTTCTACCTCATCTGCAACAGGCAAACTACCTGGCTTTTATATTTATTATTGCTTTATTCCAAATTTCATTTTCTTTGTTTCACGGTTGATTTGGTAGCCAGCACAAGCGTTCCTATGCAAACAGCTTATAGCCGGTTGCAAAGTTTGGAGACTGGTGAATCAATCTTGGCTTCTATGGCGGGCCAACAGGTGTTGGTACCAGTTTAGGGAGGCTTTGGTCCTTTGGTGCACCCAATATGTAAACCGAGGTCATTGTCAGTACCGGGAGCTGATATGACTTCCTCGGGTCTTGATCGAATGATAAGTTTGGATCGAGATGACTGGGATCCTGTTTCAAATCCTGAATTGTTACGCGAACAGTTTGAAAAACCTTGCAACAAAAAATCTAATTTGTACGGCACGGGTACTCTGGGTGGTCTGTTATCACATCTTCAACCAGCTGCTTATTTTCCAACTGCAGCAAAGGTACAAATATAAGCATTACTTAATCCCTTAAGGGCTTGTATCACGTAATATAGTGTTTCTCTGCTAAATCTAGGTTAACCAATTCAACTAATGCAGCAGAATGTGTTATCGGACTCACAATGGATGAAAATGAAGAACAGTTTAAAGACAGCAGTCGAGAATACGAAGCAGAACAACCTTCATTGTGTGAGTCGATAACGATGGGTGTTGGGCTTTTAACAGGATCAGCTCCTGTTAATATACCACGAAGTGGACTTGATCGCCACCCTCCACGCTTGTCCCCCTCACCACCAGCCATAAATCTGTTCTCGGGGATACGAGTTGGCACTCAGGAAAGACCGTTGGAAGGATCGGCCAATTCTGGGTCTCTATTTTTCAAACGGGTAAGTGATTGCCCAAATACACTGTGATCTTTATCATGAAACTAATTTTGTTGAAGGTTGGAAGTTATAGTAATGCGGGCGCGCCGTTTCACGACTGGGTGAATCACCAAACTAGTCAAGTAACAACACTTGTAGAGGATTGGCGAGTTCTGGTGCAAATACCTCGCCTTTACTAAGCAATCTAGCTTCTGCGAGTGGCTCGCTTGGAAATCACGAGGTAGAAATAAACATCTGCGCACTGTTGTTCATACTTATCAGGTTAATTAAGTTGCAGAGACTGCGAGAAGAAGCCACAACTTTACCAAGCAAAATGCTTTCCCTAGAGGAAGATTTGTCGCAAGCTAGAAGTGCCTGCGATGTTTGGAGATGTAAAGCAATGGTTGCTGAGCAACAGCGTGATGAGGTAATGAACTGCTTTTGCGCCCAAGAATGATGTTGATTGTTGCATTACATTAAGCAACGATGGGCTGTTATAAAACTTTGTTTCTTTAGGCGGTGGCAACGATAGCTGCTCTTCAAAACGAAATGAGGTTACTTCGCGATTCGCTATCTGTTCACTCGCATCGAATCAAAGAAGGGGAAGACTTGCGACATGTTCCGATTTAATTACAGCGATATCACAGCTGCCGAGTTATTCATTCTACAGCTAACTTTCAGTTGTTTTTCGTTTGATTTCATGCCCACTTAGGTAGTAAGTACTTGATAAATTTTCATACACTTCTCGGATGCCCATCATTTTCGAAGTAAAATTCTTCGGCGTATATTATTGTCATCCTTAGGTTACGTTAGGTTTGCTTCGTTGGCTTGTGCTGCATAATTTTTTCTTGTCCAATCCATCTATTATTAACGATGCCAATTCTGACGACTGTTCTATTTCTGTTTTCTGTTCCTTTCTCTCAGTGCTTGAATGTCCACTTTAAAGTGGTTTGTTCTCCATTTCCTGTTGATGCTGATATTCAAACAGTGATGATGTTGATAATTCTTTTTTTCTCTCTCTCCCTGTCTGTCATTTCATTGCAATTCTTCAGGAATAGTTTTGTCTTCCCAATTCTTCAGACCATATGGTTAGACAGTTAAACTGCAACATTGCACCATGGTACCAACAATTAGCCGTAGGCCTAAAAATATTAATAAAATGTCCGTTACCCAGAGTTGTCTTAAAACTGAAAAAAAAAATGTACACGGCAAAAAAACATACGTGCGTCACCACATTTCACACCAGAAGACATTTTCAAAGGTCTGGAAGTTTAATTTTTGTCCACCGGTCATTACGTTCAGTTATCACACTTCTTACAATGTCAACGGCTGTAAATTGACTTACCAAGTTCATTTAACAATAATTTTCTCGAAATCGATGTCGATTGCGCCGGAGCAGTACTTCTTGTTTGGTTTTGGTTTTTTTCTTTACGGATCCTTGTACTGATAAAATCTTTTGTAGGCTACTTGCGCCATGCAGTGAGTAGTTTCAAGACATCTGATTTGCAGTTCAAGCGAACACTATTTTTACCGGCATTTATGTTTTTTCTATTGAAGAAAGCAAAATTCGCACTTGTGGCTGCTTTTTTCTCTCTCGTCGTAATAAGTTACTAAATCATTCCCAACTCAAATGAAATTAAGCAGGATTTTAAACGCTAAGATTAAGGCAGAGAAGTTTGATTAAAACTGGAAACAGTAGCTACACTGCTTTCAGTAATAACTTCTTCGAATTAAAACAGTAAAAAAAAAGCGTTTCGCCAACGGAACTTCGTGTCAAATTTTTGAATTTTTTTTAAATTGTTGCAAATATCGTTCGTGCAATTCAAGTTCCGTAAAATAAGGATTGACAACTGCAATCGAATTATGGAGCTCATTTGATAATATATTATACGCTGAAATTGTTTAAGTAAAAACAGTTAGGAACATAACATAGAGGAGTACTGAATGGAATTCACGAAAAATAACAGTCTCGTAATCCGTAACGGATGCTTCTCGAATATTTATTTTGCTTTCAGCACCGAAAGGCTTTCCATAATCTGTCAACAATGATACACATGTACAATGGCACTTTTTCTGCAGGCACACCAACGATTTTAGCAGTTATAAGTAGGTTTCGACAAAATTTTCTCTAACAGTTAGCGCGGTTTTCCTAGCGCGGTATGTAAATAAAGTAGGCGGATCTGGTCCGTCGAGGCGCACATAACATGCAACTCAAGAACTTAAAAAAATCCTGGATTGGTGTGTTCTATGATACACTTGCGACAAAACTTTTTAACTGCTCGATATCCTTCAACAGTGATAAGACAATCTTGAATATTGAGCTGTCTTAGACCACGACAGTAGTACGCAATAGACCGTACACCTTCATCGGTCACGAGTTCACAACTCTTGACGCTAAGTTTCTTGAGATTTGGGCAATGTTCGGCAAGTAGGCGGAGACCTCTGTCGGTGATGTCGCATTTACCAAGATCCAGAGCTCGAAGGCGGGAACAGGTACGTGCTAAAACTACTAGAGAATCATCGCTGACAGCTTCGCAGCCGCGGAGGTTAAGGTACCGCAGTTTGTAACAGTGCCGTCCGATTTGTTTGATTCCGGCGTCGGAAATCTGGTCACACTTTGCTACAGACAAGTATCGTAGGTTGGGACCCAAGCGAGCCAATTCGTACATTCCAAAGTCCGTCACTTGCACGCAGTCCGATATGCTCAGTTCTCGTAAGCCGGTGCAGTAACTAGCCAAGTATTTCACTCCCAAATCTATGTGTTTGTTCCAACAGAAGAAATAAGGCCCTTTAGTTGAACTGTGTGCTATTGGACTTCAAATTATTTCATCTATTTTTTTGTTTTCCTTACCAGTAATGTGAACACATCGGCGAAGATAAATGCAAGTGAGTTGGGCGCAGCTACGCACAATCATCTGTATGCCACTGTCTTCCAAACTCACGCAATCAGTCAAGTCTATATATTGCAATTGCAAATAGAGCTGCGGTCGCGAATTAGAACACAAATCGCTCTTGTATCGATCTCCATTATTTCCATTGGCTCGAAGAGGTCCAGCATCAATGCAGGTAATCTGGGAACATCCTGTTGATAAAAACACTGGTCAGCTAGGCGTATGTGTGTGGGGAAGAATTGAATTGAATTTTCTTGTTGACATGTAGCGTTATCTAGCGGTAAACGAAAAAACAGAGTACTAACCACTAACATCCAGATGGGTGAGATGCACACATTTGGAAACCAGTTCCAGAACACCAACATCGGTTAGTTGAACGCACCCTCGCAGTTCGACATGTCGCAGCTCGGGGGCAACGACGGCTCAGAGTTTGTAGGCCGCGGTCTGTCAGACGACTACAGCTGTTGATCACGACGCGTTCCACTGCTGGGCAAAACGGCGGAGAAGCTCGACCCACTACTCGAGTAATGCTCTACAAAATGTCAGGCAAAAGCACAGGATATTGAGCACCATATCTTCAAATGACACAGGGCTTAACAAACACGTTTTACATATATAGACACCTGTTTACCAAAATGACATTATCAACGTCAGTTGATAATGCCGTTATAACTGTATGTGCCTCATCAGAATCATAATCACATTTGAAAATAGTTTCAATATGTTATAACTTCGGTATTCGGTTAAAAAAAAAAAAGACTGACGTTTCCATAAACGAAAAGTAATTTCGGGATGAAATTGGCTGGCACATCCACGTAAAAAAAAAAAACACGCTAGAAGCAATAGAAGAATCCATCCAAAGGTTACAAATACAGTATCTACTTTCAGCTTGTTCCCACATGGCCCAAGGGGACGTTGATGAATATCGAAATAAAAAATATAAAAAAATTCTTGTACCGGCACTGCATTCCGGAACATATTTCTCGTCAAAAGACCAACTGGTTGGCAAAGATGGAAATTATATATACTGTATATGTATATATATATATATTTTTTTTTTGCCGATATTAATATACTAAAAAACTAAAAAACTAAAGCTAACATGATTCAAGTTATACTGCAGCTAGTGGAGATATTAACCTTGAGTGCTCGATCGGTATGCAAATTGTCGCCAGACAAGTATATGGAAGACCAAAGTTGAGGTTCCCAGGCCAAGACATGCCAACGCCGGCAAACGCGGCTGCACAGAGCGAGATGTGACGAGGACAAGAAGGAGAACACTCGCAGCAAGACGTCATCCGTCAGCTGATCGAAATAGGAAAACTTGAAGCTTCCACCCAGCTGCTGGCTAAGGGACGGTGTCACCCATCTCTTGCCCTATGAAAACAACGAGACATGGTATGACTGGACTGACGTGACCAAAGAGGAAGAAAAAAAGGATTTCAAAGAGAAAGGAAAACCAGCATACCTTGCACGCAGCTAACAGTGCTTCAGTGGAACCCGTGTCGACAGAAATGCTTGGAGACGTCGGTGTAGGTGGCAGCTGCGGCCGTAGGCAGCTGTTGTTAGACTGGATTTGGGTGAAAGGATCGCGCTGCTGCGAAGAACTATTTGAAGACGTGTACGATGTCTTTCTACAGTACTCGGCTCTGTTACAACACAACGAGACATACTTTAGTTTTTAATGAACGTTGCAAGTTCACGGTTGCGAAACCGCCTTTTTTTTGCATTTTGAATCACGTCACGTTTTTCATTTTGTTCATTTTCGTTTTGATTTGATTTTTTTTGGTTCAACTGGTTCAACAAGCCTTTGGTTATCGCCCACCCTTTGGCACTCAATAACCGCTATCAAATTATTATTATTTAGTTTTTATTTGTCGCAAAACAGTTCATACGAGGAAGACGGTTTTGATACAAAAAACAAAAGTTTAGCCAATTGAGTTTTGGCAATATGTTAACGGATGTAACGGAGCAGGTTGGACGTCGCAAAAATAAATGCGACGTGCACTGGGTCTCCTTACCTAGGCGACGGTGTTAGGGTTAGATCGGTCAAGTCTGCAGGAGATGACCAAGGGGCGGCAGGTGAACGCGCCACCAGCGTGTGGTATCCCAAATCGTGAGCCGGTGAAGAGGATCGGTTGTGCAACGAAGTCTGTCCGTGCAACTGAGCGTGCAAAGGTGAAAAATTGCTGCCGCTGAAGAGTCGAAGTTCGTGGTTGCGCCCACTTAACGTTGGTGGCGGTGGCGGAGGAGGTGGCAAATGATGCGGAGGTGGGCTTCTGCTTCTTAGGCGTTCGTTGTGCAGTTGGTGATTTGTTTCCTCGTCCAACTCTCCACCAATTGGCTCCGACAGTTCTATATTTTTTTAATGAAAAAGGGAAAAGTCCATTAATTATTTCGTTTTACACCGGTCCTGGATCAAAGTTACCACTGGACGCTGAATGGGCAGGAAAATGGCATTTGTAATTAGCATACACAAAAAGCTTTGTTTCAGAAGACGAGGGTCAACATTCAATTGCGCTTATCTTGTTGATTAATTTGATCACTTCCCTTGTCACAAACGACATTTGAGAAACACGATTGTGGGTTTCGACAACAAAATGGAATAGCTCCTGTATGAAAGAATCCACGACATGTGATGCTAACACTAGCATGTTCTTTCTGCAACAGCATTTTGAAACGTTAACATGCCCTTCGTTCGTATCTCTGTGCGTACCACTCGAGGCCATCATTTATTCCAGTGGCGGAGTAGAGTTTTACTTTTACGGCTATTAACGCATTCCTCCAATCATTCCTCATTCTTCTTTTTCTTTTTTCTTTTTCTTCTTGTACCACACGGCTTGCTGTTTATGTAGCTGATCTCCATATGAATTCATTCCTGCATCCGTAATGCAGAGTGATCTTTGAATCTCATTAGAAAAAAAGTAAGCAACGGGAATGCCGTCATTCGTTCCTTGCCTCATCCAACTTGGACGCCCCTCCTAGCCCAGCCTCTTATCATAAGCTCAATGTTGAGTTTTTTTGTTTTTTTCCTTACGCATTTTTTTTTTTTTGCAGCAGCAGCAGCAGCAGCAGAAAAAAAGAATGCCGGAACCAATCCTAACATGCAGATCACAAGGTTTTGAACTTTGTTTTTTGTTGTTGTTTTGTTTTTTTTTTTGTTTTTTTTGCCTCCTTGGAAACAACTATATGTTAGGGGACGCCATATTCGAATGATACAAGGCTTGTCTCTTCTCAGCATGAGGGACACCGTGATAAACGAGCATTGGATTTTAACATTTTGTGGTGAGGAGGGGGTGGGGGGGGGTGAGGGTTGGAGGAGGAATTGAAGTTGCTGACAAAGACAGCAATCCGATTTTCTGAATCAAAATAAGAAAAAAAGACACGAAATAGAAAAAATGACGAAGGGGTCATGAATGATCGGAGACCCGGTCAGACTGCAGTTGTAATAATCACCATGTAAATGACCAGTTTCTCAAGTTTTCTGACGAACGCCGTAGTGCCCTGCTGTGCATCCGAAGATTAGAACTACGCCACTATATTCAAATAAAGAAAGCGAAAGATGGTAAGATAAATGATGAATAGACGAAACAGAAAGAAGGAGGAGAACCTGAGGAGAACTCACAAATTCAAAAGATTCTTACCCTAAGGCTCTTTCTCGAAAATTACACATGCACCGTGTGCAACACTATTAGTTTGACGAAACGTAGCCTAATACGGGATGTGCTTCAACAACACTAACGTATACATGCAGCACTAAAATATATGGTGTATATATTATCATTTTTTTTACACGCCTAGGAGTGAAGAAGGAGGAGGGAAGCGATGATCAAGAAAGCGGAAGAATGTCGGCGCTTGACGAGCGCAGACTCAAAATTCCAGCGCAAATTGAACAGTGGAAATCTTATTCAACCATTTTGGAACAGCCATTTTCGAACAGCAATAGTCAGATTGCCGTTTTGTCGACGAAAGGCAACCCAAAACTGTACACTTAATCGTAAACAAATGGATCGTGTCGAAGAGTTGATGCTACATACCGTTGGTGATGATGGAAGCCATGCGACAATGAGAAACAAACTGTTCACCAAGACGATTGCTGTTCTTCTTGATGCGATGGCGCAAGAAAAGCGGCTGATAGCACTGCATTTTCCCCGTGCCAATGGAATAATTTAACTTTTCGCTCAAAATTGATGCCTGATTGAGAGGAGCAGGAATGAAATGGTGTGGAAGTTGACTTGCACGAGACGCACGACTTATGCGGTGCGCTTTCTTTACAGGAATGAAACGTAGAAATGCAGTCGAGTTATTCGAAAACATGTTTGTGTCCCGTACGGCCTCCCTTTTTTTTTTTCGTTTTCTTTATTTTTTTTCTTTTCTTTTTTTTTTTTCTTTCCCAATGGTGACTCTTGTTGGAATGCAATGAGGAATTTAAAGGATTTAAGGCCGCACACCTGAAAAGAAGAGGAACCCCTCGCTGACTTGTGGGAAATAAGAAGAAGGGCCGCCGAGAAAGACTAGACAACTACGAGATGGAAGAGATTACTGAAAGAAACCCCCTCCCGAAATCCTCAAAAGTTTTTCTGATGTTCGCTGGACAGAAGAGTGAGATGGACAACCACCAAGATGGATTGATGAAAAGCCTCAATTCTATGAAAAAACACCGTTCAATACAGTTTGCTGATTGTTCTTTTCCCTTTTGAAATGATTAATTTCGAACGTATGAAACTATTTCAATTGCTGGTTTCTTTTCTTTTTCAGCTGGGCGATTATGGCAGTGTCTCACGTTGGATCATAGCTTTTAGCTTTTTCCCTAGTCCATTCAAACGTATTAGAAAGTTGAAAAATACCAAGAAATTTTATCAAAAAATGAGTGCGATGCTGTTGGAAATCCCTTGTCTTACTCTTAAACGAAAAAACAAAACAAATATGTAGACCTAGCCCGAGAGTTGAATGGTGAAACATAGAAAACGATTGCGCGTGGTGTACGGCCCAATGTGCAATTCCCACATCTACGGGAACGCCAACTTAAAATTGAGCCAAAGGGTCAACAGACCTTCACATCAGACATCAACTTTCGTTGAGGACATTTGCGTGTTGCTCTCTTGTTGTGCTCAACGTGTTACACGTGATATCACGGATTGATAGGAGCAATCTGGCACACACAAAAATTTACTAAAAAGCGGTACCCCTTAAAACGAAAGAGGGAGCGACCGGCGCAGAAAAAAAATCCATTACAAGGAAGGATGCAAGCGTTTCAGTTTAAACAAAAACCGTATTAATAAAGAGTACAGTTACGTACGTATGTAATAAACGATAATGGCATAGTCGCCTTATCTCGATGATGTTGACCATATACTTGCACCCAGATTTTTATTTATTTATTATTATTATTATAGATTTTTTTTTCATCCACAAGGTCGAAATCATTGGAGTACCACAGGGAACGAATCAAAAGAGTTGGGCAACGTATGTTTTTACCTTTGGTTAAGGATTAGAGAGGGGGGGGGGGGATTATGTAGGGTCATCGACCTGAAATTTCGACGTGTTGAGGTAAACCGCCAGTAGGTAGGAGAAGCTCACTCTCATTCTTTTGGCGTTTTGCATCAGCTAGCCAAGCGAGTGCATACCTCTGGCTTCTCGTAATCAATCGTTTTCCTACCATACTTGGATTGGTACGTGAGAATAAAAAAAAAAAAAAGAAAAAGAAAAAGAATGGGACCGGAATAGTAGCAAAAACCTGGTACTCTTCTTCAGCTCCTGAACCCTTTTCTTTTGTTGTTTTTCTGTTTGTTTTCATCCATGAAAGATCTGATAAGAATTGAGTGACGTCGCACTAGTCAAAGCCCAAAAATACCTAGAAGTCTCTAACGAACCTGGCATTCCGAAACGGCTGCTCGCCAAGCGTTGGGCGTATTGCCCACATAATGAGTTGTTTATACGCACTTTTTTTTTTCCAGAGAAAAAGAAACAAATACCAGTTTTACTGTAGAACTAAATCGTCCTTAAATCGTTTCAGTTTACCTGTTGAAAGCTATTCTTTAAAAGATAGCCTAAAAGGCATACACACACACACCCACCCAAACACACATACACACACACACACACACACACACACACAAGACATAAAAGTTGGTCGACGAGGAACAGATTTTGAGGTAATGATCTGGGGAAATGTTAGCGAAATTTCTCACCTGGAAGACCGACGGATGAAGCCGCAGCTGAAATTGATAAATCCAAGCTACACGCTGTACTCAAGCTTGCATCCGAGGCATCGCGAAGTAACAAGGCCGTTCCACTTAACCCTATTTTAAAATAGAGAGGAAAAAATTATATATTATATTGTTCTGTATTGATCGTAAACCTTAAACCCGTTGTGTTTGATAAGGCAAAAGTCGAATGTGCGTCAACGAGCAAAACCGTTTAACGATTTACGTATGGAACGTAAACCTATCATTTATTTACACTACATTCTACTAGTTCAAACGTGGTTTGATTGTAGTCATTGAAACGAACAATCAAGTAGTTTAGCTAACGTTCGACGATGACTTAGTTAATTAGGACAAGGCAGGTGAACTTACTATTGGATGGATCAGGAAATCGGCCCTGACCGGCCCCCATTATCAGTCTTCGCACTGTTTCTATAGATACTATTTTATCCTTGGACTACACGAACATCAAAAAGGCACAAACGAATAACGATATGGAGAACACGAAAAATCCTCGGTAGAATTTGCTGGATTTCTTCACAAACATATAAATAATCGTCACTTGTATTTGATGTAACGAACACTATCCTTCCGCGTTTACTCTCAAAGAAAGTAGATCAGTTATTTGATTTGGCGTGATACTGGGATTTTCATCTGCACCTGACGCAGGGCAATGGGTAAATTGTGTGACATCACCGCAAAGAGGTTGTTTAGCCCAATCAACGAAGAACTTTGCTGTTTCCTTGCCGTATCTCTTGCGTTTTCACTGGTGTTGTGACACTCTCTCCCACACTGGCACTGATTTGATGGGCACTTCACTGATTTCTCCTTAGTTAAAAAAAAACGCACGTAGTATTCCAAAAATCGAATCAAGACAAGAATGCGATTAATACTGCTGAAATGTGTTTAATCACACTCTCTGAAATGCAGGTACACCTTGGAAAACGTCAGCAACATGGTGAGCCAACCAATGGTGGCAAGAGACTGGAGTCTTGGTATTTGGTAAAACGCTAGAGGAAAGGATAATGGGATAAGGGCATCAGATGAGGGAGGGAGAGACGGAGAAGAAGCAGAGACAGAGTAACGGATGAAAGAGGAATACGAAGGTTGGAGAAATACTGAGAGAATCTGGAAAGGTGGCCAATAGAAAGAGAGGAAGAAAAGAACAGAAGAAACACTTGTTCAAGCCCAGAGCAAGACTAGTAAAGTCTGTATCTGCATTCTGCAGCAGGTCAGACTAGCTAACAACTAAACATTCGTTCGGGAAAGGAGAGGGAAAAAAAAAAGATAAAAGAAGAAATGCTATTGAAAACAACACCAGCTCACGGCGTAGAACAAGAAAGCTTCAAAGACGTGCTCTTTCTACGATTTCGACTTCTTTCCTGTTCTCGGGCATTTCAGGTGTACAACTGGGGCCTTGGAAAATGTCCATACTTTTGATTTGGCTTGCTGTTTGGTTTCTTTTGACCATAGACGTAAAAATCTTTCTGCTTTCCAGCCCGTTTCAGGTGAAGAATTTTGAAGTACAAAGATGCAACGAAAGAGAGTTTAAAAACCTCTCTTCCCATCTTTTATAGATGCTCTTTTCTTCATTTCTTCGTTTTCCTACTCCTCTTCTTTTTCATCCAAGATTCTCCTTTTCGTCCTGGCTTTGGCTCTTGATTTCTGTGTGTAGCCTCCGGCTCCTTTATCTCTATTGGATCCCCCCCTCGCCCCTTTGTATACATGGCTCTTGATATACACGCACACAAACAAAAGAAATTTTCGAATCACCTGAAGACATCTTTGATAAAAGGAAAAAAAGGGGAAAAAAGAAAAAGAAAAGGACGATCTCGTATTATTTATTCGAATCTCAGTTTGGTTGAGATCTTGGCCATCTTACAATGGGTGCGGTAACTAATCACAGGCGGTAACAATTTCGTGAGAATCCTCTTGAAGCCCAACAGGTATTTCGTTATGAATTTTTTATTTCATATCCAACAAACATAAAAATAACCAGAATTTTGTTTGGTAACTCCAGTCCCTAAGTGTACGAAACACTAAAATAGATCTTTTTTAAATCTAAAATTTTGCTCTTTGAATTTCAAAGAGGCGTACGGATATCGAAGTAGTTTCAACCCACTTTATCAGCTATTGCATCACTCATTGCCGCTAAATATCGATTTGAAACACTTTATTTTCACATTGTTCTCTGACTCAATTGGCAATTATTAATTCGGTTATAAAAAAGAGACTTAAGGTGATAACCTAAATCTGAAAAGACTTTAGCTTCCAATATTGCACCATCCCAAATTGATCGACTCGGTTGATCAACTCCATTTAAGGCCTTAACATTGGGGTCTGAGGCGAACTTTCTACGTATTTAAGCTTTATGTAGCTTGTGCAACGTGGTTAGTACTACGTACGGTGACGGCAAATAAATGAAGAAAACAAAAGGAAAAATGTTTCAGCTGAATAATTTCTATGTTCTCTTTAATGAGGGCATAAAACGATTTGGAGTCTGGAGGATATATACCAAGAACCTATAGGGTTTGGGGCTAACGACGGGAACAGTAAAAATAATCATCGTGATAATAATAAGCATCACGATGGTATGCAACAGGGCCGTTTTCCTACTCGTAGCTTTTCAACTTTTATTTGGACGAGAATGATGAAATCACGATTATGCATTATTCTTTGGTCTTTGACGCCACCTTTAAGATCCTACCCTTCATCAGTCAAGACGAGAATTCTCGACCGTATCATAAAATTCGTGACTTCTTGCGACAAAACGTGAAGCAAAACTTTCTACTAAGGAATTCTAGTTTGAATCAATACGTCATTCTTATTTTATTAAGTCAAAAGGACAATTTGGGCAAAATTGATTAAAACGTTGCATTTGATACTTAAGGCAGTTAAAAACACAACCAACCCCTCGGCTTTTAAATTAGCACCAAAGCGGGGATTATTAAATAAAAAAAAAAAAAAAAAAAAACTTTGACGTGAATAAAAAAAAATTTACATAATTATAAAATGTTAGGAATCAGTTGGATGGGTCCACGCAACACCATGTCATTATCCATACAAACTGACTAAAATACCGGACGGAACAAGTGAATCAACGCCAAAAGTTATGCATTCTTCAGTTACTGTCAAACTCATCCAAGCGATTGCGAACAGCCATCCCAAGAACTTCCAGGCTGCCGTAGTCCAATTCGTTAACTAAGCACAAGGCCGCCATCAGCAAGTTCGAAGCCTGAAAAAAATTGCAAATAAATAGTTTATACTTCGACGAAAATTGCGTTTAAAAACATAAATTCAGTTAAATTATTGAGATAGGAAATGTATGACTAGGTGTCCGCAGGTGAAAGTAAAATACATCTTACAAATAACCATAAATCGAGCAAGGCGTAAACATACCAATTTCTAAACCCCAAAACTCTTTCGCTATGTCCGCGTCGAAATGGTGTAAGCGTATGAAAATATTCATCGACATTTTAACGCTATTTTTTTCGGATTCAATTTGCTATATTGTATCAAATATGATGAAACTAACATACTGTTTACAGGACTTACTCTGTTTCGAACTCTTCCACTGGAACGTGTTGGACTACATCTTTCAGAGTTTTGTCCCGGCAACGGCGTCATGTTGTAGCTAGACATCGGTGGGTTCTGGGGACCATATCCTGTTGGCTGATAATTCGATGGTGAATACCTGGGTAGTGGATTTTCTTGGGCTATCCGGAAAGGTCTCTGGTCCACGAAATTGTTACGGGATTCATTTATCGAAGTGGCATTATGTAGATCCAGCTGCGACATTGATGTGGCCTGCATCGTTGGGGTAGTCGGAGCCGGCATGATAGGTGTATTCTGACTAAATAATGAAAACTCTTAGACACAAAAAGATATTTTGATGTAAACAAAATAATAATGATTTATATCTAGCTGTGAGGACTTTGAAGTGAATTTCGTTACCCCATGCTACAGAAACATTTAATTGCACTATTTATTCAAAACTTACTGTATAGGGCACTTTGATGGGCTATATTGTTCAGCGTGAAAATGAAGCGTATTGAGGGGTATGTGATCCGGAGCAACTGAAAACGAAGAGACTGCAGCAACGCTAGAACGCCGGGATGCAGGTGCTGATTCCGATTGCGCAGGTTTTTCCTTTGTATTATCGAATGTCAATTATCTGTCACAGAGCCATGCAATATGTACCACAGACTAGGAGTAGACGCATCTACTCTATCTCCTCCTAGTCTGTGTATGTACTAATACCTGTTGAGGTGACACCCCAGTCGCAATTACGCTAAACCTTCGTACATTGATTTCTTCATGCACAGGTTGAATTACGTGCATTTCTTCAGGTGTTGATGGTGACTCACTAGTTTCAAGCAACTCAGGTGATGGAGTTACAGGGCTACTCTTTATGGAATGGTTTGTTGGTGCAATCAAAACTTCAGAAGATCTTCTTGTAATAGGTTCTTTGCTAACTGTCATGTCTATAGTAACCAAATCATTTGTGTTCTGGGGCAAATCATTATTTTCATAATTTTCATCTTCTTTATTGGGTAACACTAATTCACGACCTTTACGTGCAGCTTCTATGTAAATAAATGTGCAAACAGAGAAAAATCTTTGGTATTAGAGAAAAGCACTAGTTATTTAAAGAATATTTATAGGCACCTTCCATTTCTTCAGGTTTAATTGGTACATCGTCAAGTTTTTCAAGCCGAGGAAGTGCTCGTAGAACAGCAAAGCGATACCCATCTTCTTGAGAACACGGATTATCTGCTAGCCACAGATTCCTTAAGCTAGATAAGCCTCTCAGATAACAAACATCCCGCAAGTCTTTAATGTTGTTTTTCCTGATGTAAAGCTCTTGTAACTGGTAACAATTTTGAAAATCAGCTAATGATTTTATTTGATTGACACTGAAAATATTCAAACCAAGCTTGGTATCATTCAATTCCCGCAAACTACAAAAAAAAATAATTATTATTCACCTGAGGGCGAGTACTTCTACATTTGGCATTCGCCTAAGCAGAGAAACGTCTTGGAGATCAGCTCCCCAACAGTTCAGTTTCTTTACACTGGATAAGTCCGAAATCCTTGTACGGGCAACAACCATTTCTTCCGTTAACTTTATCATGACGACGTGATAAAACACTGAACAATCAACTATAACGAAATATTGGCATGCACGAAAGAGAAAAAATATGAAATTTCGTTAATTGTTTATAAACTTGCATGTCAAAATAACATTCTCATCTTCGCCAACTTGCATCCGATAATGACAAGAATCAACTTTAGAAAAAATCGATATAGAATAACATTTATCGATCGATCAAGATTATTTAAAAAAGTTTGCAACAAGGTCTCTGACACGGCGTCTTAACGTGCAGACGATAAATACGCCAATGTTAAAGGATAGGGCCTTCCAAAGAATCGATTCATTTCAGGTCTTTTAACGATTCAATAGAGCAGTAAAACATACTACGTTGCACGTTCTCCACAAATGCGAAAATCTCATTTGTGTCGAAGTTGGTCTGCTGAGGCTGCAGCGTCTTATGGAGAAACCAACTTCTTCATGTTAAAAAATAAGTTTTCATAAATATAATTAAGATTTTCCCCCTTTTCTTCCTAGCAGTGGGTAACCTATTTCTCTTTTCGTTTCCCAATTTTTTTTCTAGCCCTAGTTCAATCTGGTTTATTTTTATTTAGCTATTGTTTGTGAATAGTTTGTTGTTCATCCCCTTGTAGCAGACGAATTTCTGGCAGCAAACGAAATTCTTCGGCTAAAAGAGACGAGCAACTTACAAACAAAAATAAAATAAAAATAAAGTAGATAGAACTGGGGCTAGAAAAAAAAAAATGAAAAGATGAATAGGGTACCCACTGATAGGAAGAAAAGGGGGAAATCTAAATTATAGTTATGAAAACTTAATTTTTAACGTGAAGAAGATGGTTTCTTCATAAGACGCTGCAGCCGCAGCAGACAAACTTGGACACAAATGAGATTTTCGAATTTGTGGAAAACGCGCAACACAGGATGTTTTACTGCTCTATACTTCGCCATCAAGCCAACACAAGCTTTACGTTAATCCGTGAATATAATATGTATTAGAGTATTACAACGTATTATATTCCGATATATTGTCGCGGGTGAAAAGGAAGATTGGTTATCTCTTCGCAGAGATGAGTCATCCGCTCCTTGGACAACGCTGCGATCGTGGTGAAGAAATTATCGGGAGAAGTCCGCTCTAAGAAAGATACGCAGATATGCAGTCCAGAAGGGGAGTAATTCGCGCGACGGTATAAAACACTGCCCTGAATCTACGTTAGATGAGTCTCCATCGGGTGAGCTCCCGGAGCTGGGCTCCGTAAGAGGAGTTCTCTGGTTTCCCTAGAGGTCTTCAGACGCTTCTCCAACTTTTGGTAATGGTTATCCCTTTTTGTTCGAGTTGAACCATTGTTTAGAATTAAGTCATCACTTGTTGTATTCATTTGTTCTTGTTCAAATACAACGTGTGTGACAATATTACGTCCTATATATTACATATATCCCATACATTTACATCCTAAATATCTTATATATTGCCGTTTAATCCGTATTAATAACCAGTGTTCTGTCCAGTGTTCTGTCCAATAAGGAAAAACTTGATTCGTTTTGTAAACGAATACGAATAAGCAGTACAAACGAATACGAATAACGAATAACGAATAAAAATGACGTTTTATTCGCGAATACGAATAATATTCGAACAACGAATAACGAATAAATTTCCAATTAAAATATCCAGTCATAGACTCCTGGTTGCTCCACTATGGTTATTTTCCCTTTCAGAAAAGGGATACCCTCTTGCGGGAACACTATATGAAAAAACGAGGATCTTAGGGTGGAGCGTAAGAGTAATTTTCCGCCTGGTGCGAGTGCCATCTGGCTATAAATGAGTTTGTGCGTGGAGTGAACACCATTGCACCCGCAAGAGGCGCTCTCGTCTGGTGGAAACCGCCTAGTCTTCCCCGCAAAAGGAAACCCCTTTTCTGACAGGGAAAATAGCCATAGTGGAGCAATCAGGCTTCTATGACTCTGAAATATGGAATAAAAATGGAATTTAGGCCATTAAAAATAGAAAATATTGTCACACGAGTTGTATTTGGACAAGAACAAACGAATACAACACGTGATGACTTAAATTCTAAACAATGGTTTAACTCAAACAAAAGGGAGGGGTAAGGGTTATTACCAAAAGTTGGAGAAGCGTCTGAAGACCTCTTGGGAAACCAGGGAACTCCTCCTACGGAGCCCAGCTCCGGGAGCTCATCCGATGGAGACTCATCTAACGCAGATTCGGGGCAGCGTTTTATACCGTCGCGCGAATTACTCCCCTTCCGGACTGCGTATCTGCGTATCTTTCTTAGAGCGGACTTCTCCCGATAATTTCTTCACCACGATCGCAGCGTTGTCCAAGGAGCGGATGACTCATCTCTGCGAAGAGATAAACAATCTCCCTTTTCACCCGCGACAATATTTGTACAAAACATCAATCAAAATGAGATTTTTTTCCGAACAAAAAAAAATTGTATTCAAAATTATACAACTTGAAGTTACAACGAATAAGAATAACGAATACGAATAAGTCAAATTTTTATTAGACGAATAACGAATAAATGATATATATGAATATTAGACGAATAACGAATAAATGATATATATGAATATGATGATATATGATATGAAATGAATATTCGATTTTTTGCGTTATTCTATTCGAAATTTTATTCGAAAATTTTGTAGTTATTATTAAATTTATTTTATTTTATTATTATTAGTAAAAATATAAATATGGAATAAACAAACTTTACAGAAATGGATTTGAATATCCCTTGATGAGATCTAGCCATTTCTGTTAAATTATCGCTTTAAAAGTACCTACTTGAGTAGTAAACCAATTGGCTATTTTTTTGTAGGTTGGTGTGGTTTGACGGGTCGCAGGGAATTTCCTGTACCGATAAAAATCATAATCAGGATAACAATAAGTTAAAAATATAAAAAAAAATTACAAAATGGATACTTGGATAGCTCTTGGTAATTTCTATCCATTTCTGTAAAAATATTGCTTAAAAGGTAATTACTCGAATGGTAAATCGGTTAGCCAATTTTAGGGGAGGTCGGTGCGGTTTCACGGGTAGTGGGTAATCCCCTCCTCCCAGTCATTAGCGCAAACGGCGCAATTTTTCAAAATAGGGTGAATTTAAAACATACTAAACAAATTCCCAAATTGCACCGTCATTTAGATTTTAGTCCCAAAAAATCGGGAAAGAAAAGGAGCCCTAGTAGATTTACTTTTCTAGCACACAAACTGTTGATAAAAAATAAAAAAAATTAAAAAAGGTGTTTTGCCCTATCACCTCTGTAGACGACCGGTCTGCTACACTAGAGAACCTAGCGGGGAATCCTGGAACCACTTAGTAAACACCGGCCGTATTCCCCTACAGAGAGTGATACGGCGATCGTGTGGTTAAACTAAAAAAACAAAGGAACATTTTACATTGAAATGTTTGCTTTAGGGTGTGATATTACATACTATAGAAGTATAGATATCCTACTTTAAATGGGAGGACCAATTCTCCAGATTTGGTCAGTGTGGATTGCGTATTCAAGTTCTTCAGTTTTTGATTATGTTTGTTCTTTAAATGCCGAGAGATGACACCTGTACCACTTCTAAGAAATGTCTTTTCACAATGCATATACTTATACCTATCAGGTTGACCTTTATTTTGAAGCAAGGTAGTACCGATATAACAATTAAATGCAGTAACTCATCCTAAATCTGTCTTACTAGGACGTTCAGTACTGAACCGCCAAAGGACGTTATAAGGATCCACTTAAGCCACGGTTCTTTTTAAAAATAAATCACGTCCCTCAGAAAACGTCTTATTTTGATCCATTTCTTTTAAAGCCACCTATCCACAATTAACAATGTAGCGTTGGATTTCAACTTTGTAAGAATTACGTACACCACATCAAATAATAATCTAGAATTGCTTTTTTCAATACGTAGTGATTGTTTAAGAAGAAGAAGATCAGTCTATGATGCAGGAGTCCAATGATCGAAAATCATAACAATTATGTTTCTCTTCTGGTATTTTGTTCAAAGAGCGTAAAGTGTTGATTTATTAAATGCTAAATTTTATTAAAAAATTTACTTCTTAAATATGGAAGCCAAAATTATTTCATTGTATTATTTTTCAGTCTAAAGATACCTTTAATATTGTCACACCAGTTGTATTTGAACAAGAACAAATGAATACAACAAGTGATGACTTAAATCTAAACAATGGTTTTACTCGAACAAAAAGGATAGCCATTACCAAAAGTTGGAGAAGCGTCTGAAGACCTCTAGGGAAACCAGGGAACTCCTCTAACGGAGCCCAGCTCCGGGAGCTCACCCGATGGAGATTCATCTAACGCAGATTCGGGGCAGTGTTTTATACCGTCGCGCGAATTACTCCCCTTCCGGACTGCGTATCTGCGTATATTTCTTAGAGCGGACCTCTCCCGATAATTTCTTCACCATGATCGCAGCGTTGTCCAAGGAGCGGATGACTCATCTTTGCGAAGAGATAACCAATCTCCCTTTTCACCCGCGACAGGTCACCCTTCTTCAAGACAGGCGACCCGACTGTACTAATCTTCTGCGATCCACGAAGGTTGATGAGACTAAAAAAAATCAGCTTGCGTCCTTTTGGCAAATAAGAGACTTTTACTCCTTCGTTTTTATTCCTTCTGGTTGCGCTTACTTGTTCAAATGTTTATTGTATTTCCCGGATAGTTTTAAGGATTTTTCTTTCTGAAAAAATCGCCTGCCTTCGGCCACGGAAGAGGCGCTGCAATCACATTTCTTCTGGCAGTTTGAGATTTACCATCCACTCGTTCGGGAGCCTTGCACAATTGAACCAGCTCCTGGCGGCGTCATCAAAATACATTTCAAAATTATTTTGCTTTTCCAATATAACCCCATCTGTTGTGGGTAGAATGTTCTTCAAAGCGCTCCATCCATTAGTGCGCAACTTCTTCCAAACTTTTTCGGAAGATTAGTGAGCTAATAAATTTTCTGACAGCTTCCCTAGCTTGTCTTTGCGGCTGCTCAATATGCCTTGATGGCACTACAAATTGTTGTCCACCGACCGGGAAAACTGGACTCGTCGCCGCTCTCAAATCGACCTCGGTTTCTGGATCTGAGTCTAAGCCTCTTGCAGTCTCGACTGATTCACCCTAACTGTCAGCTTCTTCGGTCAAATGGTCCTTTGGAATTGGACCTTTTAAAATTTAGGGCTTCACAAACAAAGGAAGTTCCACTCTCCAACGATGAGGCTGGGGTAGGTGAAGTTTCTACCAGAACGCTTGACAGTTCTCGAAGCGGATGTAATCGTCGGCTGGGGTCTCTTGGGCAACTAGGTAGCCGTGGGTTTGTCCTCTTCGGCATCGGCTAACAATGACTGCAGCACGACTTCGTTTACTTTCAGGCAACGAGCTGCGTCTTCAACAATTGCCACACCGCAGCACAAATTCGTTACTTACTGGTAACGAGCTGCGTCTCAAAAATTAAAACTCTGCATCACGAATTCGTCACTTACGGGTAACGAACTGCGTCTCCACCAATTGTCACACGAGTTGTATTTGAACAAGAACAAATGAATACAACAAGTGATGACTTAAATCTAAACAATGGTTTTACTTGAACAAAGAGGGATAACCATTACCAAAAGTTGTTTAACCATCTCCCTTTTCACCCGAGACAATATGAATGAATGTTGCGTAGATGGTAGACTACTCGACTTTCATGCGGGAAACCTGTGTTCTAATCCGATGGCAGAATAATGTTTTTAGCGTTTTTTTTATAAAGCAAAAATTCGTCCCAGTGAACGCCAAAATGAGAGCTTTGGTGAACATAAAAATCCGCGTATTAGAGCAGTTTTTGCCGGTCATCAACGCCTGCTAAAGTCATCTTTAAGTCGTCATTATAGGATTGCAGAACCGACTAAAGAAATCCTAGTAGTGCCGTTAGGATGATTAAATATCCTATAAAAGACGCCAGCGTACTGTGTGGGTATGTTTCCAAATCCATAATGATTGTTTCCTCGCTTTCTACAACCTCTCACTTTCAGCTTGTTGGGTATCTGTAAATATGATGACAATAATGAAATGACAATAAACGGAAAGACAATTTAAACAATTGATTGAAAGAAAGAATAGATAATACCTTCTGTTCGAGCTGAATTTGACTGAAGAGTACTACTAGTAGAAGGAAGTACAAGTGCGTGATCGTCAGTCTCATCATCAGATTTAACCATTACAACGTTTATATTTGGGAAACTGCTTTTTTTGCCAGAAGCACCGTCTGATTGACCGGATTTAGGCACATTTGGCCGTTTAGACGATGATTCCTTGTTATTTTTAGTCGATTTACGTTTATACATAATTGCTATCCGGTTGTTGAAGCTACTACAGTGGTACCCGTACAGTATATACACACTACACGTGGTGTATTGTAGCGTGTACGATGGTTCCTGGACGCCTTAGTGGGGTTGCTCTTTGGCCAAAGGTTGTTAACGAATATGTTCCAGAGGTGTGCGTTTCTCTTTCGTAGTTAACCGGCTAACCGGTAAATTTTCCAAAATCGTAAATGGTTAACCACGGTAAATGACGTTAACAGGTTAACCGCTTACCAAACGGTTAATTTCAGTTAACCAGGAACTTAACTGTTAACCGGAGAATAAATGGTTAACCGGAAAAAATATTGAAATTAGCCAATTTTTTTTTAATTACACAAGTTTTTGTGTTATATCCATATTATATTTGTGTCCGTGTTTTCTCAATGAACTAGATAATACAAAATCATTGATACGTTGATTAATTTTTCAAATTCAATTTAAATGAAACGTAAAGATAAGATGAACAATTACTGCTAAAGTATCGTTCAGACTACAGCTCTTTTCTACGTATAACGTATAACGTATAACGTTAAAAGTTTACGTTTGTACTTCGTAAATTTCGCTGCGTTTTTTACGGAGCCATATTTACGTAAATGTGTTCGTAGACTGTTCAGACTACACGTGTCAAATTTACGTAGAGTAGGCTAGATTCTGCGGAGATTCTAGCGTCTACTGTAGATTTTTGTACCTGTTGTAGCTCTTTGTTATATTTATTGATAAAAGTTCTGAGGACGAAATTTCTGAAAATAGTGACGTGGATATGGAAGACAGTGACACTGACAGTGATGAAACTGTAAACAAACAACGAATTGCTCATGAAAACGCAATGGCTATGTGGAGATGGAAGGCCAAGTGTGTTTGTTTGCTCTATTTGTTGATGAAACGTCGTCGTTTAAAGGCTTTACAAAATTCTTATCGACCAGTTGGTAGGTGTTCTTATTTCCAATGAGTTAACACATGAATACTAGTAACTGTGTATATTGTCATTCTTAAATAGGTAGGCTGTGGACTAGATTCCACAACTCTTCATCACAACAGGAGCAGCATTCACTGTGTACAACTGTCCTTCTTGCAGAGAAAAGTATGGCAGATTGCTTTACCTTCCGAAACATCACTCGAATGTCTCCATCCATGTTCAATAAACTGTTGAAAATGGTTGGTCCAAAACTTGCAAAAAAAGACACAAAAATGAGACGTTCAATACCAGTTGGTATAGACTACATTGTTTTACTATCTTACTATTGTTAATTTCCATGTAAAATTTTGATGAAATTGAATGAATTGAAATAGAATAAGCAATAAACCAAAATAGTTGCAAAAGATTTCATGACATAATATTTACTTTTTGATTTTCTTTATCGGTGATTTTTTGGGGGGCGACTTGAATTTGTTAGGGGAATTCTTTTTGGCAACTTTAGTAGGCACCATATTTATTTTTACAATAAAAATTAAAAAAATTAATTATTAAATTTACAATTCTATACCTGACATATCCCAGAATGAATAAACAGAAGAGAAAACCTGAAAAAACAAAAGAATGTAGACAAGCGTAATAGATTTTGGCTACGTAGTGCGTAGAACGTCCCAAAAACTTATGTAAAAATGAGATCAATCTCATTTTTACGTACGCTCAGTTTTGACTTCGTTTTGACTACGTTTTGAGTTTACGTATTACGTACTACGTAGAGCGTTGTGTCTGAACACTCTTCCGTTCCCAGCTACGTAACTCGGAGCGTAAAAACGTTATACGTAGTACGTAAAACGCTCAAAAAGGCTGTAGTCTGAACGTGGCTTAAGGTAAACATGACATGAAGTTCAAGTTCAGAATAAGAAAAAAAAATAATTTTAAATTTGGGAAAAGGATTTATCATGTGAACAGTGGCTCCTATCTTTTGTAAAAGATAAGTTAAGATAAGTTAAGATAAGATATTTTTGGTATCTTTTTGGTATCTGTTATCTTGTGTCAAATTCAGTTAAAATTAAGTATCTTTAACTTTAGGGTATGAAAATCAATGGTAACTTTTGCCCTAAAAGATAAGATACTTAAGATCCCATCTAGCGGTAGAAAAATGAATTACTTTGAGGGATGAAATTAGAAAATTTTAAGGCCAAGGCTGTCACTATCAGACAGACTTCAGACTTCAGATTCAGGAGTCCTGAATTTATTGTTATCACATTGCGTGTGATCTAGTGTTTGCAAATTCATCCCAAGAAATTCAGTAAGTATTTTCAATTTTTTGGTTGTGCCTTACCCCTTACTTTACCATTTCTTTCTCTTACAGGCAATTTGGCTATTATTGGTATTCGTTTTATACTGATACTGTATAATCTATATACAGCAGTGTTTGTTATGTTATCTCCCTGTCGCTGACTTGCTGTTGGAACTTGGAATAGTGAATTATCACTATCAGGTTAGTCAGGTATGACTGATTAACCAATGCCAAATGTGTTCTGAGAATGTGTGCGATTCATGGAGACTATAACTACTATACTATAACGCTGTAAATACTATTTGGTAAAAATGATTGCGCTCAGATTTCCATTGATATGGTTATGGTCAGGTCAGTCAAAAGACTTGTGTGGAAAATTAAAGCGAGCTGGAAAATTTTAAAGCGCAGTCCTTTTTCATGAAATCCAACATAATTCCCAACACATTCACACTTTCACAGAACACATTTGAGCTTAACCCCTATTTATTGATATTATTATTGATGTGTTTTTCTCTTTCAGGGCATTGTGAACCTCAGTAGCCATCCTAAGATCCTATAGGTCCTACAAGTCATATACTGCCATAGCCATGGCATCCAGAGGAAACAGGGCAGTAGGAAGAACACGGGGATCGACAGCTTCAAGAGGTCGAGTCAGAATCTCTGTGGAACCGGGAGAAGAAAACCTTATCGAAATCGTAAATGAGATTCCTATCTCGCATGCTCAACAGCAACTATTGGATGAGGAAAGGGAAGAGAGAGATGATGAAGCAATAATGGATGATGCTGAGAATAACACCACAGTCAGCAAAGCTACTGAGCCTCTACCTCCGCCCGGAAATCCCATACCAATATTTACTGTTCAGTCCTGGAAGTCAAAGTGGAGAAGAGATTTCTTCACAGATTGGCGTTGGGCAGAAAAAAAGAAATGCACTGGCCATCAAGTTTGGGCTCGATGCAAAACTGGAAAATGCCAAACAAACAAAAAGCCACACTACTACGTTGGTGAACTTACTTCATTTTCTAACTTCGAGAAGCATCTAAGTCTCTGTCATTCTGAAGAATACAGCAAATACAAGAAACTTAAAAGTGTGAATGATTCCAGTTCGAGCCAAGCAACCCTACACACATTTCAACAGTTTCGAATGACCAAAGACCAACAGAAGAAAATTGATCTTGATCTTGGTTACGCTGTAGCGAAAGACAATATCCCAATCAACATTTTGCAACGGCCGAGCTTTCGACAATGGATTCACGTACGAACTCCTGAATCCTGATTATTATTTTTTACTTTCAAAATCAAACTTTTCCTTTTTTACAGTCAGCAGTGCCTGGATACAAACTTCCAGGAATCGAAAGAATGAGATACAAAATAATACCCGACATTTTTCACACAACAAGAGATAAATTGATGAAGATCATCAAGGAATCTACGTCGTTCACAATCATTCTCGACATTTGGTCGTCGAAATCTATGATGGGTTATATCGTTTTACCTGCCATGCCGTCACCAAAACATTCGAGCGATACACCCTCTTTCTTGGTGTAAAAAGAATGATCGGTCGGCACAAAGCTGAAAATATTTTAGCGGAATATGAGCAATTGCTTCGTGATTGGGAAATCGATCGTGTGACAGTGACCTTTGCGTCACTAAGCCCCTCGAGTATTGGAAATCTAATCAGTGTCGTTTTCCAATACTAAGCGAAATCGGAAGAGATGCTGTTAGCGTTGCAGCATCATCAGGATCTGTTAAACGGTCTTTTAGTGTGGCTTCGGATATGTTATCAGCAAAACGCGCCGCCATGAAACCAGATCTCTTCATCAACTTGATGCTTATCAAGTGCAACGCAGGGCTTAAAGTTGGTTTACGTGATGCTGTGTAAAACTGTAAACTAAAAGTAAGACTGTCATGCAATACAATGCAGAAATTCAACAATTTATCGACTCAAATGTTTTTTTTTCTTTTTTTTTTGCTAAAAAATAACTTTTATCTTATCTTAACTTATCTTATCTTTATCCCACCATAAAAATTCGGAAATATCTTATCTTTACTGTTTTTTTAAGATAATATCTTGTATCTTAGCATTTTTTTTCGGTATTTCGGAATAACTTAACTTAACTTTTTTTTTCGGGCTATTTTTTTACTATCTTTAACTTTAGGGCAAAAAAAAAGATAGGAGACACTGCATGTGAAGCCTCACTTTGTTGAGTTTGTTCAAGTACACGAAAATTAGTTTCATTTTGAAAGGCTTTTGCCATAATTGAGTCACTATACCTACGATAGCAATTAAATACAGTAATGAGTATTGGAAGGGATGCAGTCAATCTCAAGCAAGTTAAATTTCATACCTTGACAGTTGTCACACTTTGACACACTAGTCATAACATCAATGGGAATCAACAGTAGTTCTTTTATGAACACTTAAATTTTGATTATTGACAATGAATCACAGCTATAAAGTAGTAATCAAACAAATGAAGTTCAAACAAAGTCTTAATAACAAATATACAACCAATTGTATACCTTCGTGAAGTTGACTTAAAATCTCAGCATCCACTTCTCAGAGAGGTCTTTTGTTTGCTTTGGTTAATATTTGAATAAAATGACGAGATCTCGAATTCTCTAATGCTCATAGTCTCAGAACTCATACTAATCAGAATTTGAACTGAATTTTGGGGAATTGCCAGATTAGGCCATTTGGGGTATGACATGTCCCCAAAATAAAAAGGTGTCGGAAAAAAGGCTACCTTTTCAGAGAAATTTAACAATTTTAACCGTTTAAAAATTACCGGTTAACCGCAGTTAACAAAAAAAAAATCTTAAACGGTTTAACAGGTTAAATGAATTAACCGGTTAAGAACGATTAAACGCACACCTCTGATTTATTCGCAATTTTTTAAGCTCTTCTGCTTTACTGACCCCTAACCTAGTGTAAGAGTTAAAAGCTTCTTTGCCTTACTACTAGGTGACGCTAAATCTTGGGTTAGCCAGAGAACCCCTTGAACCGCCCCGAAACCCGCCCCCCAAAAAAAATCCTTAAAGGGTTGCCATTTATCGTTTTTTTTCCTTGTCCCAGGATCTTACCCGGGTTTTCATGACCCGGGCCACAGCCCTAGCCACAGCAGACCAACTTGGACACAAATAAGATTTTCACATTTGTGGAGAACGCGCATCCCTGGATGTTGTATTGCTCTATATGTAAGGTATTTAGGATGTAAATGTATATGATATATATAATATAAAGGACGTAATGTCTAGGAATATAATACATTGTAATACTCTAATACAAATTATATTCACGGATTAACGTGAACCTTGTGTTGGCTTGATGGCGAGGTATTGAATCGTTAAAAGACCTGAAAAGAATCGATTCTTTGGAAGGCCCTATCCTTTAGAATTGGCGTATTTATCGTCTGCACGTTAAGACACCGTCTCAGAAACCTTGTTGAGATGTGGTTATCTCTTCTTAGAGACGCTGCAGTCGACGCTGTAATTACGTTTGCTAAACTTCCTGCGAAGAATAGTACATTACCCCTAGATAAGTAGAGGATCCTTGAACTAATTCTCTCTTAGTTTACCAAGTCTACAGGTTACAGAGGCTACCAGTTTACAGGCTACCAGTTTACAAGGGTCTACAGGACCTTTATTCCACTCCCTTTTTCCGAGTTCATAGCATTTTTCACTTATATCTTTTAAACGACATAATAGTTCTTGATGCTGGATAGCTAGCAATTAGCTTCTCGTGGCACTACTAATTATAAATTGAAAATGTTAATTTATTATTTGCTAAAACAACGTGAGATTTTGTGGTTTCTGGAAAATATGGGCGGATATACATACTCCAGATTTCATAGATCACCGCATTTCCTCTGTGTATCAGCTGATAGTTATTGAGAGACCAGCGCCTCCAGTGATTAATATTTAAAAATCACTATTGCCTTCTTGTTACAAATGGCTATAAACCCTTTTACAAATAAAGATACGTAGGTGGCGCTATTTTCAATTAAATCGAAATGGTTTCCGTTATTCTTTGTTTGTTCTCCCCTCACCGCATTACCGAAAAAGAATTTTCCAAGAGGGACTAGTTGGCCACGGCAACTTGATCTTAGAATACGGTGAATTGATACAGCCTTGGGGAAGGGGAAGTAAATCAAAAAAATTGTATAAAAACCCATCTCTATTAGTCACTGCTGGAGTTCTGCTAGACGCCTAGAAAGCGAATTATTGTTTAGTTTTGTGTCATTTTTGCAGTGTTCTGTCGAATAAAGCAGTAAAACATCCAGGGTTGCGCGTTCTTCACAAATATGAAAAAACATTTGTGTTTAAGTTGGTCTGCTGTGGCTGCAGGGTTCCCACACTTTCGCTATGCTAGCGAATGAAAACAGTTTAAATTAGAAATTCGGTTAGCTAGTTGTTATATTGGAGAATTTTGATTAGCGAAGAGGTTCGCTACTAAAAGCCGTCTGTCCAGTCTGAATAGCGAACTAACTCGCTACTAGCCACTCGGCCATGCAGCCAGCTTCTCACAATAGCGAAGTAGTTCGCTTACCACCGAGCACAGCAGTAAACTTACTAGCGCCAACATACAGCCATTAGGGAAGTAGTTCGCTACTGGAGATCACCCTACATTTTGAATAGCGAATCACTTCGCTATTATAAGCCCCCTTCATTTTCTATTAGCGAAGCGGTTCGCTAAGGAATTCCCAAATCCATTCACATTAGCGAAGCGGTTGGTTAATAAATTTGCTAACGAATTTACATTAGCGAACCGCTTCTCCAATGAATTCCCAAATAAATGTACATTAGCGAAGCGGTTCCCTATTCAGATTCCCAGTATGTTTATAATAGCAAATCGGTTCGCTATTATGAAATCCATGTTTTATCCATTTCCATGCTCGTTTCCAAACTTAAGCCATCTGGACCTTTTTATGTCATTCGCCATTCTCTTAATCTTTCGTCAGTTCATGCCTTCATTGGGTTTCCCAACTTCCTGTTTCGATAGAATAATAATAAATTTAACCCTTGTTTTAAAATGTGATTTGAGTTAGTATATGTTTAAGAATTTAAACAATAAGTGAGAAGACTTGTATAAATTGCCACACCAAGGTTCGTTGTTATGTAGCTTACACTTTTATTGACATTTATCGTCATTTTAATGGTAATTTTTGTAGAATATGTTTTTATCATAAAGAAATTTAAACACGTTGTTTATTAGGTTTCCAGTGAGAGAGCATATAGCAACCTATTTTGATATAGCATCATCGTACCATTCTTGGTATGCGTACACTGATGATGTTGGTTGTGATTCACAAATGCACATTTTTATTGATATTTATTAGAATAGTTGTTATGGACATACATATAGTTCATTTGTAAGGGTAATGGTTGACAAGTATTTGTGGCCATTGCTTAATATTGAAACATTCTTATTTTATTTAGGTCTTCAGTGCGAGAACAAACCTGATTTATTTGATGAAAATCATGTCAGATTTGAGGGCAGTGTCCCAAACAAAACCATTTAATTTGATTTATTATGTTTTTCATTTTCATCATTAACAACAAAAGCGAGATAAAAAAAAAATTGCCTCAGCAAAATTTGATTGGCTATAATTGTTGTTTTTAATAATGTTTAATTTTGAAATATCAGGCATTTTTCCTGAATTTCTAAATATCCTATTAGAACACAGGGGTTTACTAATGTGAATTTTTTGGGGATTGCATTAGTAAAGCGGTTGGCTGTTGCAAATTCAAAAGCAAAAGAATAGCGAAGCAGTTCACTATTATAATTATACATGGGATTTGAATAGCGAACCGCTTTGCCATTCTTTTTACTTTGAATTCGCATTAGCCAACCACTTCGCTAACGTTAATTTCTTGGGGATTTCATTAGCGTGGAGGTTCGCTAATGTGAATGGATTTGGGAATTCATTAGCATTAGGCAAAGCAGCATCTTCTTTCCAACAAAACCCCCGAGCCGCAATTTTTTTGTTTTGTATTTTTTATTATTTATGTGTATTTTTTTTTCTTTCTGTTTAGTTTCCGAAATACAATGCCATTTAACTTGATAATTTGTTTTTCATTTATTAGAATATTATTTAATTAAGCAACGGTATAATTTCATTAAAATTAGTGTTATGATTGTGAATTTCCACACATGGGCATTCGGGTAGTGAAACCGGTTTCATAACCCGATTACATTACTGTGTACCCTGTTTGACCTGTTTTGTGCAATACATTATAGTTTTATTTCTTTTCCTTCACTTGCCCACGTTTTTTAAAACTAAGACTGGGTCATATCGTTCAAAGTGGGTATTTGGAAGGAAATAAAACCGTCGAGTAAATATATAAGCATAATACAAGCACCTACCCGAGTAATGACCAATCAGCTATTTTTCAGGTAGGTAGGTCGGTGCAACTTAAGGTGTCTCGGGTAATCCCTCTGTCCCAGTACACAAAATTAAAATAGCTTCTATAGGTTAAAATATTAGGTCTAAATAAACAAATTTTACAGAAATGGATAGCCGATGATGAGTGCTATCTACTTCTGTTAAATGTTTGCTTTAAAAAATGCCTAACTGAGTAGTAAACCGATTGAATATTTTTGTCGGTGTGAGTTAAACTAAATTATTTATAATCGGTAAACTATAAGCTCTATATTTGAAAAAATTTCAGGAATGGATAGCTCTTTATAAGATTTATCATTTTTGCAAAATTATTGCATTAAAAATTGTTACTAAGGTAGTCAACCGATTTAAAATTTTTGGTTTAGTTCAGTGAGTTTTGACGGGTATCGGGTAACCTGTCCCTGAAACATGTAAAACTTAAATAATTGTTTGTGGAAAAACTTTAAGTCCAAATATTAAAAATTTTACAGAAATAGATAGCACTCATCGAACGATCTATCTATTTATATAAAACTTGTTAGACAAAAAAATTGAAAAAGAATTGAAAAGAATATATTTTTTACTTTTCTCAATAGGGTCGAGTATAGCTATAGAACGCAAAAACTTTAAAAAACTTCTAGTCTTAAGTTTTTTGTTTAGAAACAAGTCAGACAAAGCATTAACATTAAATTGTTTTGAATAAATATTGTCACACAAGTGTTGTATTTCAAACATACAGGGAATAATACAACAAGTGATGACTTAAACTAAATAATGTCTATACTAATACCAAATGGGGATTTAACGATACTTGCTAAACTTTACTAAATTCGGAGAAGCTCTGAAGACCTCTGGGTAACCCAGAGATTACAAGAGATTGGCTTACTCTCTTTGTAAAAGACATAAAATGTGGGGAAGCTATGGGAAGAAAAATAGCAGACGAAATCAACACTGCATTGTTCATGGAGGTACTCAAAACTAAAGGCATTCGTCTGCTACGTTCGAAAGTCTGATTTCATCATCAAAACTTTGAATTAATTCTAAACGCAAACCTTTTAGTTTGTCACCAAACCTTAGCAAAACGTCTGTTACTCGACATCATACATTATTTAGATTTCATCCTACCTTTTTCTTTTAGCGAGGGGACTTCGCATACTGTTTTTTAGTGAAATCCTGCCAAAGGGCTCTAGTTATGAGCACCCCCGTGCCCTGCAACTTAGCGTCCATGAAGACTCGTGGCTCCCGGTATCTGAGTCCTATCTCGGGTTATCTCTGGGGTACCCCAAGAAACTCATCTAATGGAGCTCAGCCAACTCCAGAAACTTCCTCACATGGAGATTCATGAAAGGGGTTTCACAACAGCGTTTTATACCGTTGCGCAAATTACTTCTTTTTTGTATCTTTCTTATGGCGGACTTCTCCTGATCATGGGTTTCTTTACCACAGTCGTAGCATTGTCTAAGGAGCGCGTGACTCATCTCTGCGAAGAGATAATCACTCTTCTTTTTTTGCTCGCAACAATATAAATTATTACCAAACGCTGTAACAAAGATTTATTTTTCAAATCATAGTTGGATTTTATCAAAACCTTTGTTGAATTTAAGGTCAGAAATTGCATAAAATCATCGTCGGGTTCTTCATTCGATTAATGCAGAACCATGAAAGCAGTTCCAATTCTGTTGAGTCAATCAAGTAGAGCTGCACCTAGGGCGTTGTTGTTGCGCGTGTTTTGCAAAATGAAAACAATGCCACGCTCAAGGAATTTGTCACGAGACACTAAATAAACATCATTAAATATATCTGTCTAAAATTACGAAAATTCTAAGCGCTGAATTCTATCTCCATTTCTGATTTCCAGTGTTCTGTCAATAAACTTTCAAATCTAATTTCAAATAGAATAACGCAAAAAATCAACTTTTTATTCGTTATTCGTCTAATAAAAATTGTCCTAATCGCAATCCATACCTCTCTAAACAGCTAAGTGGATTCCTTGAGAATGACACCCATGAAAAGGAAGGTTTGAGTACTGCCGTTAGAGGACGCTGGTATTGTCAGCAACCATTGCAACAATTTTTCTTTTCAGTTTAGGAAAGGCTTCTAGAACTCCATTAATGTGTGCAGTTTATTTTATGGCATCATGGTCATGTTTCAGTTAACCCGAATTAAGAGTAAAAGAAACCAGCATCCCCTGATTGCTAATGAAGTTAGTCGTAGTAGCAATGTAGTGATGAACTGTTCGTGACGTCCAACCATCAAGAGAAAACGATTCGTAAATGATTTTGTGAAGAATTGGAACAACGCCTAACTTTATTTTCACCTTGTTGGCGACTAATACTGATGAAACGTAATGTTGATCTGGCACCTGATAGCCGGGATTGAAGACCAAGCGAATTCCAACAGTTTTTTTTTTTTCTTGTTTGGTTGTTTCTTTATTGTCGCTGAAGTAGGAGGGCGACTTGCTGTTGTGATATTCCGGCTCTTCCCTCTGATGCCCTATTTATTGGCTGGGACGTCTCAGAATTGTTGCTTTACGGCACTGCAGGAGGAACGTTGATGATGTTTATTGGAACCGATGGTGTACTGTATGTGGCACTACGGCTGCCGGTTTCTATATCCGCTTCTCTTGTGGCTCTCGTTGTTAGCTAGCTGAAGGTGTTGCAAGTCGATAACAGGGCAGGCATGGGATGAATCTTGAAAGAATGGACCCTAGTCCGCAGAATCGAAATCCTAGGGCTAGGACGATACCTATTCCGGATAAGAAGCCGAAGTTTCAAAGCCAGCTTCCGATTCTTGCCATAAAGGAGACGTGTGGTGTGTCGTAAGCGTTAAGTAAGACGTTGCTAACTCAGCGCGCGAGTCTTATGTCATTGGTGCTGTGTCCGTTGACCGTTGCTAAAATGTCCGTCATGGCTTCGGCTGGGCTCAGAGGGTTCTGTTTTAATGCGGGATGTAGTTGTAGTATGGTGCCGAGCGTATTATCCACTTCGTACGATAAGGCGTTGATTAGCTTGGTGCCTTTGATTGATACAGACGGAACGATGGGTTCCAATGTTCCATTCTTGTAGCTTTGAGCGTGGCCATTAAAGTTGACGAAATCGGAATGCCAGTAGCACTCCCTGTACTCCGTTAGCTCCCATCCTTCCACACTGATGGTGGAGTTTCTAACTTTTGGCTGGGGGCCGCAGTCAGTAATGGCTGTTGAAAAGATGACTATCCGGGGTGAGCACTGAAGCACTGCGACGTCTTTACCGGTTGGTTGAAGTTTCATGCAATTGGGAAGATTAAGGTAACGGGCGGCTAGCCAGCCGTTGTACTGGGTCGTGGCAAAAGCATTTTTATGCGCAGTCTCGCGGATTTTACACTGGAGTGCTCGAATTTCTTCCGCTATTCCATTTGACATTTTCACTGCAATAACTCGGATGTAGTGCGCACAACACAACACAAACAACCAACAAACAACCAAACAACAAACAAAACAACAACAACACAGTCGAGATGTTCATATTTTATTGCTTATTTTCGCATCTCTTTTGGAACTGTTAACGAAAATCCAAGAAGCGACTACGCGATCCGTTCCTAACACTGGTCGGAAATTTAGGAAGTTAGTGGCCGGCTTGCAAAGTCAGAGGCTGACATATTTCACTACGACGTCTAGTTGATTGTTAGAATCATGGATTCGAACAATTTTTGGGTCTGTTGTTTCGTACAGCATTGCCAGTCCTTCTTCAACTTGCTTGGCTTGGCATTTTTGGGATTCTTTCAACAAATTGTCCCCACACTGTGGTCACGAGATTGTGCACGAAGGAACCGTTGGCGGATGCCGGAATGTCTCCTATAGGAGAACTGATAACGTAGTCTGAGCATTCTGTTTCGAGAACCATCTCTTCTAATCGGCAATTTATCAGGTAGTCCGTGCTGAATTGCAACCAACTACCCTGCACATGGGGCGAGCCTTCCAAGGACCATTTGTTGGACCCTAAACTGTTCATAGGCTGCCTGTCGCACAGCCGTGAGTCACACAATCTTCAGCATTCGGCAGCGGTAACGTCTAGCGACGTGCGGTGTTCTTTCACGTGGTCCCACTGTAAAAAGTCACGATACACGGTTTTACTCATCTTCCACATGGTACATGTGTGTGCTAAAAATCTCTGCGTGACTGGAAGGGTAGAATACACGTTATAATACACTCGAACAGGGGCCGCTGAAGTGATTTTGTGTTTACAGCCTTCGTCAGTAAACTGAAGGAATCCTTTATGAATGGCATTGCCACAATCGAAGGTCGTAGCGTTGAACGCTTAACTCATTCCACAAAAAGCGGCTAACGCCAAGATCTGAAAAACACTGTAAGGTAGAGAAGCTCATGAGTTATATGATTATAATTAACAGTTCCTTCTTCGGCATGCGACACATGTATACACGTAAAAAACTTTTTTGACTATCTTCTTGGCGGGCGTTTTGACGACCATGGTCATAGCCCTGCGCGTCTTTCCGATCTGGTTGGCTGTGCCACCTCGTCGTCGCCCCGGTCTGGCGGCGTGAATCCGAAAAATGGGTTTGAGATGTTCACTTCGTTTTCATCTGCCGGGATAGACCTCCCGAGAGTCAGAAGTCTCGACTACGTCGTCTTCTACCGGTGTGAGCTCCTCTTCCTCTTCTTCTTCGATTACTTGTCTTGTGGGATTTAGCCGGAGGTCTTCAAAGTTGGGACAGGGGTCGTCCTTCCAGATCATAGCTACTAGCAATGGTTTGATTCGGTTTGTGTGAACTAGCTGCGGGGCCGTCCCTGGTGTTGTCTGTATCTCCACTGTGGGGTTCGGATTGATTTTTGTCACTCGGTTTCGGGCCTTGGTATCTGGGATTTAGTTTACGGCTGGTCCCGGATTTAACGGTTCGTTCGTCGAGAAGTACATTATCCCCTCTTTGGTATTCGAACATTTTAACTCGTTTGTTGTATTCCTAGATAACACAGTGCCGTCCCAGAGACGTCCCAAACACGTCATTTTGAGACGTCTGAGATGTACTTGGAACATACCATATTTCCAAGTTTACATTCCTTGGACGTCTTTTACGTATGGGTAATGTCCGCTTCGCCGAGATCCCATACTCGTACCTATCTCGTCCCATTGGATAGACCTTGGACGTCATTCGGATGGAATTGGGATGTCAATGGAACAAGTGAGATGCGTAATAAACATCTTGTATACGAATAGTATCCTCATTCGTTCTCAATTTTTCCGCTGCATATATTGATGAATTTGCGGCAATCCCGCCATTTTCCATCAAATGAAGAGACTCTGTAATTTATCTAAAATAACTCAAATTTATTTATTTCTTCAGGTACAATATGAAACTCAAAGTAGTCCAATTAATCAATTACAATATGAAAATCAAAATAGTTTAACTTATCAGGTACAATATGAAATTCAAAATAGGTAATTTAATCAGTGCATTAACAATCGCACTTTACGTAGAAAATGATAAATTAGTCAGCAATTAGTAGTCGCTATCAACTTGTCGGAACTCGTCTTCCCCATTAATTTTTTCATCTTCATTGTTCTTGAAGGCATACCTTGGGCAGTGACGTAACCAATTCTTTATCTTCGATTCCACTGCATCTCTTGTCATGGATTTGTGCACTTCCCAAACTCCGTCTGAAATTGTGAAAAATATAAAAAAACTGTTTAAATTTGGTCGAATGAAAGCTAAAAGAAAAATGCATTTGAAGCATGCAATTTACTCACCAATTACAATATCACAAATAGTAGAAGTTCTAAAAGCAACTTTATCCTCCTTTATCCTCCCACACTCGTAGGTCATCATTGATTTCATGACCCTTCCAACGATGGTATCGTATTTCGTTATAGGCTCAATTAACAAATAGAGACCTGGAATCATGGAAAAATAGTAAAAACCTTGTTGAGTAAAAATATCTATTAACTGAAGCAAGAAACAGAGATACTCTTTTCCAGCTTTCTCACACCATGCAGGAAACAGACGCTACAATCTAAGTCCAGAATGAGCGTAAACGTTGCCAAGAACTGTTTGATGAACAGTCAAGTAAAAATATTTTTCCCGTAAATTACCAAAAAACAATAACAAATCTACAGCAAGAAGGATAATAAAAATAGCAAATAAAAAATTATTTAAAAAAATAATAGAAACGGCTTACAAAATTTATTGAACTAACCATCTAGTGAGCGAAACGATAACTCTGTCGTAAAAGGGAGTGAGCAAATTCCCCCGCGCTGAAAAAAGATATGATAATAACGAATTTTTCTAAGTGTTGATAGAGAGCCAAAAGAAAGAAATGGGATGGGCTACGGACATCAACGGGGGACAAACGAAATATAGCGGAAAAATGGCAGTACTTCATTTTTCAAGGGATTGGATTGGAACATCTACTGGATGAACTCGTCGCAGCGGTGCCATTGGTACGGCTTTGGAGCCCCTATGGGACAACAATTCCTATCTGGGTTGTTCCTTTTGCTGTGCTCTTGAATTCTCTATGTTTTCCTTCACGAGGTCGAAAGCCTTCAAGAGGCGTTTCATGGTTTGGCTCTTGTACTCTTGCGGTTTAATAGGATCGGAGGGAGTTGGCTGTAACTATCCGTCGATAGGCATGACTGCGACCCGCCCATGATTCAGGAAATACGGTGTTTCGTGCGTCGAAGAGTTGATCGAATGACAATAAGCGAATGCTACGTGTCCCAACATGTCTTCCCAATCTTCGTATCCTTCGGAGATGTACTTTCTTAGCATTTCTATGACGGTTTATTGAAACGTTCGGTTAATCCATTGGTTTGTGGATGATACGTGGTGGTGGTGCAGTGTTTGATGCGGAGAGCCTTGCAAAGTTCATTGAATAGCTCCGATGTAAAATTCGTGCCACGATCTGAGATGATTACCCAAGGAGAACCATGGTAGTTTATGACTTTGTCCGTAACGCCTTACATGTTGTTACTGCGGTTTGATCTGGAAGCACCACGACCTCCATCCACTTGGTGAAGTAATCCGTTATCACAGGTATGTGGTTGTTTCCTTCGAAGGATGTAGGGTTAATAGGACCCAAGAAATCTAGTCCCAATGTTTCAAATGGGGTTTGTGCGGGTTGGTTTTGCTGGTACCACTTGTTGTTTTTGCACAAATTGTCGCCTGTTTTCGGAGTGAGGGATGTACGATCTGCATGATATGTGATCCTCGACGGTGAATAGTTCGATTTCTATTGTCCAGGATGGCATTTGTCGTCGATGTTCATCCAATAAAAGCCCGTTTTCTAGATACGTTTGGATGTCTTGGCATAAGGGGTCGTTCCTCTGTTCTTGTGTTATACTATCGGCGTCTTGGGCTGCACTTGTACGGCTACCACTGGTATCCGTGATAGGAAGTCGTTGTTTTCATTTCCCCGTCCTGGGCGATATCGTACCGTGTATTTTAGGTTTCCGAGCATTATCGCCTATGTGCCTAGTCTCCCTGTTTCATCCTTGAAGGTCTGAAGCCATTGCAGTTGCCAGTGATCGCTTACTATCACAAAGGGCTCGTCTTGTAGGTAATATTTGAAACGTTTTATCCCGAATATCAGGGCTGCTGCTTCTTTTTCTACCGTTGATTATTTTCTTTCACTGTCGTTAAGATGTCTGCTGGCACACGCAATTGGCTTGTCTTTCCCGTCGATTTCTTGAGATAGGATGGCTCCGAGTCCGGGATCGCCTGCGTCCGTGAAGATTATGAACTCTTATCCAAAATTCGGGTACGACAGAACTGGTTCTTTTATCAGACTTTTCCTGAGGGCTTCAAAGGCTTTTTCCTCCTCCAATCCCGAATTGTTCTCATCTTTGTGTTGCCCTTTTGACCGCATTAGCAGGGGGTGTGCATTGGTTGAAAATTTTTCGATGAACCGACGGTAGTATGAGGCTACTCCTAGGAATGATTGAAGTTCTCTCGTGCGTGGGCGTTTGTAATTGGCTATTTCTTCAATTTTTGTTGGATTGGGGGCGACTCCTTCGGCTGATATGATGTGGCCAAGATAATGTACCTTCTCTTGCAAGAATTTGCATTTAAATAACTTCAGTTTTAAATTAGCTCTCTCCAATAGTTCGAAAATTTCTCGCAGGTACAGAACGTGTTCTTCGATGGTTTCGGAAAATACGATAATATCGTCTAAGTTTACCGAGGACGCTTGTTAACACAAAATTCATCAAACGTTGAAATGTTCCTGGGGCGTTTGTTAACCTGAATGCTAATCTATTCCATTCGTACAAATTATTGTCCACAATAAAAGTAGTCTATTCCCTGGATTGCTCATCCATCTCTATTTGCCAGTACCCTGAAGCAAGATCCAAGGCGGAGAATAGTTTCTGTCCTTGCAGGAGGTCTAATACATCGTCGATTCTTGGCAGCGAAAATAAATCTTTTTTCGTGATGGCAATTAGTTTCCTGTAGTCGATGCACAGTCTATCTTCTCCTGATTTTTTCCGTACCAAAACAATGGGTGATGCCATGGAGAAACAGATGGTCGTATAATCTTGTGTCTGAGTAGTTCCTGAATGATTTCCTCCGCGACTTCTTTTTGTCGTGGAGAATTCCGATAGGGCCGTGAGCGGATAGGTCCTTTGCCTTGCGTGTCGATCGTGTGCTTGACTAGTCCTGTCTTTCCGAGATCTTCTGTTTTAAAAGCAAACAGATGGGCATAATTTTCGAGAAGCTCTCGTAGGGCTTGTTTTTATTTGCTCGGAATTTCTGCCAGAGCTTCATCGAAGACGTTGGGGTCAGTCGGCGTGTTTTGGTAGGAGCAGGAGGTAACTGTGTGCTGTGTTTTTTTTTCGGTGAAGACTACTGTACCTAATACTCTAAAGGCCGGTATCGTGATTTGTTTGTCGGTCTCATTGGGGGTCAAGGCTGGAGCAGGTCTAAATGAACAGGCGACGTTCAGGGGTAGCTTACCGCCCCCCCCCCGTTCGCTCTCCACCACTTGGGCTGTGTATGGAGGAATAGTGATTTTGCGCGGAGTTATCATAACGGGCTCGTGAGTTGGCTGATCCGGTTTTCTCATCCGATAGATCGTCCGTTCACTGCCGTCGAAAATGAACTTGTGACCGTAGAGTGCGTCTAAACCTAATACGGAGTTCTCGGTAATACCATGGTCTAACATTGGAGGTTACCGAACTGTCGTATGCTAGGCCTGTTTTGGGCTGTTCGTCTGCTATTTCCGTGAACAAATTTTGGGGTACTCGCTAGGGGTACAGACTACCAGCCAGAAATTATAAGAAGAGCAGTATAAGCTGCGCAAACTGTCTAAGATGGTCAATTAATGTGTAATAATGTATATTAAGGTGTGCAATACAAAGAGGAATTGATTCAGGTTTCTTTTTTTTTGTAGTAAATTTTTTTATTTTTAATCCAGAAGAAAACAGCGCGGAAAACAGTCACAAGCGACTACTTTCCTCATTGTGGACAACGTTTTGGAGGGAATGTTATGACTGATCCTGGTAGTCAGCGCCCCTAGCGAGTGCCACAAAATTTATCCACGGAAATAGCAGACGACAGTTTGGGGACCTCTAATGTTAGACCATGGTAATACCGTCCATACGATTGAACTAGGAGATCGGGACTTTCTTCGTCCACTAGCTGAAATTGAAGGGTTACTGTACCCAGGGTTTTTAAGCGCCTGTTATTTAAATCAATTAGCTCTACTACTACTTCTGGAGAAAAATTCACTATGTTTTCACCTAGTGCCGAGTATAAATCGTTGTTTAGTAAGCTTTTTCCTGTCTTGGGGGCTGATTATAATAGTCCCTCGGCGATGGATTGTTTGGAGGTTGCTGCCCTGCTGAGGGTTGGTTTCTGGGAGCGTGACAGGAATTGCCACTGTGTCCCCTACGTCCGCATATTTCACACACTAGTCTCATCTGGTATTGCCTCGCTGCACAGTTATTGGTGTCGTGTCGAATTTTTCGGACGTGTCGTATTGCTCATTTCTCTGTTCCCTTCTCTCTGGTTTCCTCGTCTCGGCATTCTTAGCGAGTTCCAATCTAATAATTTCCCTCATGAGGTCGGAGATGTCCTTTGTTCCGTCTTCTTTCTTCGCTAGGGGTTCTGTTGCGTCTCCTGCGCCTGGGTTTTCTCTTGAATTTATGAGTTACAGAGCTAAATCGTGTAGTTCTGCTGTCTCGATCATCTAAACGAATGAGGGGAAATCTTTGCAGAACAGTCGGTCTTGAAGTTTAGGAGCTAGTCCGCTCATGAATTTATCTCTGCTCAATTGTTCAATCACTTCGTGGCTTACGTTCGGGTAGCATCCTCTTGCAAGTTTCTGGATTCGGTGTGCGAAGTTCCTGATTGATTCTCCAGGTTCCCTTTTGCAGCTGTTGAATGAGGTTCGGTATTTGTGTTCCATGTTTTTCCCCATGAATCTTTCTTTGAGCGCTCGTTTAAGGGTTTCATAGCAGGTTGCTTCGACTGGGTGATCGAGTTGGTACTGTTCCAAGAAGTCTCCGCCTTGAACCACTAGTTTGGATCGGAGATATTTAATTTTTTAGATAATTCAAAATCGCCAATGTCCAAGGTATTCTCGAAATGCCTTAGCCAAGATTTGAAGTCGGCGTTGATTCCTGGTGTGAAGAATACGCTAATTTCTGTCAGCAGCCGTGTTGCTTTTATGTCAAGTTCGCTGATTATTGATTGGTGGTGTCCGTAGTGAGGCTGTGACTGGTTCGTGCTTGAAGTCATGTAGCTTGATTGAGGGGCTATTGTTGATGCCATCGTTCGGTAGTTCTGCAAAGGAGGGGCGATGGCACTGCTCATCGGATTTTTCCACAAGGTGGGGTTCGGTGTAGACGTATACTGGGGAGGGTTTGACGTTCGGGTTGTGTTGTTTCTTACTAGGGTGGCCACGAAGCTGGTGGCTTCGTCCGTTGACCCGTTATTTCTGGTCAAAGCTCGGAATACTGCTACCAAGTCGTCTTCGGGATTGCTTGAGTTAATACTGGCTTGAGGGCGCGAATTATAGTTCATTGTGTTTGTGGTGTCTTGTCTTGTTGTCGTTGATAATTGAGGGGTGAATGATACTCTCTTTGGAACCGTAGGTGGGAGGTTTTCTGCATTTCTCGGAGTTTTCTAATTTGTTGCTACTGTAGATCTCAACTCTTTTTTTGCTAGTCTGCTTGTGGTTTTGCTTCTTGCCCCGGTTTCTTGGCCCTGGCTTGTTAAAACGGTGTTTCCTCTACTAGTTGCACGGATCGGGTGAGGTGCGAAGGCGGAGTACGGTATGTCTGCCTTAAAACTGGTTAATTCCAGATCGGGATTTGGTCGGGAAGCCAGTGTGGTTGATTCTGTCTGACCTGTGGGTACTGGTGAAGGGTTTGGGTAAAGAGCTTCCGGTATCGGAGTGAGGTCTGTTCTGACGTTCAAAAATCGGAAGAGTTTCCTTGGTGTATACAAATATTCGCCGTACTGCTGTATCACTGCTCGGTATGATTTTCTAATTCGTTCGTATGACAATTCAGGTTGACAATTAAGTTCCCTCAAAAATTGTAGTTCTTGTAAAATCTCTTCTTCTGGTACGTCTTCAAGTTATAAGTCGGCGTATCGTTTGTTAAAGCTTGGTGTGCCTTTTGTGTCTGTTTTTAGTATTGTAAGGTTCTCGTCGAAGAAAAGTTGTGTGGCTTCGTTTTCTATTCCTTGCTGACCACGATCTTCTGCGATAAGTGCATGAGTTTGTCTTAGAATTTCTAAAGGGGGTGTTTCGTATTCGTCACTTTCTATGTGCGTTGTTTCTTCTTCCCTAATTCTATCCCACTGAGCGACGAGGTTGTGTTCTTCTACTTCGTTGTCCGTTAGTAGGTTGATGTTGCTAGGGGATTCGTTATCTGGGGCAATTTGTGGCTGTATCTGAGAATAGACTTTTTCACTTGTAGGACCCTGATTTTTTCTGGTTGCTTTATTTTTGGTTGTGAATCCTGTTAACTATTCTCCCAGCGCTTCGAAATACGTTTGCAAAATTATCCATTTACGTTTTTAGACTAATGAGTTATAATTTTTTTTAGCAGTGGCGCTTATTGGTAAAAAACGATAAATATTTGGCAATGTGGGAAAAAATTAAAGGTGGCGCTATCTGAGGTGCAGGAAAGCTATAGGAAAATTTAAGTGTCTAGCGTAAGTTCGGGGTTCGAATTTCACTGTCACCAATGTGAGGACAAGAAATGAAAATAGTTTTCCTTACTTTTGATATTGAATACAGTGCCGGTCCACTTATACGACCGCCTACTCATACGACCAACCCGGTTATACGACCACCCTTCTGCTTGCACCACTTTTTTGGGCGAACAGCCCCTGTTCAAACTTTTATGCCGCTAAATGTACTGACAGTTGCATTATTTTAATCCCTTTTCGAGGTCAATTTTTTTAGATGACTATTGACTTTCATTAAGGTGAGAGGGCTGGACTTTTTTGAACAAAAGTGCATTACGTCAGCCAGTGTTCTGTTATAAGTGGATCAGAACGCATCGCTATTGTACTTGTGAAGAATGGGAAAAGTAAAAGAAAATGTATATCCGCGTAACAAGACTCTTAATGCTAGGCGTATTTTTTCTAGTCTTGTTTCTATTTGATTTGAGCCTACATTTTTAATATTTCATACGCTTTTGTACTGAGACAAGCCAAACGATATCGCATCATATCAAATTAAAATCAGTCGTCACCTGCTAATCACTACTATAGCGTCCGACCAGTCATGCGACCATCCGGTTATACGACCGCTGCACCAAGTGGTCGTATAAGTGGACCGGCACTGTATGGGGAATAGTTGTGTGTGATGATGATAGGTTTATTGTTGCAGAAAGTTTTTGCCAAAGACCGAGAAAACATTTAACAAGACGATTCCGATTAAAAGAGACTTACTAACGAAGACTGCAGAAAACTAAAAAAGACTTGACTGAAGACGACTGCAGGGTGAACTGGTGAAGGCTGCAAAAGAGACTCGAAGGTGAACAAAATGCGACTGAAACATGACTGACCGACAATCGGGAAAAAGTGCAACATTTATACGAAGGAACAAGGTCATTTAGTGTTAGGAGTTTCATTTTTTATGTGTAAATGTAACAACAATGTGAAGAATTCATACGTTTGAAGGACAAGTAGAAGGGAGGTTGAAGGCCGGGGCCATCGGTAGGTGACCTATCGGCGGAAGAGGAAAAAAAGGGTTGAAAGCGTCGGAAAAGGAGAAAGGGATGTAAGGAACGCCACTGGCCGTTCCTTACATAACATCCCGTACCGAAAGATTGTGTCCCGCAATCTATAAAAAGATATAAGGTCAAAGTTGAATCGGGCAAACAAAGGTGCGACAATTTTTTTTCATTTTTTGAAGAGGGGACGTGTTTCCGCAGCGGCGAGAATCCAGAGGTCCAGGAATGCGGAGATCCACCCGGTATCTGTAATGCCAGAAACGTCTGTAACATAGCCAGGTACAGGGCTGAAATGTCCGTAGATGCATAAGCGTTGAACTCGACGGGGTCTCTTCGAATTCAAACGTCTTCTTCAGTTCGTTAGCTCTTGTGGCTGAGAGTAGATGTCTAAACCTAGTACAACTTGCCTGTTAGAAAGGGGAGAATGGCGACTGAGACAATGTCTATTTCTTAGCATACCATCGCGTCAGTCGAAGGATAATGAGGGATCCGAGATAACACGTCTGGTTTTATTCCGGGATAAAAGCTGTCGTCTTAAAACCATGATGTAGACCCCAAAAAAGACGCCTTTTATCAGTTCCAAACTAGTTGTTTTTATCCAAAACGTGTGGTCCGAAACGGTTTGAAAAGTACAACTTTTATCGGGTCCAAACTGGGCTATCTTTTTTACTTTTTTGGGTTCCAAAACGCATCTAAAAAGACGGCTTTTATCGAGCCTAAACTGTAAATTTTTAACCGCAATACAAATGTTCTGAAATCGATCTGCAATCGGTTTTTTTTTTATTTATTTTGCGTGCTTGAACTTGACTCCAGTATTTATAAACTCAGGACATATGTATTTATAGTCAATCCGTTCATGGAGCAATTCTGTTAGTTGCATCGTGTGCGCCATTGACTATACATTTTTCATGTGAATGTTTTATAAAATTGTTCATTATAGTTGCTGCAATTGGATTCAGCAAAATAAGAAAAGGCAATTTTTCCGCTAATGCGCAAGGAAAACTAATTGTTTAAATCTGGTAAGTGGCAAGACTACGAAGAAGAAGAGGAGTGGTTAAAGGAATTTTCACGGCAGATAGCAGACAAAAGAATGTATATAGTTCATCATGTTCTGAAAATTCTCGTCCATTATCCATTGTCCCCAATATCAGTTGATTAAAATCGTACATTCATTATTCGTCGTTGAGTCTAGTCATCATCGTGAAGCAATAACGGTTAAGTAAGATGAATATTTATACTATTTCTTCATTAATGTCTTTCTCTTAAATTACAGGTACACTTTCTTTGAGGTGATCCTCCTTGTGTAAGAAGTAATAGTGGAAGAAATGGGAAGGAAAAAGCCACAGCAGATAGCAGATATAAGAATGCAAACAGTCAATCTTTTAAAAAGTTTTGCCCCATCAACATCACTTGATGGAAGTTATGCATCAGCTATTCGTCATCAAACCTATTCATCATTCTAACATTCTTTACGGTACAATAAGATTAATACTTGTTTTATTCTTTAATAATGTTGATGTAATGACAGGTACACTATTAAAACAGTCATCGTTGATGTTGTGGTGGATTCATTTCTAAGCAGAAAATTGTGTCCGCATCAGAACGATGGCGTTGTTTTCTTGTGCGAATGCTTAATGGGTTTCAAAACACCACATATTTACGGTACTATTGTAGCTGATGAAATGGGGTTGGGCAAAACGCTGCAATGCATTACATTTATATGGTAAGAATGTCCTGTTAATGCTACATATCTATAGCAGCCACTGTTTATTTGTTTGTACTCTTCTTTCGGTTTTCAGGTTAGTGGTAAAAAAGCCAAATAAAGAACAAAATTCGTTCGTGACCCCACCGCTAACTTCGCCCGTTCGAGAAAGCCAAAAGAAAATTCACGTTGACAAGGTATATTATCTTCAATCTCTAAAAAGTTTGGTTGCATCTAAGGACACATTTTCATAAAACTGGCAACGGGTAAAAATAATTTTTTAGCAGTAGACGTAAGAGAAAGAAAGAAAACACCACGTTGATTTGTTGTGAGTTTCATTTTTAAGTGTTTGGTGTGACAAACTGATTGTAATTTTTCTAGTTCTTTTTCTTTCCTCGTGAAGTATTCCGCCGTAGTTTGCCTTGGTCAACCAAAATTACGAGAGATTGCAACAATATGATTGGGAACAAACGGGGCATACCCAATCCACCAGCAAAGCACGTAGGTAGCATTTCGCCAGTTTTTTTAAATAGATATAGTTGTCAGCCATTGGTATGTTATTTCAGTCCTTTGCCATTGTCAAGTTCCATTTCCCTGGCAATTCCTACCAATTTGATATAGCCCCTCTGGGCTGGCTAAGGAAGTCGGGTAACAGGAACACAAGTTACTGGCCTAGTGAGGATAAAGTCCGAACTTCAACCCAGTTGGTGACTTTAATCAACAAGAAAGCAGTGGTGGATTAAGAAACATGGCCAGTCTTCCCCGTTACCGTCATTGCCAAATTTGGTAAGATAGAATCTCTTCGAAAGTAACACTAACCAAACAGATAATAAATTGTTTTATTTTTTAGATACATACAAGGGGGCACAAGATAAACTGAAAGACGTTATTGCTGGCGAAGAGGTTGTCAGCACTGACTTAGAAAAAAGGGAAAAGGGGGCTAGAAACGCGGCAAAAAAACGCAAAACGGCTGCTGCCTTGACGCCTGTTCCCATTGCATCCACCTGTGCTAATTCTATCTTGTCTGATGGTGGAGCCTGTTCCCATTGCATCCCCCTGTGCTAATTCTATCTTGTCTGATGGTGGACCTTCTTCTAATATTTCACCATCGTCCCCGAATCCTGCTCCAGAGGATGCTCCAACAGATTACGGGCTGAACGGTCACTCGTCGGATGTGAGTTTTACTCTGCTCCCAGTACTTCTCACATCTGACGATGAAGATGGCCGTTCCAGCACGCAACGTGAATCAACACAAATCATCAGATCAAGAAGAGCCGGAAACAAACACCAAGACATTTCAGTGGCCACCCTTCTAAGTATTCCGTCAGCACCGGAAATGAACCTCAGCAGAGAGCCCTTACTCCTTATGTTGCGTTTGCCAAAAAATCTGCGCCAACAGGTAACTATAAAGGAACTTTCATTTTGACTGTTGTTAAACTAATTATATTTATTGAGTTGACCAAGTTGCGGCTAGGGATCCGACAACGTCTCTGATGTCCCCGTGTGATGCGAAAAAACTGGACGATATTCTTCAAACCAACATCAGAATTCTCCGCGGCCTGGAACAAGTAAAAGCTACACAAGCGGACATCCAGAACACGCTGTCAGTGATCATGACCAATACGATCCCCTCTGATCCTGAATTACTGGGGATTAAAGATGACCTTTGCTTGCCAGTAAAGTCCCTGACAGCCTTCGATTAAACTGAAAAGATTAAAACTGGTAGGGGAGACTGGAGTATGCCGGGACACCGGGTCAAGAGGGACAGTGGGGGGAAAAATAGTAGATTTTAATAAAATTCAAATTTTTTTAAGTATGTTATTTAGATACATACAATCTACTTTGGCATGAAATTTGGTTGAGTTTTGTCAATAACTGTATCAGTTATTAACAAAACTAAAGAAACGGTTTTTTTTAGTTAATTTTGTCTCCGCCATTTAATGTTTCTAGAAAAAAATAATCGCAAATGGCATGTAAATTTTATATGGAAATGAAGCTTAATCATTTCTTTATCATTCAAAACAAAAATTATAATTTTCGATCAATTACTGTAGATAATATTAACGTTTTAAAAAAATTGTCTTTATCGGGAAATCGGGACAGCTGTTTTTGACTAAAATGGGACATTAGTGGGCGGGTTTGGCCTTCAAGCCCATCACTCAACACCGAGCTCATGACGGCATTACTATTCCTTACAATGATAACAAGAAATCGATTATTCAGCATATTAATCGATCACAATAAGCCCAACCCCCACCTATCTTGTAATAAGGGCTTTTTTATCATATAAGAAAAAATTTGTATTAACACAATAATCAAATTGAAACATTTATTAACTTATAGAGTCTATGCAGTGGGACGCTATTTAAATTTTTACAAATTTTTTTAATGAATTTTAAGGCGAAAACGGAGGACGTCCCTCACCACCCACCCTAGTGTCCTCACTTACCCCTCAAAATAGGCACCTCCCACAAATCTAAGAAAACTTTAAAGGTCTTATATGGGAAAATGGTTTATTATTAAATTATATAAAAAATATGGGGGGTACATTGCAGTATGGAATACATAAAAACAAAATAATAAATTTATTTAATGATTAGTTAAGGAGATATAAGGGGAAAACGAAAACCGTCCCGGCCTACTCCAGTCTCCCCTAAGCATTGTCGTTGATTTATTTAATTTTCTAGCGTAGTAGCTAAAAATATTTGATCTATGTTGAATTTCATAAATTGTATTTGACTGGTGTGGGAGGCACGTAGCATAGAATTGTGGGTAAGGGGCTCCACAAATTCATGAGGTACAGCGTCGCATCGTAGTTTTGCTTTAAGGGCCAAAACGGGGAGAAAAGGTGTTTCTGCACCACTGCAGTTGCAGCTGTCGCTATCGATATAGGATGTAATATGTTCAAGACTCAAAGCTAAATTATAGATTTTTATTCTGTATAATTTTAGAAAGTCTTCACGTGACTCGTGGCGTACGGCTGACGGAGGAGCAAATTGCAGTAAAGTTTGGGAGGTGACTAAAAGCAGGTCCAAAAAAAGTCGGTAGCGACGATAAGAGTGTTGACGATGGCGATTCGTCACCGGAAAACTAGGACAAAGATCCATTCAAGTTCAAGAAATTTTCAATTAATCCACTTTTCTCGGTTCTCATACAGTTATTTGGAATTCCATTTCTGTTTCTCTTCCCTGTATTTTCCGTTATCACGGTATCAATAATGTGCCGTTATCAACGCAATAGTCAAGTGAATTAAAAAAATACAAGAATTTGTTTTTCAATTTTCGATTGTTTTTCTATTGTAACGATCCACCGACCAAATCAAAACTCAAACAGTAAATTTTAACGCATTGCTTTTATGTCCCTGTTTTGACCCCAAATTTGTTGCCCCGAATGACCCACTTTCTACTTTTATTACTCTAACGGTAAAGTCAGCCTTCTTCCGCCGACCTTATATTTTTGAACACTCCTAACCTCGTTTGACTTTAAATTTGACTCTCTGTGTTGCCGTATAAAAGACGGACAAACTTCACCAGCAGTAGGTCGAGTAACCAGTCGACCAGCGAGGCAGTCAGTGAGTCAGTCTTCTCCAGATTCCTCCCCCCGTCTGTTACCTTTTCCCTTTTGTTTTTGCCGCTGTGTTTTGTAATGTAATTGGTGTCAAATTTAAATAAACATCATCAACACGCCAATTGTTTCACTATTTTACTTTTCGCAAACACTAATGGCAAATCTTACCTTCAAGTGACAACAACAGGTATATTGGCCCGTAATAAGCCCAGTTTGGGACCATAAGCGGCGCAAAGAATAAGAATATGGGCCCAGAAAGAAGCCGTGTTTGAATCCGCAGGCTACGCGATCAGCGCAAAAAAGACGTCCTAAATCCTACTTTTATCCCTGGTTTTGCGGTCATAAAAACCTGATTTGGCCGCCTATCGGCCCATAAGAAGACGTTTTAAATGCAGTAGGCACCGTTACAAAGACAAGGATAAAAGACGTCTTAAAGACGGAATCGTGTTGTCTGGGATGCGCTCCATCTGGCGAAGGATACTTGTATATATTTTTTTTTTGATTTTTTTGTGTGCACCGATGAAAACAAAATTTGATACTAGACCTTTAAAGTTAGTTTTGAGGCTTAGGTTGTTGTAAAAAATAAAATAGTTAAGGGAATTAGAAAAAGATTGGTGATCACTCAAATTCTGACGGTCTTAGAATGTAAGGGCACATAGCAGAGTGATAATGCTGTTTGCTATGGATCTAGAGTCCCGTGTTCGAACCGCTGCTATGACTAACTTAAAAAGATTGTTAATATATGTGTAATATAGTCTATGGCTATGAATGGTGAGATACTAGTGTACCCAACCACAGAGGAAGTGGTTTGATGAACTAGAAGAACTGTTGTCATACCAGAAGGAAAAAGAAATTAGAGTTGGTAGAAGGACTGGAATGGGACAAGGTACTAGAAGATAAGAATGAATAGTGGAAGCTATTGTATTCTATTGTATTTGGTATGAATAACTTAACCGCCTATTATTATTGTGTTTGGTATGAATAACTTTAACGCCTATTATTATTAGTTGGGTCATTGAACCGATGTACAATGTTGCCTAAAAAGATAAAACCCATTACAGTAATATTTTTTTGCATGTTTTAAAAGGCAAAACCCATTCATTCCCGCCATAGAAAATCGATATAGTTCATAATACGGCCAACGGTGGCGCTGAAACACGGCAAAGAAAAATCGGTTCGATAACAGAGCCGGTTCCATAGCTAGGCGGTTCTATAACTGGACCGGCACTGTATCTGAAATTGTTAAATTTTTTATTTTTATTTTCAAGATAGTTTTTTAGTGTAAGTAAGATAAAAATAAAAAATAGTAACACCTGTAGAAAATTTTATTCTACATTTTTCTACACTAATCTTAATTCCACTCAGTGTCCTATTCCTCTAGAAACTTTAGTTTATTTGCAAAGAAATTTGGGGTGTGTTGGCCCTGACACCAACGGGGTTGTTTGGCAGTGTTCGCTGAACTGAAAGGGAGTAGTTGTGGGAGGAGCTGAATAGACGTTTGGTTGAAAATAAAATGAATTAATTGATAAAAGAAGGGTGAATTTTTTTTTAAATAATTGGAATGCCATTTTTCACAAAGGCCATGTTCAGAATGCAGATTGCTCCTGGTTTTTTTTAATGGGAGGTTCTTATAAATCAATCTATTTTTTTAAGTAATCGATAATTAATAGAACCATCCTCCATCAACCGATCAGCCCCATTACGATAATTTAACACGAAAGCAGATTTATGTAATTTCTACACATAAAGTGATATTTTTAATGGTAAGGATTTCCCAGTAGCGCTCCCCCTTCACGTTTTAAACCATACCGTCCTTACCGCCAAGTACAGCCATAATTCCGGAGCTGGCCGAAAGGAGAAGCGCAGTCGAATTCGTCTGCTAGAGAGGGGGAGGAGGGAAAATGTCGACTGCTGGGCTTTACGTGGAGTGAGCCATCTCCTTATCTCTGGTAAAGCTTGACTCTCCGGGTGAGAGTCGGCTTCCAGAATAAAACGAGATAGAGATGGGGATTTAGGTTAACTTACAGTCTGTGCATAGTGACAACTAGCGGCGGTAGAGAAGAACGTGGCGGGTACGGGCACCAAATAGTTTATTCAATACACAACACTTACACTTTCAAAAATTAAAAAGGAATTGTCGAGTTGAGCACTAGAAAAAGACTGAATTCGGTATGGTTTTGGAGGGACATTTTATACGGGAGAACAAGGTCAGGTTAATTTCACATACGGGGAAAGGTAGAGAATATTTTAATGTAAATTTAACACTAAGGTGTGAAAAAGTACCGGGTGAGGGTTTTCGGGTTAGGGTTCTCCGTGGGAACCGAGGTCGCATATCGAAGGTGTGAAATCGGTGGTGGAAAAAGGTTCGCGGCTGGTCGTTCCTTACAATAGAGATAGATAAAATTAATAGATATTTAAAATCATAGTCGACCTAGTCTCGACTAAGATATCTATGTAAACGAAGGTTCTATTCCTGGGCTAGTAAATTGGTTTCACGACCACACGGTGAAACTAATTCCGATGCCTGTGCCCATTGAGATGTGTGAAGCTGCTTGCAAATACCTTCACGTGTAATTTACCAGTAGAAGGCATTGATTCGATTTGAACTTTGGTGAACCATTAGTCAATGTAATTCAATTCAGTTCGAAAAAATATTAACACGGAGATGAGAGAAGAATTGACTTTATTACCGTTAATACTGGTTGAAGATTCAAGAATTGGTGAGATGATGATCTCAAAAGGTGAGCTTTGTTATTAGTGCATCGAGATATGGTTTCGATACCAATTTTTTTAGTATTATAGTTGATGGTGTTAACAAGTATTTTTCGGTATTGATAGGAGTGAACGTATGACTCATAGATATTTTGGAATGCGCTTCAATCTGCGCCCCGTCTGGGAGTATCGGAGAATTACATCCTCCCCCATGGATCAGAATAATTAATATTTTTCTCGGTGATTAAGGTCTGTTGGTAGGGCATTTTGAATGGTTATTGTTATTTTTTGTTGTTTTTTTTTTGGTTGGACGGGATGCAGTATTCTCGCTAATTGTTGACGGTGTTTCTGATAACAAGCAGATAAATAATTGAGGTCCGGGGCGTCATCGACAGCAGCTGTGTCTGGACCATTTGAGAAACTTTCCAATGGAAACAGAATGGGGCGAGTTGTTATACAGTGCCGGTCCACTTATACGACCGCCCTTCTGCTTGCACCACTTTTTGGCGCGAACAGCCCCTGTTCAAACTTTTATGCCGCTAAATGTACCGACAGTTGGATTATTTTAATCCCTTTTCGAGGTCTATTTTTTAAAATGACTATTGACCTTCATTAAGATGAGAGGGCTGGACTTTTTTGAACAAAAGTGCATTACGTCATCCAGTGTTCTGTTGTAAGTGGATCAGAACGCATCGCTATTGTACTCGTGAAGAATGGGGAAAGCAAAAGAAAATTTAGATCCGCGTAACAATACTCTTAGTGCTAGACAACGTGACGGTTTTAAAGTTAAGAGAGTAAAAGCTCCACTAACTGTTAAAGATAAACTGAAGGTGATTGACATGTTAAAGAGTGGCAATTCCCAACGTAAAATTGCGATCGAGTTCGACATTTCAAAATCCCAAGTGCAGCAGATAGGAAAAAACCAAGATTAAATTTTAAAAGGTGTAGATAGTGGTGATTTAAAATTGTCGGCTAAGGTAACGAAGAATAGGTCCGAAAACAAAGAACTCGACGATGCAGTTTACACCTGGTTTACAGAGATGCGCAATCCAAAATTTCGATGCAAACCATTGTCGATTTCACGTGCACACATTCAAGCTCGTGCGTTACGTGAAGCTGAAATCCGTGGCGTTTCTGGGTTTTCAGCATCTGATGGTTGGTTCCGAAATTGGCGAAGGCGCTATGAAGTTGGCGTGAGCATTCGCCTTTACGGAGAGGCTGGCGATGTCGACACGGCCGCGATTGAGCCGGTTATGCGTGAATTGCGTGTCCAGTTGATAAATTATGATCCGAAAAACATTTTCTATATGGACGAGACAGGGTTGTTCTACCGCGCCATGCCTTCGCGGACTTATCTCGCTTACAACGAAAGTCGGAAAACAGTTAGAGGGACCAAAGCATTGAAGGCAAAAGACCGTGTCACACTAGTGTTGTGCGTCAATGCTGATGGTAAGTTAATTTGACAAATGCGTTGATGATTGCACACCGTTTACATTCAAATTAACTTTAAATTTTTAAGGGACCTGCAAAGTAGACCCTCTGATTGTCGGCTCAGCCGTTAAACCTCACTGCTTTCGTGATTCACCTTGCCCAGTCCCTTATATCAACCAAAAAAATGCTTGGGTTGATTCGTTGGTCTACCGACAATGGTGGGAAAATATTTTTTTGCCTGCCGTTCGTGACTGGACAGATGAGCCCGTTGCTCTTGTTATGGATAACTTCTCGGGCCATGATGTGAGTTGTGAAGATCCTACAGGGCAGGTAAATATTTATTTTTCTTTCCTTTTAATTCAGTTTTCTAATTCTAAATGATAATTTTTTCTTAGGTTTCTGTCTTCTTTTTCCCACCCAATTCAACATCGGTTCACCAGCCACTCGATCAGGGAATCATATCTGCTGTCAAGATCGATTACAAAAAGCGAAAGCGAATGCTTTCAAAGTTCATCGAGGCATATGATGACATCGAACGAATCCAGCAGTTAGTCAGTACAATAAAAAAAGGAAGAAAAGGACTCAGTGTTGGTTGTCCAGCTACCATTTTAGACGCAGGCCAGATTATTCGCCAGTCATAGGACAATTTGTCTGAATCTGTCATTCTTAATTGCTGGCGTCATTCGAAATGCCTTCTACATTTGTCCGAGACTTCAACACCTGAAGCTCGCCCGGTTAGGTCTAAGCAAATTGAGTCTGCCGTTCGTGAATTGACAAAAGCTATATCTAACGTCCATGTTTCAGCCGGCTTTGCCGACTTAATTGACGGCAATGAAGCCCATCTAGTCAATAGGTGGATCAATCTTGAAAATGACCCTGAAATTGTTGCAAATGATGATTTGCTGCTAGTCACAGAGGTCGATGAGTTTTTAAACGCATCCGTTGGAGATACATTCATGTCAATAAGCCAGTGTGATAGTCAGCCAATTAGTCAGGAAGATATGTATGATCCCGAAACCGAATTGCGTAATAATCTGTTGAAATATGCTGTTGAAGCCATCACTATGCCTATTAATGACCCTGTTCTTCTTGAACTTGCCCAAAAGGTGCGCGCCCATATCCTAAATGTTTAATTTTTTTATTCTGTTGGTTTTCGTCATGGCTTATTTTTTCTAGTCTTGTTTCTATTTGATTTGAGCCTACATTTTTAATATTTCATACACTTTTGTACTGAGACAAGCCAAACGATATCGCATCATATCAAATTAAAATCAGTCGTCACCTGCTAATCACTACTATAGCGTCCGACCACTCATGCGACCATCCGGTTATACGATCGCTGCACCAAGGGGTCGTATAAGTGGACCAGCACTGTACCTGATTTTAATTTTAGCTCCACTGCATGAACTACTTCATCTGATCCGGGTAGTAAACGTGTAACCAACCTATAAGGCCATAACTGTCAGCTGGCATTGGCTTCATGTATAAACCCATTTCTTCAACGCGAATGGAGCTGGACGACGTGTAGCAGTACCGCCAACAGTCCAATAAATAAGTGAGAACCCGGTTCCTTTTAGTTTCTTGTGATATGACTTATTTTCTAGTCGTGGTTGGGATGAGTTCCCTAATTGGGGAGTGGTTTGTTTCAGAGTTTAGTTTGTATCCGTAAATAAGGTCGCCAGGGGTAAGGGGGAGAGGTTCCTCTATATAGTTGTTATTGTACGTTAGTGGTCTCAATTGATGATACTTTTCGCCTCAAGACTTACAGTTTCTAGTTGAACGAATGAGAGTAACGCTCTTCCAATGGCATTTCACAACACTTGCTTCAGGGTGTGAATCAGTCTATCCCACTAACCACCCCACCAGAGAACTGGATTGACGCAAAATTTCCAGGTGATTTGGTTAGTGGTGAGGTAATCGTTAACCTTAGCATCCTCGTTAATTCTTTTGAGGTAGAAAGCTGCCAATTTGAATGTTTTTGCAATGCATTATCTTAAAGCCCGTTCACACCAGAAGTTTTTCGGCTAGCCGAAAGACGGAAGACGAAGAAACGAGCCGAAAAGCGAGCTGAAACAAAAAAAAATTCGTCTTTCCAAAGTTGAAACTTTCTAAATTTTTCGGCGCCGAAAATCGACGGAAAGACGAAAGACGAAAGCTGAAAACTGAACAGCCAATCACAGCTTTCCATTTTTGATGCGAAAATCATTTTTCATATTGGAACAACATCAGCAATGCCAAATCTGTCTGCTGCCATTCTGTCAACAAGCGGGTGTCTTGTGTTCCTCGTGATTTTTGGTTATTTTTAATTGTTGTTCGACTAGTTTCTAGATAAAAATGCCCAAAAGGAGGTCACCGATGAAATCTCCCAATCTCGGAGTGAGCGCTGCGAGCAAACAAATTACCAACGCGTATGTGTTAAATTTATAATTTCAGAACTCTGTGTGGCAATGTGATCGTCATCGCTCATATTTTAATTATTATTAGGAATGAAAAACGAGTTAAAATGTGGTCAAAGGCAACGACTGAGAGATTCATCCAGTCTATTGAAAAGCAGTCAGTTTTGTATGACGTGACGATGTCTGACTATAAAAACCATGTGTCCCAAGCTACAGCTAGAGCTGTCTTCGGAAGGGAATTTTCCATCAGTATGCTGTTTACATTTTCTACAAATTATTGCAAATATATTCTGTTACATGTGTTACATGACTGTTTTTCAACAGGTCCTGATGACGTCAAAAACAAATGGAAGCAATTGAAGGACACCTACAGGAATAAAAAGAAAAGGCTGAGTGAAGAGGATCCAAGTGGCAGTGTTTTGGAGGGTTCCAAACGTGCGAAGAAGCGTTGGATATATGTCGAACAAATGGGATTCCTATCCACATTGTATGATGATGCCGAGTATGTATATATTATATTAAATTTTTTATACGTTGGGCGACAATTAGGAATATTTTCTACTTATCAGTAGGGTCACAAATGTGGACGATGAGGATGAAGAAGGAAAACGAAACGAATATTTGGAGGAAGAAGGTAAACATGTAAAAAATTGGAGGTTGAGAGCAATATTTGAAACGGGGAATTTTTATAGTTCTTCTGGTACCACTTATGTCCTTTTCTAAATTTTGCACACAAAAATGCTATAATAAAAGACTTGTATTTTCAGATTGAGATGATCGTGACCAAGACAATACGACGGTCTCTTTGAATGAAGTCGAAAATGATTCTGAGTTTTCTGATGATTATTCCTTTATTGAAATGGATCCAATCGCGAGTGGTAGGTATAAGGAGACCATCGAGGGACGGAAGGAACCTGGTTTTAAGACTCCGATATCTTCTGCTCCAAGTCGAACTGCGCCTAGAAAGAAGAAAGGGATCATCAAGAATGTTTTTATGTTTTGTCCGTGGACTATATATTACGTATTATTGTTATTATGTAACAGGCAAGAAGGCTAGTCCGGAGGGCAAGGCTGCCAAAGAAATTGGACAGATGATGAAAACAATTGAGCAAGTTTTAGAGAGCAAACCCGATTTCAAGAAATGAAACCCTCCCGAGCGAATCCTCAACGACATTCAAGAGGATTGGATCAGCTATGGCAAAAACTTGGGATTGCGTGTGGCTGCGATTGATGACGAGGAGTCGCGAGATAACATCCGCCACGAAATTGAGCAAGTTATTTACCATACCAAGCAGGATCTGAAGAAGAAAAAAACGTTGTAGTGACTGACGAAGAGAAGCACTCGTCCTCCAACACAGATAAAACACGATTCAAGTCGATTAAAAGATTTGTCATTCGTCTTCTTGTACGTATGTTAATGTGCCATTCATATGCCATTGCTATTTGTACGAACTTAAACACAGCAATAAAACAGGGAAACGTCAATATCGCCCCTTGAACTTTTTATTCGTGCTCCATAAAATACTTTTCCTGCCACGGAACAATACCCTCATTGTTAAAATACTTCCTCTGGTAATCACGAACATCTTTCGCTGCATGTGAGGCATTTTGTCCCAACTTGGGAGCAATGTCTTGGAAACAGCAAGTCAATCTCTCTCTTTCGCTGATGTCTTGACGCCATTGGCCCGCTGATAATCTGCCGTTCTGGTAGCGGTCACCGTAACTTGCATCAGCATACTTCGGATCAGCAACTGAGAGGAAACTGTGCAGCACCACTCCTGCCAGGACTACATTTTTCACATTCTTTGGATGGCAAGGGATCGGTTTCAAGAAGACGCGCCAGTGTGCTGCCATGATCCCAAAAGCGTTTTCAATAGTCCGTCTTGCTCTGGAGAGCCCGGATAATTTTTTAAAGAGCAGTTTCGATTTTAGAAGAGATTCTGTCAACCACATTTGATTATTAACAATAATATGTTACCTGTAGTTGTATATCATCCACGACCTGGGCATGAGACCCGTGCAGCGGCCTGGATAAGGCTTCTACATTTACACTTCTTGACGAAAAGCGTTATCAGCTACAACACCATAAGGCATCTCAGGGTAATCACTTGGATTTGTGTCTGGGAGACGACTAGGTAAGGGCAGTCCTATAACATTCATGATATGTCAATACTGACTAAATTGATATTAATAATTAAATCAAATTAGCCCACCCAAGGAGTTCGTTACGAACTGCTTTTTCAATGTGGAAAAGTTGTAGACACTTCTATCGTTTTCTCTGCCGTACGTTCCGAAGTCAACCAGCGTGAAACGATAATTAGCGTCACAGATAGCCAGAAGCACCATACTAAAAAATCCCTTATAGTTGTAGTATAAAGAACCTAAATTATTAAACAGTAATGATTATTAATTATCAATGTGAACATGTGATAGAGGCCTTCGGCAAAAAAGGGAACTTAGAATATTTTCAATATTGCTGCGGCGGGGAAGCTGCAGTAGGGAAACGAAAGGGAAAGAGAAAAACTTAGCGTATGTTGGGGTGTGTAAGAATGGAATGCGCTAGCAGTGGCGCTGCTATATGTGTAGTGTATATGGGAAAGGCTTTTGCAGTGATAGCAAAGCTATAGAAAATCATAGAAGGGAAGTGATATATAGTGGTACTTAGAAAAATTTCAACTGTTTCGTTCGTGTATGAATTTCTTAAAAAAGTGGGAGCTGTTAAATTCAAATAGAATACATTACTATCAAAATTTTACTTATTTTTTCAAGACTTGATTTTTTACTACTTGCAATGTTGTATCGCTACTGAATAATTATAAGGGATGGACTTCTAATAAAATATACTATTTCCTAATTTGTTACTTCTGTCGTAAAAGATGGAAATATGGGAAGTTATGTTATTTATCGGCTTAATTAGAGAGGGAACAAATCAAATACAAATATTTCAAAAGAATACAGGGGCAAGAAGAAATAATGAATTATTTTATACTTGTTGGACTTGAAAGATTGTTTTACGGTATCACAACATATGACACGACATAAGTATGGAAAGAATGTAAGAAGTGCAATAGTCTAATGGAATAATTTTCTTTTTTTTTCTCTTTGTTTCAGAGAGAACTCATGTAATTTTGTGTTTTGTTTGTTTGTTTTTTTGTTTGTTTTGTTTTTTGTTTTTTTTTTTGTTTTTTGTTTTTTTCCCCCCTCTGGAGATTATTGTTCTCAGATGTTTTTTTTCCCTAGCATAAATGGTATAGAGGATTTTTTTTAAATAATTACAATAAAATCATTCGACCATTCCATCAGTAAAGCGAATTGGTTTTCTTCGATTTCTTTGCAGGCGTCGTCTGGTAGCATTTTGGTGTTCCGGCTTTTCTGCTTACAAACCGTCCTTGGACTCTGTTAGTGGATTTTCAGACTCGTTAGTGTCGGGTGTGGAGTTGTCATCGGAAATTGGAGTGGGATGACGCTGACTTGTAGCATCGGCGCATATTTCAGCGGATGGCAACTGATTTTCTGTATTTTGATGAGATGAAACGGCAACGTTCTCTTGGCTTAACTTTCGCTGATCAATTTCTTGAGTCGAAAAATTGGTGTCAAATGGGAGAGCGTCACTGTCAAAGGTATCGTCTGGATTGTCAATGTCGGGGCCGATTTCATTTTTGAAAATATCGGTAGTCTGAGTTGCAATCGATTTACGGAATCGATTTACAAAATCCAATGGGTTTTCAATAGATGGACAATCTTCAGTCTTCCAAAGCATTGTTTCTTACAAAGGTTTTAAACGATTGACATGGGTACGCTGGCATACATAGGAATTATCGGCTATATCTACTGTATTATTGGTATGTACTTTTACAACTCTATAAGGGCCTTTATATTTCGAAGTTAATTTCCTACTGTCGCCTTCTTTTACTACACGAATATCTAATAAAACTCTATCTCCTACGACATATTTTCTTTCTTTCGTACGTTTATTATATTGTTCAGGCTGGCGGTTCCGTGCTTTCTCGCTTTCTTCACGGACTCGCTGAAAGTTATAGCGCAAATGATCAGCTAAATTTCCTACATAGTCGGATACAGATTTAAAAGTTTGAGGGGAAGCATCTAAAAATTCATTAATGGGAATATTAGGGTCTCTACCGTGGACCAAAAATATTTCAGTTTCTTCAATCTAAACCATTCAGGTTTAGATTGGCTATTCTCCTCATTGAATTGTCCTTTCTCTAAATACTTTCTAATGGCTACACAAAGTTCGTCTTCTAGCTGTTTTTCACAAATCCACTTAATATTATTTGGTTCCGGTTGTATACTAGCAACTTTTGTAACGAAACGTCAAGCGAAGCCCCTTCTTGCCCTTTTTCTTTTGCTTAATTAAACTAAGACCTTATTTCTTAAACTCTCCTTAACTTAATACCCCACTAGTTGACCTAGTTATTAGACTTTCTAGAAAATATAACAAACGGAGAGAACAAGTCTCGGCACGCCCGTTATAAATAGAAAATTTTACGATTTGTCAAAAGCCGCCCAAAACGGCCTTAACCTGCCGTGGCTAAAAATAGATATATTTTTGTCTGTTGGGAATTGCCCGAAACTGCCCGAAACTGCCGGCCTGTTTTTAACAATCGTCCAAATTCGTCCGATACCGCTCGAATTTGTCCGCCTATACCTCTTCGTGACGTCCAAAATCGCCCGATACCGCCCGATTTCGTCCGCCTATACCTTAACATTGTCCCGCATGTCCCCCACGGGATGATGACTAACATATAAAAAGCCACCGCAAACTCCCAAAAGGCAGTCAGATCTACTCTGCCTGCTCCGTGTGCCAACTTATGCCTCTGCCGCTCTCCCGCCGAGCCCGCTACCGTAACTCTTGCAAGCCGCAGAATAAGTACCCTTTAAGTAATCACTAAGTAGCTGATTGACTATTACTTTATTACGTCTATGCCTTGAAGTTAGTACCCATTGGTAACCTTAAAGTGTCATGAGTCTTCTTCCCTCAATTTACGAGCTTGTTTAATTATTCTACGGCGACCTGTTGCAAATCGGTTTATAATACACGGCTTTTTATTTATTGTGTGCGTGTTGTTTTATGCTTGCTAAGTATACAAGACATTGTGAGTAAAGACGCCGCACTAAATTAAACTTTTCCGTATTGGAGACAACATGACAACGTCGTGTACTCCTTTACATCTGGTGGCAGCGGTTTTCGAACTCACTTACAATGTCGCTGTATACGGGTGCTAAGCCTTAAACTGGACGTACCTTCTTCCAAAAATCTAATAAGACTGATAAAGCTCCCGTTGAACTCTCTCTAATTCCACCTTTTACGGCTGATCTGACTCAGCCTAATACGTACACTCCTCACAATTTTCCTCCTTCCCATAAGAGACCTACTCGTTCAACGCTAAATTACGTTCCTTTAGAGCAAGTAGATAATCCTGAGGCTATTTTACGATCTAAGAAGATACGCATCCAAAACACGGACAACGTAAATCCGTCACTTATAACCAGGATTGCAAATTTCTTTACACCCAAAAAAGTGACAAATCTAACCAATTTATCAATAAGTACCGAAAGCTCCAACGAAGGCAGTATTAAAACAGAAACCTTAACTACGCAATTAAGCACTATTTCCCAAGCCCCGCAAATTACTGTCATCCCTGAATCACATAGTGCAAACACAACGCCCACGATCAGTTCAGTAAGTGACAAAACGGACCCAGCAAACAGCAAGGTCCTAACAAATAACACCCCATCCGACGAAACTAACACCGACCAGCCAATACAAAATATCTGTGTAATAAATAACGAGGCCACCACATTCCACCAAGATCGTGTAGACAACCAGACTATCGAAGAAACACTCTCGACCATAATTCCAAACACTTCAGACCTTTCCCCGCCCACTAGCAACTCATTTTTCGAATTAGTCGACCGTCTCACAGGGCATCTCCATATTCCACCACCAAATACCAGTACTCCCCAAGGAAACATTACACCTAACACGCTCAACTCCACCACAAACGCCATCAATAATCCCCTACCTTTCACGCCCTACATCGAAATCGAACACATCCTGACAGCACTAAGCCAACACAGCAACGCTATCGGCGGAGACGAAATAAGCCCCGATATCATAGAATACCCTTTAAGAACAATTTCCGCGCATGGAAAAGTGGAACACCACGACGAGGATTGCGACATTGCACAAACAGTACGCCCATCTACTCCGGCAAGAGCTGAAACACATACGCCCCGCGTATCCACAAGCCAGTGCAATAATCGCTTGGATAACAACGGAGCTAGAGAGCACCCCATCCAAACAGCAAATCCATCCCCTCCGACAGGCCATTCAGCGTGCATATCTAGAGACGTGCGACCATCATTCCCACTTTCCACTCCAGCCCCACTTTTCAGAACTATTGCACAACTTAACCAAACTCGCGGAAAGGAAGAAACTCACGAAAGCTCTACAACTCTGGCAGCACGAAGCGAGCGAGCTGACAGCCCTTTTGTGTGCATTTGTGACCGCTGCAGTCAACGAAATAAGATCCATTCTCCATTTTGTGAAAATAACGGGCCAATTCGCGGTCGTAGCGCAGACTTACACCACAGCGCTCCGGAAAGAAGCGAGTACCAAACACACGACACGACAAGGAACCTACTCTCTCATCCAGCCACTCGAAACCCTAGCAATAACACTGAACACAAAACACCGGATCGGGATCACGCTATTTTGTACAAAATTCAGTCAACTGATCAAACCCTTGTTCGACCTCAACCACGTTAAGCCCCTGCCGTCACCTTTGAAGATCAGAATCCGATCCCTCGTTTTCCAAATACGTACGGACCGGTTTATTACCCCCAACAAAAGACACAAAATCCTCACCGTCTCTGGTTTGATACAAACCGAGCTGACACTCTAAAACGAACCGAGGCATATACGCCTTACCCGAAAGAAGCGGGCTATCAAACTCCCGAAAACAGCACACACAAAGAAGCTTGGGTAAACTGCACCAATTACTCACCCACTGACGGCACACGGGACGAAAAGAAAAGCGAAGACCAAGAGTGTTTATTTAACGAAAAAGGAATCAACAACATAAACATCACAAAAAACCAAGAAATGGCATCACCCCCAAATTATTACCGGAAAAATGACCACCGTAAGGGCAGGGAAGCCATCACCATGCTGAATCAACTACAAAATTTCTCAGGCAGCCCCACTGTTCGCTTCGATCGTTGGATTAAGCTTTTCGACAACGTCGTAGCCATGTCAAACTGGGACAACGCAGAAATAATCAGTATGCTGTCAACTAAAATGTCGGGCAAAGCATAGGACTTACTACAAAATATCTTGGAATCCAGCGATACGTACGAATACGAAGATATCAAGAAACTCTTCCAAGAAAACTACCATGGATCCGAAGACATTGACTTTTATCAAAACCAATTCGACGAGATACAACGGCAGCCAAAAGAAAATATTTTAAATTATGCCTACAGACTTAAAACGCTATACACACGTGCCTATCCCTCCAACAACCAGGAAACACCCGAAGAAAAAACCACGCAACTAAGATTACTTCGACAAAAATTTTTGCAAGGACTGGAACCAGAACTTCAAAACATCGTAAGACAAAAATCGGTATCAACATTCGAAGAACTCGTATCTATCACACAGAAGTACGCAAAGCGCGTCCAATCGGATACGATAAAAAAAGACAAAAGGATATTTGTTAACGCAGTAGCTAGCACTCAAGACCAAACAGCTATCCTACAAGCAATCGAAAAACAAAGTGAACACATAAACTCAATCGCATCCTGCCTGAAATTAGCCACCACTGAACCTGCTCTACAAGAAACAAGCACATCGCCCGACTTGAGCGGAAAAATTGGCCGTTTAACGGACGTCATAACAAACCTCGGCAGCATCATGCAGGCTAGCATTCGTCAAACAAATGAGATACGTCAACCACTCAGAAATAACTTCAGCTATCCCCCGAACCAATCAAGACACGGAAATTTCTCAAACCACGCCCCCCAAAACAGTTTCAACCGCCAAGGCCCAATGAACGGGTTCCGACAACCAGTCGGAAACACTTTCGGCAGGCCTAACGAAAATAACTCAGGTCAGCAACCCTTCCAACGAAATAGGGCAACGCAAAAGGCCGCTGGCTGCTCAAACTGCGGCCTCACCAACAACAGCATCGAAAGTTGCTTTCGATTTAGAAAACGGCAAACGACACCAGAGACGCCACCTACCTGTTACTTTTGTCAACAAGTAGGCAACGTAACGAAATTTTGCCCCGAGAAGAAAAACTTAATTAAGCCTAACGAAACTGACGCTTCACCGAACCAGGGAAACGAATAAAGGCCAGCCGTAAAATGGGGTTAACGGTCATTAAGCCCCAAAACCATACCATCAGTCGCAAAAATTCCAGCTTTCAGTAAATCAGCAGCCCCTCGACTTTCTGTGAAAATTCACGATATTCCGTTTAAAGCATTATTCGATACGGGTGCAGCGCGGAGCCTTTTACATATAGATATTTTTAATCGGATAGCGTTGGAAGAGCAAGTGAATTGCTCTGAGTCCGACGTAGAACTATACGATGTGCACAACAAAAAATTGTTCACGTTAGGGTTAGTTTCCCTACCAGTTGTTTACGGAACCAATTTACTAGACCAAGAATTTATCGTCACGAACGGTATATCAGAATCATGTATATTGGGTCTGGACGCCACAGACAAACACGAGTTTATTTTTGATGGCCGCTCTAAAACTATATTCCTTGCCCGTGACAAACTGGAAGGTAATCAGGAAGTTAAACAAGATGGGTTATTACCGACGAGCCAAGAGTCAACGGTCAACGTAGCCATGACTCTAGTTAGGAAGGTTTCAATTGCCCCTAGATCTTCTCAAGTTGTAGAGGCCACATTAAAAGAGCAGGGTGATAAATTAGGCACTAGCTCTCTCTTTTTATTTTCCCAGAGTATGGATTTACCAGAGGGAATATACATAGGCAATTTCGTAAACGCTACGAACGAAAACAGAAAATATCAGATTGTTGTAGAAAACAATTCCAATATGGCACACACTCTACCGAGAGATAGTCCCCTGGGTGAGGTAGAATTCTCTTGTCAACTGATAGGCAAAGTATCATCAGGTCAAGACTCTGCTTCTCGGGAGACCGTTTCCACTGAAGGGTGTGTTCCCGAAGCAGATGTGGATGTTGAACCACAATATAAAAAACCGTTAGATGCGCTTCTAAACGAATTTACTGATTTATTCGCGACAAAAGACTCTAGTTTAGGGAGTACAGGATTAATAAAACATTTTATTGATACGGAAGGAAAAGGACATATTCGACTTCGACCCTATCGCACAGGCCAAGGCCAAAGAGAAGAATTAGAAAAACAGATAAAAGAAATGCTGCAAGCAAACGTAATACGACATTCGACGTCCCCATGGGCAGCTCCAGTTATTTTAGTTGTAAAAAAATCGAGGGAATTGCGTTTTTGCATTGACTATAGGAAATAAAATAATTTAACAAAAAAAGACTCTTATCCACTTCCGAGAATCGACGGCACCCTCGATAGGCTGTAAGGCAAAAAATTCTTTACAACCTTAGGTCTGGCATCAGGATACTGGCAGATCGAACTAGAGGAATCCTCTAAAGAAAAAACTGCTTTTATTGTAGAAAATAATCTATACGAATTTGTTAGGATGCCTTTTGGTCTATGTAACGCACCCGCGACTTTTCAGCGCTTAATGAACCATATACTTAGGGATGTAGCAGGACAAAAAGCTTTAGTTTACTTAGATGACGTAATAATTTTTTCCGATTCTTTCGAGAGCCATCTGAATGACATACGAGAAGTCTTTTCCCTAATTAAAGGCGCAGGACTTAAATTAAAATGAAAGAAATGTCAATTCATGAAACAATCAGTGAATTATCTTGGGCATGTCATTTCTACTGACGGCATTGGCCCTGATTCCGCTAAAATAGACAAAATTGCCAATTATAAAGTTCCAACATCAGCGGAAGAAGTACGATCGTTCTTAGGCCTAGCTGGGTATTACAGACGCTTTATCGAAAATTTTGGATCTATTGCGCAACCTTTAACCGCAAAGACACACAAAGACGCATTGAAAAAAACCCTTCACCTGGACCGATAAAGACCAAATTGCTTTCGAAAAACTCCGTACTTGCCTAATCACCCCCCCACTACTTGCGTACCCTAACTTCGAGCTTGAATTTCTGCTCTTCACCGATGCTTGCGATTATGGAATCGGCTCCGTCCTTTCGCAAATACAAGACGGTGTCGAAAAACCTATCGCATACGCCAGTCGCCAATTAAAACCAGCTGAGCAGAAGTACGCCACTGTAGAAAAGGAAGCCTTAGCCGTCGTATTCTCCATTAAACATTTCCGACACTACTTGTTGGATAAACCATTTACAGTCATCAGCGATCATTGTCCCTTACAGTGGTTAGAGGAACAGAAAGACAACAACGGAATATTAGGCAGATGGGCTATTTTACTAGACGGTACGAATTACAAAATTAAATATCGACCAGGACGTGTGCACCAAAACGCGGATTGTCTGTCTCGCCTCCGCGTAGCCCATATTCGAACGAGCGAGACGTACCCGGACATTTTAGCAAGCCAGGCCGCGGACCCGATATGTCAGTCAATGAAGGAATACCTCAACGATGGAGTTCTCTCGGAAGAAAATGAAAAAAATATGCCAATCTGGGCAAAGGAAATTAGCCTCTACCAAGTTACAAACGGCATACTCTACCGAATAGAAACTTCAACGTCGAAAAGCAGAAGAAATTTTTTAAATCCCCAAGTGGTTCTACCCCTTACCTTACGCCGAACAGTGTTGAAGCAGATGCACGACGAACCCATTTCCGGTCATCTGGCATATCTCAGGACTTATTTAAAAGTTAAAAATCATTACTACTGGCCCACGATGAGAAAAGATATAAAAGTATATTGTACCGCTTGCGAAGTTTGCATAGCAAACACCAACTCTACTCTCAGAGCTTTCCTTTTTCCACATGAGCTAGCAAAATTCCCGTTTCAAGTAATCGGGATAGACTTTTTAGGCCCTATCCAACCCGTGTCCCCTAATGGAAACAACTGTATTTGCGTCATCACCGATTACTTCACAAAGTACGTGATCGCTGTCGCCCTACCTAATCAAACTGCCCGTCCTACGGCAGAATGCGTGTATAAACACGTTGTGTTGACCCATGGGCCCCCACTGGCCATCGTCTCGGATAGAGGACCGAATTTTACGTCCGGGTTATTTAAATACTTCTGCAAGCAACTCAACATCGAACAAAGATTCACCCCAGCATACAATCCAGCGAGCAATGGGGAGACGGAGAGATTTAAACGTACCCTAACGACTATGCTAAGAAAAGAACTCGTCGACGGCCAACATCATAATTGGGAAGATGTGCTGGGGGAAATCTGTTTTGCATACCGAGCGTCCGTCCATTCTTCCACAAACGAATCTCCATACTACATGATGCACGGCCGGGATTGCAATTTTCCCATAAACAAAATTTTGGGGGCAGTTCCCGAAGCCGTACCCTCATCAGGTGGTTATGTGGACAAACTCCTAGAAAGACTACGATACAGCTTCCACCGGGCACGAGAGGAAAACGAAAAAGCCCGGGAACGACAAAGAGAACAATATAACAAAAGGGCGAAAGTCTTCGATTACAAACCGGGAGATCGAGTCTTACTAGACGTCAGAGTTGTTCAAAAAGGCGACAACAGGAAGTTCACTTCGAAATTCCGAGGACCTTATCGTGTCGTGAAAGTATACCCCAACCGCACAGTGGATATAGCAGACAATTCATACAACTGCCAACTAGTGCATTGTAACAGGCTTAAGCCGTTGTACGGAACTATGTTATGGATGGACGATCCGATACCGGATATCGAATCATCGGTCGAAACAAGAGACCCATTCCGGAAACACATCGCCACCCAGACTAACACAGAAAAACAACAGGAAAGTGAAAATGACTACGAGCACGACGTGACGGAACAAAACAATATTATGGAAGACACGGAAGGGGAAGTAGTGAATCTCAAAGCGACGCGACTTCAACACCTCCGAGTGTAACCTTGCAAACAGTGGACGACATGGTTTCCGAACACATGTGTGACACTCCCACTGAAACATGTGTTTCAAGTAAAAATCTTCCACGGCTACGCGCCAGGTCGACAATTAGACCAAAGATGCGTCTCATCGCCGAAATTTAAAAACCTAATAAATAAACAAATCGAGGTCAAGAGAGACTATAAAAGTTCAGTGCTGCACATTGGACGACACTCGTGGGACAATTAGCCGTTTACAACCGAACAGCCTAGGTCAAGATCCTCCAACGAAAGTTCACTAACTTTACAACACGATGATGAATGGCGGAGAAATGAGTATTTAAAGACCTCGAAAACGAACGTCAAGCATCCATTCCTTCCCCAACAAACATACAGTAAAGATGTCTACTCCCCAAATCATCTCGGATGAAGACTGGAGTCTCATCGAGGACATCTGGAAGATGGAAACGTCGCTCAACAACACCGTTGAGCTGGACGACACCATCACGGAGGACGACGAGACCGTCAGCCTCCCAGAAACCCGCTCCCTGTCCACGGAGCTGGGGCATTATGTATCCGATGATGCCCTGGATGAGTACTTCGTAAACCGGAACGCTCTTCCGAGCATAACCAGCCATCCGGATGGAACTCCCAACTGGGAGAACATCTTCGTCCTGGACCGCTACGTGGGGCGGCTCACCCAACCGGGTGGAGATAGCGAGCGGAGATGGACACCATTCGGCCTCCCCCAGCAGCGTGGCCACCGGCCTCCTACAGCCGGATGTCCACGATGAATCTACAGCTGCCGAGAGCAACTCCATCGCCGGGACTATTCATGGCCCCCACACGTCCAGGCTGGACAACCAACATAAACCACAGGGAGCTCTTCCTTATGTTCCTTTCTTTATTGCTAGCTTTTGTTTTATATACAACTATGTAACACAAATACAAATAAATGTTACCTCGCTTTTGCAATAAAAATCAATAAATAAATAAAAAACTTTGTCAATTGTATACCAAAACAAACAAACAAAAAAAAAACAAAAAATACAAAAAAAACACAAACAAAAAAAAATTAAACAAAACAAACAAAACAAAAAAACCCCAAGAAAAAAAAGAAAATAATAAAATAAAAATTAAAACAAAACAAACCCCCCCCCCAAAAAAAATAATAATAATAGTAATAAATAAAAAAATACTTATAAATAATAAAATAATAACTGGGTTGTTTTTCGGGAGACACTGTTAATGCTGCACAAACTCCCGAGAGCCCGCATCGGCCATCATATAGGATGCGCCTGATAAAATCGGATAAAACTTGCTATAAAATCATAATTGATACGCTAACTCTAAGCTCGTCGACCGTTCTCTCCATCTCCTTGCTCTATATCACCCTTACCTGTTTCTGCCTTTACCCAACTTCCACCCCCTAAAATTTTTGCCGTACATATATCTCGGGGAAACGCCCCAGGCAACCATATGGTGCGCCCTCTATGATATTTTCACCCCTTTTATTCATATAGCCATATAGCACTCCCCTTGTATTCCTTTTTCCCACTCCTACGGTAAACGAAAAATCAACCTGCCATATTTCCATAATAACCCTCCGTGACACGACTGTCACGCAGACTGTTCCCCACCCCTTCATACCATAGGATGCTTCCGATAAAAACGGATAAGGCTCCAACAGCTATACGATTCAATAGGCTACATTTTCAGCCATCCGATACTATAACCCGCCCAACCCCACTCCTTACCCCTCTGCACGCTCCTGCAATAGTGAATCGCTTTTCTTCGTGTAAACCCCTCAATAAACGAACTCCCACCACAACCACCTCCCTCCCCCCCACAATTTAGGATGTCGGGAATAAAGCCGGATACAAACAGCGTATGCAAACGTACGTTGCGGCAGTCCATTTCACCATCTCTCACTTCTCCCTCCATCTTCATCTTACTCACTTTCCCCCATTGCCCCCCTGCGACAACGCCATGTTTCCCCCTGTAGCTCCCCTTATCCGACCATCGACCCCTAATGCTTATTACCCCATATAAGATAACATGTTTTAGATACAGATAGATAATAATATTAATATACGGCCATATGCCATTGCTCTCCACATATATGTCCATCCCCCCCCCCCAAACCCTATAAGTGTATCACAAAAAAACAAAAAAAAACAAAAACAAAACAAAAACAAAAACAAACAAAAAAAAAACATTTACTGCCTGGAAATACGGTAGTAAATCAAGGTGTTTTTATGATTACCTTAGATAATGCCGACCCTCGTCATGCTACTCCTACTGCTCTCCTCGACCAATGCATTCCAGACCACGACATGCGACTGCAACAAACCAAGCGGAGTCGGACTCCTCCAATTTTCCGATGGCTCCTGCGAACCTGCCACACGCAATTCGAATACGAAAGTCGACTATCGAGTCATGACCGACAAAAAGGCAGCTTTTAACTTCCCGGGATACATCTGTGGGAATTGGAAATCAATTAAGCATATCACGATCAATTTCGTAGGACAAGTTATTACCGTTCCGGGACGCATCGCCATGGAAACGACGGCGGTAGAGTGTGATATAATGAGACAGTCGAGGTGATGCAACGAGAGCCCAATGATGAAATCAGAAAACAAATGGATATTTAACCAAGAACCGGAGGACTTCGGATATTGGCTAAGAACCACCACTGTGGTTACAGTCAACTGTATGTTAGAAGAAGTCGTCCTTTCCCGAATTGACGAAGGAGACATGATAAACACGCGTAGGAAAAACCAACGTATCCCATGGATCTCTATCCCATAACCATCTAACATTATTTTGGATCGACACCTACGGAAAACCAACTGATATCGCAATCCGACAATTAGAGAAAGGCGTGGGATTCTTGTACGAATCTTCAACGAACGGGACTTGGATCCTCCAAGACGACTCCAAACAGTTGGACTTTCACGTACGGTTGGCGTCACGCTGCTAAACCGTGAATTGCGACAAAAAAATAGACAGTTGGACCGTGATCGGAGACAACCATTTGTTATCATTAAATACCCATTGGGACCGTCCGCAGTTACCGTACCATCCATCATCAAGGATATTGTGACAAAAAGAAATGGCCCTTTAGATATCAACATCCGACAAAACGCAAGAATCCAGTATTTGGAGGACACCGCCATCCGTCACGAAAATGAACTTATCCGCGTCATCCAGAGCATGCAGTGCGACCAACGACGTGCTAAACACGCACAAGCCGTGTCAACTGCCCAATACAATGGATGGCTGGCAGCCGCACAGCTGGGTCTTCGGCAATGCATCAAACTGATGGCCACCGGAAACATCGTCTCAGCCCTACAATGCACCCCTACAACAGTAAATTTCACGACGGATACAACCACTTGTGGACCTCAACCGCGGTTCAACAATTTCACCATTGGCCGGTCCGGTTGGGAACTCACTGCTTTCACGCCATGCTACTGGGCTGGAGGTATCGTGAATTTTAACGACAAACCTCACGCCTATCGCAATAACACGTGGCAACCGGTCGAAGCATCCGTCGTCATCCCACAGCGTGATTTGGCTGACGCTTTCCGATATCAAGACGTCAACTTCTTCGAATATAAACATCAAAGCAATCCCGCTTATACGGAAGTCCTCATTAGCCCAATGGATATAATGGCCGATATCACAGCCTCCATGAACGAACACTCCCTGACTGTCCCCAATCAAATTACAGGGACATTGGCTATCGTCATATCCGCAGCCGACAAAGCAGGTGTCGGAACCTCTACCAATTGGTTCGAGAATTTTAAAGTCTACTCATTCATCATCCTGCTCATCGCTATCTTCCTACTGATCGCTCGTGCTTGTTACGCCCTCGGATTTTGTGGTTTGATATGGAAATGTTGTTGTAAGCCCCCACGTCCTCCCCCTACGGCGGTTTACCAGCCGAGAAGCAGCCGACCCACAGGTCCCTGAATTTTCTTTTCGATTGCGGGACGCAATCTAGTATGAGGGGGAGCGATGTAACGAAACGCCAAGCGAAGCCCCTTCTTGCCCTTTTTCTTTTGCTTAATTAAACTAAGACCTTATTTCTTAAACTCTCCTTAACTTAATACCCCACTAGTTAACCTAGTTATTAGACTTTCTAGAAAATATAACAAACGGAGAGAACAAGTCTCGGCACGCCCGTTATAAATAGAAACTTTTACGATTTGTCAAAAGCCGCCCAAAACGGCCTTAACCTGCCGTGGCTAAAAATAGATATATTTTTGTCTGTTGGGAATTGCCCGAAACTGCCCTAAACTGCCGGCCTATTTTTAACAATCGTTCAAATTCGCCCGATACCGCTCGAATTTGTCCGCCTATACCTCTTCGTGACGTCCAAAATCGCCCGATACCGCCCGATTTCGTCCGCCTATACCTTAACATTGTCCCGTGTGTCCCCCACGGGATGATGACTAACATATAAAAAGCCACCGCAAACTCCCAAAAGACAGTCAGATCTACTCTGCCTGCTCCGTGTGCCAACTTATGCCTCTGCCGCTCTCCCGCCGAGCCCGCTACCGTAACTCTTGCAAGCCGCAGAATAAGTACCCTTTAAGTAATCACTAAGTAGCTGATTGACTATTACTTAATTCGTCTATGCCTTGAAGTTAGTACCCATTGGTAACCTTAAAGTGTCATGAGTCTTCTTCCCTCAATTTACGAGCTTGTTTAATTATTCTACGGCGACCTGTTGCAAATCGGTTTATAATACACGGCTTTTTATTTATTGTGTGCTGTTGTTTTATGCTTGCTAAGTATACAAGACATTGTGAGTAAAGAAGCCGCATTAAATTAAACTTTTCCGTATTGGAGACAACATGACAACGTCTTGTACTCCTTTACACTTTTAATCGTGATAAACAATCAGCGTTTTGATGAATACGTCCAGGTCTATACCTTAATTCATAATTTGTAGCAGCTAATAGTATAGCCCATCTACCTAATCTACCGTTATTATCTTTCTGATTTTTCAGCCATTGCAAAGGACGATGGTCACTAATAATTTCAAAGGGTTTATCCAAGAGATAATGTCGGAAATATTTGATTGCATAAATAACGGTTAATGCTGTTTTTTTCGGTTGTACTCTATTTCATTTCGGCTTTTGTCAATGGTCTACTAGAGTAGACTATTGGATGCTCTTGCCCATTCTGCATTTGAGACAGCACGGCTCCTATTCCATAAACGCATGCGTCGTTAAAATTTGGATAAACGAGGACTGGGGGAGTAACCAGAGAAGTGCGAAATTTCTCAAATGCAGCCTGTTCCTCTGTTCCCCACGCAAAAGGCTTTCTACTTAGATCTTTATGCGTTAATCGAGTTAACGGCTTAGCTATTGAACCAAAATTTGTTATAAATCTTCTATAATATCCGGCAATACGTAGCGGTTCATTGGCGTTTTGTAATTCCCTATCTTATCAATTTTACCAGGATAGGGTTTAGTACCGTACGTTGAAATGACATGACCTAAATAATTTACGGAAGGTTTTTTAAACTGACATTTGTTAAGTTTCAATTTTAAATTCGCTTCATTTAATAGGGTAAAAATTTCTCTGATATCTCGTAAGTGATTTTCAAAAGTGTCTGAAAAAATGATGACATCATCCAAATATACTAATGCTTTACTTCCTAAAACGTCTCTTAGTACATAATTCATTAATCGTTGGAAAGTGGCTGGTGCATTAAACAAACCGAATGCCATTCTTTTAAATTCGTACAGATTATTTTCTACAACAAAAGCGGTTTTTTCGATATCTGGATCATGAACTTGAATTTGCCAATAGCCGGAAGCTAAATCAAGAGTCGTGAAGAATTTTTTCTATATAATTTATCTTAAGTTTCGTCAATTCTTGGCATGGGAAAAGAATCTTTCTTTGTAATACCGTTCAATTTCCTATAATTGACGCAAAATCTTATTTCTCCATTCTCTTTCTCTACTAATACCACGGGTGAAGCCCATGGGGACTGCGAATATCGAATTACATTTGCTTGAAGCATTTCTTGTACTTTGTCTTCTAGTAATTTCCTTTGGTCATTTGTTACTCTATATGGGCGTTATCGAATAGGGCCTCGTCCTTGGGTATCAATTGTGTGTTTAATAAGGTTATTATTCTCTAGTTCGGAATCTTTTGAAGCAAACAAGTCGTGAAAGTCATTTAATAATTTAGAGAGCGGTGCTTGAAGTTCAGTGTCGACTTCTGAAATTACAATAGGCTCAGTTTTTCGTTAGACTTAGCTTCACGTTGGTCTAAAGCTATTTTTCCGATGACATGATGAATAATTTCAATTACCCCTAATTTGGTGTTTCTTGGGATTTTGACTTGATTTAACGAATGGTTTTCAACTAAAATATTATACGTTCCAACTCCCGATACTTTCCGATTAATTCTTCTATATAAACGCCTGTTGGCAAATTTTCTACTGGTGTAAATATAAATGCTGTGTTAGGGGAAACATACGGAAATGAACCCTTTAGCTGGCCTACAATTACGAGCGACGTCTGACGAGATAGCATCGTATTTTTGACCGTCGTAACTGCCATTTCCGGTACCCTAAAAACAGAAGATGAGCCTTGCCCATCTCTAGCTAAACAAATGCTTTTAGTTTCTCCATCAAGCTTGAATGCGTGTTTTGAGTGAACACAAGAATTTTCTAATAGGTCCCAGCGAAACTCGAACTCGTGATCTCCTGCTTACTAGACAGGCGCTTTGCCATCTAAGCCATGTGACAATTGGTATATTAATGCTGTTAACAGTTAAAAATCTTTGAATGCGATGAAAACAGATTATGAAAACCAACAGTCTTTTCAATCTCAAAGTATCATAAACACGCGATAATATCATAATTTTGTAAAAAAGTTATAGTCATTAAACTAGATAACATGTATCAGTTTATACAAATATTTAGAGACGATATCTATTCAAACCAAAATGAAACACACAGAAGTCTAATAAAACAATATTTTTCTAATAGTTCTCAGCGAGACTCGAGCTCGAGATCTCCTGTTTACTAGGCAGGTGCTTTGCCATGTAAGCCACGCGACCATTGATTTAATTAAGCTGTTAACAATTAAAATTCTTTGAATGTGATGAAAACAGATCATAGAACCAACAGTCTCTACAATCTCAAAGTATCATAAACATGTGATAATATCATAATATTGTAACACAGTCCATTTTTATTTCTTTTGACGAAGATTTTACCAGGGCAGGACAGGTCCTTGACTTGTTCTGCCAGTAAACAAAGGCAAGGATGAATAAGGAGAAAAAAAAAGCCATGGGACTCGGGACTTGGAGCTCTAGGATGACTTGGCCTCTTGAGTGGCTTGTGTCGGCACCAACATTGTTCCTATAAGGAATTAAATTCTCTCACTTCATAGTTGAGACAGCTGATAGGGTTTGGAATGATGCATTCGTCTCTCTAATTCATTCGGTATTCTGCGAAAGAATGCCTATCGACGTTTCAATCTATACCAGAGGATTATTTTCCTCAAGTCGAAGGCTCTCTCCGGAACTGTGTTTATTGCACAAGTATTAACATGTAAACGAAATATAGCTGACCAGATTTTAAAGGCTACCATTAAATTTCTATGGATTGGAAAAGTTGAAAGGCCGAACTGTACTAATAAACTGTAGTTTATCGTCCTGTTAATCAAGGGGGACTGGGAATGGTCAACACACATCTTTTTTACCGTTCCCTTTTCTTGTGTCCTATGTATAAAGTCCTGACAGGCCCCAATAGTCCAGAAAGCTCTCTACTTCGTTATTGGATGTCCTTTCCCCTTCGAACCGTAATACCTCTCTACAAGAACAACACCGTACCCGTTGCAATCGTGAAGAGGCCCACTTACCTTCAGGAACCCCTGCAGCAAATAAAACAACTATTTGCCTCTTCGATCCTGGTGCAGGGTAGTCCAATGGTGCACAGGAAAACATACAACCATTGGATCCTGGAGGTGACCACTTTTGGGAAGCTGGAGATCCTAAAGCCTAACCTGGATTGGCCACGTATCTGGAAGGAGACTGCAGCCCTGCCAAGCAACATCAGAGAAACCATGTTCCTTTTCAACCAGTGACTTCTCCTTACCAGGACCAGATGCCATCGGTTAGATCCTTCCAAAGATGCGACATGTCCAATCTGCCATCAGCACCCAGAAACCGATGAGCATCTGACATTCCAATGTCCTGAACGCCACATCGTTTGGAGCTGGTTGGAAGGAACCATACGTCAAATGGGCTGCAAGTCTTCCAAAGAAGATCTCATTCGTGGCCATTTTGGGCCAATAGGTAATCTCCGGCAAGCATTTACTCTTCTGGCTGCATACATCTTCATAACCTGGAAATCAAGAAATTCCCAACGCCCCCCTGTCAAGAGGAAGTAGAGAGCTTATGGAAAGCACTTTCTCCAATTAACCCACTCTTTTTCATTTAGCCTTCACTTTTAGTTCCCTTTTCTTAATTTATATTATTTTTGTATATATTTCCTTGCCTGTATTTGTAAATCTTTTGTTTATTTTTGTTTATTTGGTCTACTATAATATGTCAATCACCTTTATTTACTTTTGTTTTTTGTTTTTTTTGTAGTAATCCACCGTAGTATATTTCGCATTTGGTTGTTTTGTTTAATCAACGAATTGACGGGACCGACATTGCAAAATTTATATTTATGTCTTCCTTACATCGTCTGCATCCAATGAAAATTATTATTTGTTTGTTTTGTTTTGTTTTGTTTTGTAAAATTTTAGAGTGCTATGAAAATTAATAGATAATAAAAGTGGATTTTATAAAAAAAAAAAAAATGAGATCACTAGGTCGGGTCTCGTTAGAAAAATACTGTTTAATTAGACTTCTATTGGTTTTGTTGTGGTTTGAATAGATATCGTCTCCAAATATTTTTATAAATTGATACATGTTATATAGTTTAATGACAATAACTGTGTTACAAAATTAGGATTTTATCGCGTGGTCTATCTAATAGGTCACAACGAGACTTGTTCAATTTCATCGCTAGTAAATTTATCTTTGATCACTCATAACTATCATTACCTGAATAGTAAATCCTTGGGAAATAACAGACGACACACGTTAGATTAGCAGATTTTAAACGTGAGATCGTTTTTACATGCGGCGCACTCTCTTTCCTCAGAATCGTCTGCTGCCTCACCTTGGCAACTGGCGTTGCCCCGCCGTTCTTACAGGTCTTTTTCATCCGTAACACCGTCCATCGCTTGATCGTGATCTTCCTCTTCCACCGTTTTTAATAAACACAGCTTCACAACCGGTCTCCGATATTCCCCTTTCTCTGTGCGGACTCGTACGGCCCGTACAGTGTCATCTCCCGTGGTTCCAGATGGAATAACTTCCGTCACCCTGCCTATGGGTCACTCTCCTCGAGGGGTATCTTTCTCGACCAGAAGCACCACGTCTGCGACTCGTACGTTTCAACGCTTTTTGGTCAACCCTTTTTTCCTCTCCGTCAAGGCTGGAACATATTCTAGTAGCCATCGCAGCCAGAAGGACTCAGCTAATTCTTGTGCTGCTAGATATCTTCGCCGCGACAAGCTCCCGGAATATTCGATAACGTCGGGTGAAACGTGAGGGTGCGCTCTTAATAGAAAAAAATGATTGGGCGTCATCGGGCTGTTGTCGCGGGGGTCAAAATTCAGATGAGTAAGAGGACGAGCGTTTAACAGGGCCTCCAGTTCGACTAATAACGTAATTAAAACCTCTTCGGATACAGTTTTAGAACGCAATACGACACGTAGGGCTGTTCTGGTGGATCGGACAAGGCACTCCCACACTCTTCCAAAATGTGGTGCCAACGGGGGGGGGGAATGTCTAGCTAACGCCTTCTTCGGCCATCTTCTTGTTTATTTCTCCAGTTTTCACCATCCGGTCAAGAGATTCTCGCAGTTCGTTTTCTTCCGCTGATAACTCATCCCCGGTGGTGCTGTGGATTGAAATGGGTTGCCCACGTCGCGAAAAGTCTTGTTGATATGCCACCCGGGCCACTCCTTTCTCCAACTCTTTTTTGCCAGCGACGGAATTAGTGCCGTTGTCGCTATAGATTTTTCTTGGTGCTCCTCTTCTTCCCACAAAACTGCGGTAAGCCATCAAGAATGAGTCGGTGTCCATCTTCGTGGAAAATTCAATGTGGACGCCTCCGGTGACTAGGCACGTAAACAAACATCCATAACGTTTCTCCACGTGCCGGCCTACGACAATAAAAAGAGGACCGAAATAATCCACGCCGACATGCGTGAATGGTGACAGAAACGGTTGTAGACGATCAGCTGGAAGGGCGGACATGAAAGGCTGAATAGGTCGGCTACTCTCTCTTCGACAGGATGGGCAGTGTTCAACGAAGGATCGTACCGTTCGTCGCATTCTTATTACCCAATATTTCGAAAAAACCTCGGGAGAGTACCTCGGTTTTAGCGTGATGAACCCGTTCGTTAGCGTCTGCGATGATCAACGTAGTAAACTTTCCTTTGTTGGACAGGATCAATGGATGTGTGGCATCGTGACTTAAAGCTGCGTTGTTCAGCCGTCCACCGACTCTAAGAGTGCCTTCCCGATCGATCGATGGTGCCAATTTAAGGAGTGGTAACGATCTTGGTAGTGGTTTCCCGGCCTCTAAGGCGACGTGCATATCCACGACGGCCCACACCAGGCTCGCCAAGGACTTAGATTCCGAAAAGCACTGTTTATCCGGATCGATGTAATGACGTTAACCATCGCGTGAATTTCTTCAAGGTCCTTAGTCTCCGGTGGAATAACACAGTTTTTCGGCCAGTCTTCCTCGCCCATTCTCAAAAAATCTGGTCCAGCAATCCATCGATGAGACGCAGTTAGGCGGTCCCCTTGAACTCCTTTAGTCCCGTCGTCTGCTGGATTCACCCGTCCGGCACATGGCGCCATTGGCTAGTTCGAGATCCATCGAGGATAACTTCCTTCCTACTCGCTACGAAGGCGTGGTAAAAGGTAGTTTCGCTTCTTATTCAGTGTAGAACTGTAGTGGAGTCGGTCCACCACGTCGTAGTCGCTATCTCGATTCTTAAATTCTGCTTGACACGTTGGGCAAGCCTATATCCAAGAACGGCTCCCAGTAGTTCGAGGCGGGAAATTGACTGCTGTCTGAGTGGAGCAACTTTCGCTCTCGCCGTTACGTGGCTCACGTGAATTCGGCTTCCTCACACTGATCTGAGATAAAACACCGCCGCGTAGGCGCGTTCCGACGCGTCTGTGAAGGCGTGCAACTCGAATCTTGTTTCGTCCGGTCGGAAGTCAGTTGGGCACAAACACCTCATCACCCGCAGTTCTTCTAAATTTTTTTAAGTTCTCGTGAATGCGCTCCATCTTTTTCTAATGCATTCCGGTAGGTCTTCATCCCAATCCGATTCTTTGCCGGGCCGCCCGTCTTTTCCTATCGGCCAAATATCTTGCAGGATTATTTTTGACACGATGTTCACACAAGCCAAAATCCCCAGTGGATCGAACATACTCGCCACTGCGCTGGCGATTTGTCGTTTGCTAGTTGCTTCCCTTTCGACGTTTAGTGTGAACTGAAAGGTGTCAGATTTGCCTCGCCACAGAAGCCCTAGCGTCCTCTCCATCGGTAGTCCGTCTAGATCGGCATTCAACTCCGGGCCTGCTCGCTCTTCGGGGGAAAGGGACGATCAAAGCTCCTTCGATTCATAATATGGGTCAATCTGAAGCCTCCCTTTTTCAGCAGCTCCGTCAAACGATGACAAGTTCTCTCTGCGGTAGCGACGTCGTCAAACGAGTCGATATAATTGTCGACGTAGAAATTGGTGATGATTTTTTCTGAAACGTCGTCGTAGGCAGGATTATCTTTTCCTGTTTGTCGTAACACAAGCGCACACGACGTAGGGGACGAAGCAGCACCAAATATTTCGACCATCATCTGATACTCTAACGGCGGGCCGCCACTTCCTGGGCGGCGCCACAGGAAGCGGAATGCGGATTGATCCTCCTCCTTGACACGCACCTGAAAGAACATCTTTTCGATGTCCATTGAAACAGGACAGGGTCGTTCGCGAAAGATTACTAGCAGGTCATGGAGATCAGTTAACAATGAAGGTCCATTTCAATGACGGGGCATAGTTAAGGCTTACGCCGTTGTGCCGGCTGGCTGCGTCAAATACCAGTCTTGGCTTGTCCGGTTTGTTTTGATTAGTTACCAGGAAATGCGGCAAGTACCACGTCCTACCAGTGGGTCCTTCGAGTTCAGTTTTTGTCAGGCGCCTGGCAAATCCATTCTCCATATTCGCCTCGATAGCTTTCGTGTAGCGACGACCATGCTCCTCATCTAGTGGAAATCGGCTATCCGCTGCATACAACCTCTTTAGCGCGCTGGCGCGATTATTTGGGAGGCGGACGTCGTCCGACTTCCAGGGTAGGCCAATTTCGTATCGGTCGCCAAGATACTGAACGGTTGCCTCCAGTATTTTCAAGGCGCATTTTCTTGCTCGTTTGAGTGCGCCTGACGCTCCGCTCTCGACGTCCGGCGTCCACAGCTCCTGGATAGCCTCGTCGGCTTGGTCCTCTCGAAGTGATAAAGCATGACAATTCTCTTTCCGGTCGCCCACACATATAGCTGGTATCGCGCCCATCACTGACCAACCGAATTGTGTCAGTATCCCGACGGGCGGTTCCTTGCTTAACGTGCGATTTTCAAGCTGCAGAAGTGCCTTTGGCACGTTGGTTCCCATGAAGCAGCCTACTTGATGTGTATCGATCACAGGGAGGTCTAATGCACGAAGATGAGACCATCTTCTCTTCAATCTCGGCCAATCCACGTAAACGTCGGCTACTTTCAACTTTGGCACCACCAAAACGCGCAAAATGTTAAACGATGGTGTCCCCTTTCCACAAGGTGTAACGCGGCATCTAGATGAACTCACGGATATTTTCGGATCATTTCCATGGAAGGTGGTTAGTCGGCATTGCACCGTCTTGCAGCTCAATCCTAAAGATTCTGCTATTCCTTGCGTAATTAAGGTCGTGATGTACCCAGAATCTACTTGGGCTAAGACATTCAGCACCTTGCTGTAATTCCACACGGTGACCCAAGCGTACAAGGGGAGCATGATCATTTTTTCGGCGGTTCCGAGGCAAACCGCATTTACTACTCCGTCTAGTCATTTTCTCGCCACTCTATCCGCCCCGTGGAGTAAGGTGTGGTGACGTGTGATGATTGCATCTTTGTATGCCGCAAATTGCGTCAGCCTTACGACACTCGTGGCTGCTGTGATTCCGGCTGAGACAGCGGAAACAGTTGCCTAAATCAAAAACCGTCTGCGCTCTTAGTGTGGGTTCCATCGCAATCAATTTCGGGCACAACGCCAAACGATGTCCAGGGGCCGTTTCGCAGACAGTGCACTTATTCGACGTTTCTCCTTTTTCGTTCTGCGCCTCTTCCTGCTTCTCTCTGACAAAGTTTATCGTTTGCTGGAATGGCTGCGGTGCTCGACGCGGGGCGCCATTCGATATCCGCCGCGGTGTTGAATTACTCGCTTTTACCTCACAAACATTTTTTACGCTCATCATCTCCTCCTCGACCCAGACCTCTAGATCGCGCAACGTAGGAGTCCGGTTCACACGGCGTCCCCATCTCGCTACCATTGAATGGGGAAGCTTGGCTACTATTCCGTTTAACGCACCCTGAAATTTAACTCATGGCCATAGCTGGACGCTTCGAGTGTAGCTACTGCTCCATGCAGTTTGGCGAAGAAGTTGTCAACTTCTTCTCCCTCGCGGATGAAAGGAAATTCCATTAAACCCTGGATATAACTCCGGACGACCAGGTGGGGATGGCCGTACTTTCGATGTAGTTCCTGCAACGCATCGCGATAAGCCAATGGGGCTTTGAGAACTAGGCTCATTCCCTCGCGTAACCGTGGGGCTAGCCGCGAGTGCAACATGGCCAACCGCTGCGCATCCGAGTTAAACACATCGTGAACCATGCTCTTGAACGATTGAATGAACATTGGCCATTCCCTCGAGTCACCACCGAATTGCGGGAGGTTGGGAAACATGGTCATTGTAACTAGTTGTTGGCCTTCCGTCCCAGGCATCGGGGGAGTGAATGGTTTATAGATCCAGTCATCTAAAACAAGGTTTTGGCTTACGTTGACATCGACAGGGATGATGGGCACATCGTCTTTCTGTTTCTGGATCGTGCTCTGATCGTCTGTCTGGAAAGCGCTAACGTCTGTCCACCAGTTTTCTTCACTGGCGTCGAATGCTGTCTTTGATCCTTTTCGAAAGCTTGGGCGGCTGCTAACTACAACTCCATCTCGCGTACTTCCCTCGCTGCCTTGCGACGGATATCAGCAACTCTTTGTTCTTCCGCAATTTGGGAATCCTCCAGCTCAGCCTCAACTTTCCTTTTCCTTAATTGGAGATGGGCTTCAATCTGTCTAGCGCTCCAAATGGGTTGACCGTCGTCCTCCTTCCTCTTCGAAAAACTTCCATCTTGACCAATGAGTCTCTGTAAATGTTTTCCAAATCTTCACACTACTTATTTGACTTCACCAAATCTTCCTCTGCTGGGGGTATTTTTGCCACGTAGGTAGTGTGTAGACGGATGCAATCGTTATACAACTCATTAAAGTTGTCACGGTGAACTCTGAGGACTATTTGTTCGCCATCACCTCCCATTTGGGCCGAGATGGTTGCTAGTAATCTCGTGAACTTCGCTTTTGCCGTCGTCCGAAGCCTCTTAATCCCTTCGGGTCCCTCCGACTCGTTCTCGTCTAGTGCCGAGTCATCGGCGTCCGACATTATGCTGAGATCCTAGGTGGAAAACGTTTTATTTTGCTAGCCTTACGACCGAACGATTCTGTTTAATATTACCGATACGATATTAGTCGACAGCGAGCGAGCCTTTAGGCAGTGCGATTTAATTCAAGACGGCGAAGCCTGGGTGATTTGTGCCTGCCCTGATGAACACGTATTGACTTAAGTCTGTACGATCTGAGCTCTTCGATCAATTTAACTAGATATGTAGCTTGATCCTCTATCCGTGTACCTGTAGAAATATCTGGTTAGCAACGAATTCAATCTAAAAGACCACCGTTTCCCGGGTTTCGGAACCAAATGTTCAATTTGATCGCTAGTAAATTTATCTTTGATCACTCTTAACTATCATTACCTAAATAGTAATTCCTTGGGAAATAAGAGACGACAAACGTTAGATTAGCAGATTACAAACGTTTTTATTCTTGCTTCCTCGAAAACATCGTGAGATCGTTTTTACATGTACCGCACTCTCTTTCCTCAGAATCTTCTGCTGCCTCACCTTGGCAACAGGCGTTGCCCGCCGTTCTTACGGGTCTTTTTCATCCGTAATAAGACTCGAACTCGTGATCTCCTGCTTACTAGACATGCGCTTTGCCATCTAAGCAATTCGACCATTGATATATTTAAGCTGTTAACAACTAAAATCTTTGAGAATGTGATAAAAACAGATCATGAAAAAGAACAGTCTTTACAATCTAAAAGTATCATAAACATGTGATAATATCATAATTTTGTAACACAGTTATTGTCATTAGACTAGATATCGTATATCAATTGATACAAACTTTTAGAGACGATATCTATTTAAACCCTAAAAATTCACACAGAAATCTAATTACACAAGAATGTTCTAATAGGTCCCAACGAGACTCGAACTCGTGATCTCCTGCTTACTTTTTTTTATTTTAAAAATTTCCTTTTATTTCAATATTATTACATTCTTCTTTTTAATTAAATAACGCTATTTTTGGGGCAAATGAATTGAGACGATGTGGCAAATGTTAACAAACAAAATTCAAAACAAACAGAATAGCTTTTTGGGTGCAGACGATATTTTAAAATGTAAACAATGATTGTGTAAATAAAGGGATATATGATGGCAAATAATGACTGATTTCCAATTATACAAATAAGACGATAAAATGACAAAGCAAAAAAAAAAAAATCAAACAATAGAAAAGAAAGCAAAATAAACTATTAAACAATTATTTCACGAGAAGGGGGCAAAATGGAGACCCATAAGTTCTCCACTTCCACTTCTGTTGGAATCCGGTTACGACTCCTTTCCTTCCATGTAGCGTAGATGTAGGCAGCCACGAGAGTGAAGATGGTCCGGCGATGTCTTGTTGGCCCGATGTCACCGCGGTTTTCTGGAGGAGTTTTGCAGCCATGGCGACGTACTGTTCCCTCCAACCAGCTCCAAACTTTGTTTCGAGGTGGACAGTAGATTACTAGATGCTCATCGGTTTCTGGAAATTGATGACAAAGTTGGCAGTTCTCGTCGGCGAGGGAGTCAAACCGATGGCATCTAGTTCGTGTTGGTAGATGTCGCTGGTTGAAGAGAAACATCGTTTCCTTGACGTTGCCAGGTAAGGCTGCAATCTCCCTCCAGATATTTGGCCAGTCCAAATCGGGCCTCAGTATCTCTTTCTTCCCCAGACCACTCACCTCCTGGATCCAATGACGATAGGTTTTCTTATGAATCATTGGTTTACCCTGCGCCAGGATGCCTGCACTAAGTAGATCCTTTATCTGACGCAGAGGTTCTAGAAGGTAAGATGGTCTCTCGATGACTGACGCAGGCTTGTTTCTGTTGTAGAGCTGAAGCATGTTGCGGAGAGGAAAGGATAACCAGAAGCGAAGCAGAGAACTTTCTGGGCTATCAGGACCGGTAAGGACTTTGTATATGGGACATAAGAATAGGGAACGATAAAACAAGGTGGTGTTGATCATTCTTAATCCTCCCTGGTTGACAGGACGGTAAACTACTGACCTCTGAGATCTTTCTATCCTCCTTATCCAAACAAAAGTCATGACAGCTGACAAGATTCGATCAGCCAGCCGTTAAATAAAGTTACTTGAAAATTTGGTCTTAGTCGGTTAGTTTGAACTTAGTTTTAGTAGTAAATTCGTGGTTTTAACTCGATGTCGTAAGGTGTGAAAGATTGACTCGATAATATTAACTCGAAATAAAGTCGCATTTTAATCGCTTCTGAACAGGGTTCAGGAAATTTGAAGCCCAAGGGCACTCGTAACTGGAGTTGATTCAGAAAATCGTGGACGGACCTCGTAATATTAATCGATTCTTAAGTCGCTCTGGTAACACCCTTTACGGTTAACTCATTTCGGTAAATATATTAACGTGTTTTGTCAACTCTAGATTACGCTAAAGGTGTGTCAAAGACTAAAGAAAAATGGTATCCTCCAGTGAAAGTGACGGAGGTGCCGTCGATCCTTAAGTAATTTTGGCAGCCACTCAATGGGAGTCAGAAGTGTCGAAGATGTTCAATGGATGCAAACATGCAGCAAAAGGATATCTACGAAAGAAGAAGAGGGACAGGACGACAGACAGTGACGATGGGGCGATAAATGCAAAGAAAACAAGAATCGAGTTCTAGCATCAACGCCAACAAGTAGCCATTGAAGAGCAGCGTAAACAGGAAGACGTGCGCCAACGGAGCAAGTGGGAACAAGAAGACCTTACCTTGCAGATCGAGTTTCAACGCCAGCTGGAAGGCCTTACATCCACATTTGCGCCGGGTTTGTCATCGACGATGAATGTTGTGCCAGAGGAAGAGAAGATACCCACAGGATGTTGGCCCAAGATTACCATCAAGCCGTTGAACGGACATGGCCAGAGTTCTCACTGTCATTCAAAGCTGTCGTTCATGACAGTCGCATGCCTGACCTAATGAAAATGATAGCTCTGCGGGACAACCTTGATCCTGAGGTTAGGAGAAGAGTATCAAATCTATTTAGTACCTCGGCTGTTTTTAACAAAACCTGGGAAACACTCAATCATCGATTTGGTAACGTTCAAGGGATCATTCATGCGCACATTCAGGAATTGCTAGCGCTCCAGCCATTTAAGTCAGGGGACTTAAGAGCCCTTATTAATATGGCAACGCTGGTAAAAGACGCAGTAACGAGTGTCGATCAACAGGGTGGAACGTGATACTCAAACATCGTGAGCCAGTTGGTGCGAGTCCTCCCAAATGAGCTGCAGAGAGAATGGGGCAGATTCGCCTATCCACTTCGACCCAAGATCCCGGGATTGGCAGATTTCGACCGATGGATCGAAGGAATCGTCGGGGTGGAGGAATTTATGGGCGCAGCAACTAGTTCAAAAGTACACCAGACTGGAAGTAACTGCCAAGTAAAATTCGGTCTGACGGTCATGGCGACGGGCCTAAAATCACCGCCGGCTAAGAGTAACGCATGCGGAGTATGCAGAGCAGATCCGGGACATCCGCTAGCATTCTGCCTGGTGTTTATTGACACACACACTCACACACACACTCACCTACACAACGAGCTGAAGCGGTGGCGAAACTGGATAATTGCTTCAGGTGCCTCGGAAGAAATCATTATTCGGCAAACTGCATGAAAACAACAAAGTGCACTGTAACTGACTGCGAATGGCATCATCCGCTTCTGCACCGATCTGGAAGAGTTTTTCCTCGTCGGCAAGGTAATTTAAGTGGCAAATCCGATCGTTTGTACATAAGTCGCCCTGTTTTAATTGCCCTTGTGCCAATTTTAATCCGAGTGAAGGGTCGCACCTTTCCTACATTGGGCCTACTAGATTTAGGCAGCGAAGCCACCTTGATTCTCGAAGACTTGTTGTTAAAAACGGGTTTAAGTGGAACAAGTGATTCGTTGTACTTCGGTTCATGCTTAGAGTACAAAATTGTTCACACGCAGCTGGTAAAATACGCCATACTCTCGGTGTATAGGAAATACGAGTTTCGCGTTGAAGAAGCCATCGTCGTGCAGTCTATCAAAGGGTCGGAAAGGAGGATAGACTGGCCAAAGATGAAGTCTCTTTGGGAGCATCTGGCGGATTTGGATTTACCGGAAATAAATTCGAACTTCGTGGGCGTTCTCATTGGAATGGATGTAGACGAGGCGCACCTCCGGTTAGCCACAAAGACATCACAAGAAAGTTCGGGGACCCCAAAGGGCATTTTGACACCGTTCGGATGGGAAGTGGTTGGACGCATACCATCATCCATTTTAAAGGGCCCAAATAAAAAGACGGAAATGCGGTGTCTTTCAGTTGGAATCGAAAGTCCGGAAAGTGTTAGTTTTGTCGAAATGGTCGAGAGTTTTTACACCATGGAAGCGTTCGGGACAACAGTGACCCATAAGAAATTGTCGAAAGACGACGCCACGGCGCTCAACATTTTGAACTCGTCCATCAAGAATATTGGTAAACGGTTTGAAGTTAGCTTGTTGTGGAAACCGTCGGTTATTAGATTACCGAACAACCGAAAGTGTGCATTCCAGCGCTTGATGTCAGTGGAGAAACGGCTTTTGAAAGACAAGGACATTGCCGAGCGGTACACAAACGCCATAGAAAAATATGTACTCGACGGCCACGCCCGGCTGTTAGCCAGTACAGAGTTGGAAGGAATCAAAGGACGTGTGTGGTACCTTCCGCATCACTATATCATCAACCCAAATAAACAGAAGAAGATAAGAGTGGTGTTTGATGGAGCAGCCAAATTCGAAAGTATAGCACTTAATGATTGTCTTCTTCGCGGACCGGTTCTTCTGGCGAACTTAGTAGGAGTTCTAATGCGATCCAGAGAATCGCCTATTGCGGTATCAGGAGACATCGAGGCGATGTATAATCAAGTTGGTGTACGCCCGTCCGATCAAAGCTTCCAACGGTTCTTATGGCGACGACCAGGCAGCACGGAAGTGCCGAAAACCTACCAAATGATGGTGCAGGTCTTTGGTTTAATTTCGTCTCCGACGTCATGTTTGTATGCTTTGCAGCATGCAGCAAACAATCACGACAAATTTCGGTACGAGTCATAACAAAAAGTTTCTACGTTGATAACTATATTGATTCGTTCGAGACAGAGGAAATAGCTATGGAGACTGTTTCTCAGGTCACAAAAGTGTTAGCGGATGGAGGATTTAGGCTCAACCAATGGATCTCGTCGTCACGTGCAGTCCTTTCGTCGATACCCGCAAGTGAAAGAGTACATCAAACCTTGAATTTGGATCTGGATGACATCCCAGTTGAGCGCTCACTTGGTGTATTGTGGGATTGCCAGCACGACTGTTTCAAAATTGCGACCCACCAGCCAGGAACAATCCGAACGAAGCGAGAAATGCTGGCCGAACTAGCGAGAATATTCGACCAATTAGGATTTCTCCTTCCCATCACGACGTACGCAAAGGTACTATTCTAACAGATGTGGAAGATAACGCGTCTAAAACCGAATGATCTGTCCAAACGGGAACCGCTTCATTGGGATGAGATGCTGCCAGATCATGTAGTCAAGAAATGGGACAATTGGAGAATGGAGTTGTCGCACTTAGAGGACGTCCGTGTGTCAAGATGCTTCCGTGATCAACGTTTTCCATTGTCAACAACTCGTTTTGAGCTGAATGTTTTCTGCGACGCATCCGAAGTTGCATTTGGCGCATGCTGTTATTTACGGCTGGAGTGTGAAAAGAATGTCGACGTTAAGTTTGTATTTGCCAAGTCAAGAGTTGCGCCGATTAAAAGTTTATCCATCCCTCGTTTGGAATTACAAGCTGTTGTGTTGGCGACGCGGATTGCCGTAGCCGTGAAGAACTGAGACTGCCAATCCACTCCACCCAGTTTTGGACCGACTCGGAAGTAGTTAAAGGTTAAAGTGGTTAAACTCAGAGCATCGGCGCTATTCTTAATTTGTGCACCACCGAATTAACAAAATCACGGAGGCATCGAGTAACGAAGAATGGAGTTTCATAAGTGGGCGCGAAAACCCAGCTGATGATTGTAGCCGCGGACTACGCCCAACACAGTTAGACAATCAACACCCATGGTTTAAGGGACCTTCTTTTGTACAGAGGCCAGTCAGCCAATGGGTACAGCATGACCACGGACAAGAGCCGACACCGGAAAAACTAGAGGTGATAAAGGAAAAGGTCGTGTTATCAACTTCGATCCATCATATCGACCCCATTGCTAACTTAGTCAACGACCGATCGAGCATAGAAGACCTTATGTCAGCTGTCGTCGACATGAAAAGAAGCACCGAGGACGAAGGCCGTAGCAGAGAGAGAAGAGGCCCTGCGAACCCTCATCCAAAAAATGCAAGAAGCATTCTTCGAAATAGACGTGATAACGCTGAAAGCTGGAAAACAATTAAGAAAAACTTCGCGACTACTAAAATTGACACCGTTTATCGATAAAAACAAGATTTTACGAGTAGGTGGTCGATTGGAAAATGCGGCGGAGCTATACGACATTCGTCATCCGATAGTGCTAGACTCGGATCATCATTTATCTACCTTGCTGATCACCGAAGCTCATATTCAGACGGCCCATGCCGGAGTAAAAAGAACTTTGGTGGAAGTGCGGACGAAATACTGGCCGTTAAAAGGAAGGCGGGCGATTAAAAGAGTAGTCAAGAAATGCGTAAAATGCAGAATGCGGCGAGCAAGACCAGCCCCACCTATGATGGCTCCACTAACAAGGCCTAGACTTGACTCGTTCCAGCCAGCCTTCGCTAGCGTCGGGCTCGAATTCTTCGGGCCATACTCTGTCGTTATTGGTCGGAGAAGGGAGAAGTGATGGGCCTGCTTGTTTACATGCCTAACGACTAGAGCAGTTCATTTGGAAATGGTGTATCAAATGGATGCGGATTCATTTATCATGGCGTTCATTAGGTTTTCGCGCGTTCGAGGCACAACGCCAACGGTCTACAGCGATAACGGGACGAACATCACTGCTGGAGAAAAAGAGTTGTGTGCTGGTTTTACCAATCTAGTCAGTGACCCAAATTTACCCACTGAACTGGCAAAAAGAAAAACCCAGTGGCATTTTTCACCGCCGTCGGCGCCACTCTTTGGGGGCGTCTGGGAGCGCCTGGTATCATAAATAATCTAGTAAACGAGCTATCAAGACCATTTTGAATGATCGCGCCGTGTCAGACGAGGTTTTAGTGACAGTATTCACTGAAGTATCGGCATTACGAAATGGAAAGCCCCTCACGCATTGAAACCAAACCACTTCCTAACGCAACCACATCAGTATTGCCCACCTGACGACGAAAATTCCTTCGACGAAAACGCACGGAAACGATGGAGGCACGCCCAATTTATCGTCCAGCAATACTGGAAACGCTGGATGCAAGAGTACGTCCCGACACTAATGGAACGAAGAAAGTAGTTCCGCGAAAACCGAAATGCGGTAGAGGGCGATCGCGTTCTCATTGTGGACGAAAATTCAAAACGGGGAGAATGGCCGATTGGAACCCTCATTAAAGTGTATCCAGATAGCGAAGGAAGTGTTCGACAGGCTACTGTTAAGACGGCGACATCTGAATAAACACTGTAACTGTAACACAGCAACCACTGTAACTGTAAGCCATGCAACCATTAATATATGTATTCTGTTAACAATTTAAAATCTTTGAATGTGATGAAAACAGATCATGAAATCCAACAGTCTTTACAATCTCAAAGTATCATAAACATGTGATAATATCATAATTTTGTAACACAGTTATTGTCATTTGACTAGATATCGAATATCAATTTATGCAAACTTTTAGAGACGATATCTATTTAAACCCTAAAGATTGACACAGCAAATTAACAAGATTCCTTCGGTAATGATCTTCGGGCAATTTTTTTGAAAAAAATTGTCTATAGACATGTAACGTGGGCCAAAGATAAACAGATTTTGGATCCAAGATTTCGAAATTTCAATAAATTTATAATGTTTGCCTCGTTCTCCGTCTTGTCTTCTTTCACACTTACGAGTCATGACGTCACCGTTAGCAAAATAATCGGTAATAACAAGCCAAGTCTTTCAACTTACGCTTTTTCGCAGAAGCGTCAATTATTGGCGTCAATTATTGGACCAATAAACTAGTTTTGAATTAGAGAGTAATTGGCATTCAACTATAAAAAACTAATTTACAATTTACAGGAAGAGTAATCATCAATACCTTTATTATGAAGGGGAAAGCTGAATTGCAAGCTTAATATGGAAGATCTCATTCCATGAAGTATGAAGAGTCACTACCATATATAATACTGCAATATGTCCACTTAAGATTTCATACGGAATCAAAACGCTTTCGTAATTTTTACCTAGCCAAAGAAAGAACACATGAACACACATCACATGAAAACTAGTAAAAAGCTGTCAAGAACTTTTGTTCATGGAAAAAAATGGATTGTCAAAAGTAAGCATCAATACAAATGTTTAAACAAACTTGCGCGAAATTATTTTGTTATATTGCTCCAAGCCACCACCAGGCGCCTCTACGGTATATTTGAAGCACTTGCGGACAAAGCCTTGGCTCTTTTAAGTCACGACCAGCTCCTGTAACACAAATTAGTCCATGACATTTTGTAATACTAGCTTATAAAAGACAATTTTTAGTTCAATCTAATATAATTATAAAGGAACAGGAATTGAGAAAGACATGTTTACTTTGCAAACTAGATTGTGGAAACCTAGTTCGCAATCGGCCGCTAGATGGCGAATGGGTAGGATTATTTTTTTTACGTTCCTGCACGAATTTTTATTGAGGGAAAACCGGTTGCCATATTATGGCAAAAAAACTGATTGCCATAACCATCTCCTCTTATAACTCTGCCTCTACGAAAAAAAAATTATAAAAAATGACACGTCATGTCGCGCCACACAGCGGACATCATATCAATAGCAGAACAGCTCTTGTTATTGACACGACTTTCAGCATGTCAACTGTCAGTTTTTTCAAGCTTGATACAAGTGATAATTTAATACATGATAAGATTTGATAAAGTGTTTAGTAATTGATAAGGTGATAAGATTAATACATGTGGATACAGCATCAAAAATTAGGTATCTTGTCGCCGCTGTGTAACTTTCTTGTCCATAGTCTCCGTTCTGGCAGCATTTTTACTACTGCAATATAAAAAAATATATAAAAATCTACTGTTTAAAAAACATTTTGTTAAAGAAAAAACTTACTGTTTATTGACTGCAATACCTGTTCAGGTGACCACCATAATACATGTGGATATAGCATCAAAAATTAGGTATCTTGTCGCCGCTGTGTAACTTTCTTCTCTATAATCTCCGTTCTGGCAGCATGTTTACTACTGCAATATAAAAAAATATATAAAAATCTACTGTTTAAAACATTTTGTTAAAGAAAAAACTTACTGTTTAGTGACTGCAATACCTGTTCAGATGACCACCATAATACATGTGGATATAGCATCAAAAATTAGGTATCTTGTCGCCGCTGTGTAACTTTCTTCTCCATAGTCTCCGTTCTGGCAGCATGTTTACTACTGCAATATAAAAAAATATATATAAATCTACTGTTTAAAACATTTTGTTAAAGAAAAACTTACTGTTTAGTGACTGTTATACAGCCTTCTGCACTGACTGCAATGCATTGACAGTTGTAAGGTTACGCAAACAAAAGCGAATTCACTGCCTAGGATTCGGCAACCAGCTAGGTAACAATTACGCAAATTAATTTTTTAAAACTGTAATAGAATCAAATGAAAAACCACTATACCACGTATCAAATTTTGACAGAATTTTGTAAAAAATTTGGGGACGATTGGTCATTCTGGGAAGAAACGTATATGGAAATACATAATGGACATTAAACCTTCTGAGATCTACTACTACTACCCTACCCCCTATACCCCACACCAAAAAAATTATTATATTTCTTCGGTATATATACATATACACCCTTAGGGATTACACAAGAATTCTCTAATAGGTACCAACGAGACTCCAACTCGAGATCTCCTGCTTACTAAGCATACACTTTGCCATCTAAGCCATGCGACCATTGCGATAATTAAGCTGTTAACAATTAACAATCTTTGAATGTGATGAAAACAAATCATGAAAACCAACAGTCTTAACAACCTCAAAGTATCATAAACATGTGATAATATCATAATTTTGTAACACAGTTATTGTCATTTGACTAGATATCGAATATCAATTGATACTTTGTTTAAGAGACGATATCTATTTAAACCCTAAAAATTCACACAGAAATTTAATTTCACAAGAATTTTCTAATAGGTCCCAACGAGACTTAAACTCGTGATTTCCTGCTTTCAAGGCATGCGCTTTGCCGTATAAGCCATGCGACCAAGGATGTAAATAAGCTGTAAACAATAAAAAATCTTTAAATGTGATGAAAACAGATCCTGAAAACCAACAGTCTTTACAATCTCAAAGTATCATAAACATGTGATAATATCATGATTTTGTAACACAGTTATTGTCATTTGACTAGATATCAAATATCAATTGAGACTTTGTTTTAGAGATGATATCGATTTAAACCCTAAAGATTTACACAGAAATTTATTAACATATGAATTTCTTAATAGGTCCCAACGAGACTCGAACTCGTGATCTCCTGCTTACTAGGCAGGCGCTTTGCCATCTAAGCCATGCGACCATTGACGTAATTAAGCTGTTAACAATTTAAAATCTTTGAATTTGATGAAAACAGATCATGAAAACCAACAGTCTTTACAATCTCGAAGTATCATAAACATGTGATAATATCATAATGTTATAACACAGTTATTGTCATTTGACTAGATATCGTATATGGAATGACCTGGCAATGATGTGTTCCCCCCGGGGCCCGATGTGGGGGTGGTGTGCAGATCTCAGGCGTACGATACGGTCTTGCTCGTGTCTTGTTCTCTCGTGATGACACAGATTTGATCCCGACTTCTTTCCATGGCGCAGTTGGTAATCATCACCACCCCTCCTCCCGTGACTGTTTCCTTCGTAAGTCGACTAAACATTGTTCATATCGCCTTGTGAAGTTCTCGTTCACACTCTACCTGCCGACTTCCACCACGTGGTTGTGCACGGCACTACCAGCCTTCCACTCTAACTTAGCTGTAACCGCACGGCACTACCCCGCGTTTCGACATTTACACTGCGTTCTTACCTGAAATGTGGATGTGAACTCTATTACCCCGTGTGTTTCGACGCATCTCTGGCTATATCTCACTCGAACTCAGCCATAACTCGCAGCACATTTTCTATACGCCATTTTGTTTTTGTTTGTCATGTTTTCGTCTTTGCGCGTTCCCGCCTACGACCATTCTTTGTGTGGTTCGCAACAGTGCTTCGTCCTCCACCATGCCCCCAAAGCCATTCAAGCCCTACGGCTCCCCGCCACCGTTCGATTTTGACGAATATAAAGACTCCTTTGAGCTTTGGCTGCGGTAGTGGAATATATTTTTGGCCTTATCCACAATCGATACAGCCCTTCCTCAAACGGAGCGCGTGTCCTACAAGGCAAATATCCTCCTGTCCTGCTTATCAAAGCCCACGTTACAGGCCACCTGCACGATGGGCCTGTCTGACATCGAACTTGGTGACCCCGTTATTATTATCGATAAGCTTCGTGAACGGTGTAACGCTGGGAGGAATTGCCACGTTTGGCACCATCAATTTGCCCTTCGTATCCAACGTGAAAAAGAATCCGTGGACAGTTGGGTTTGCGAGCTTCGTGATCTTGCGCAAAAATATGAATTCAACGCGGATTGTTGCAACAAATGCCAGGATACCCGTTTGCTAGGCCAAATCGTTTATGGCGTCCACAGCGACAAAGTTCGGCGCAAATTATTGCAGGAATGTGCTACGCTATCCCTCAACCAAGCTTTAGCAACACTGCGCACGGCCGAAGCAACACTGATGCAGGCAGCTAACCTACGGCAGAACGATTCACCATCTATCCAGCAAATAAATAACAACACCACCAAAACCGACACAAAGTCCGCATCTCGTCCCCCACATACAGCTCACCAACGCAACTTCCGGCGCGGCCCACCAGCAGGTGCCCCACCGCACGGATGTTGGAACTGCGGAGCCGAATCGTTCCACCCAAAGTCTGAGTGCCCAGCTAATGGGAAAGAATGTGGCGGCTGTGGCATAATGGGCCACTTTCAGAAAGTCTGCTCAAGAAAATCTTCGAAACCCGAAACAGCGGGAAGCATTGTCATCGGATCCATTTTACCAGGAGAACTTATTGAAGCCAGCGTCTCGCCCGCAGACAGCGACACGCCTACATCAGTATTTTTCCTTGCCCGACACGGGCGCTTCAATCGATGCCGTGCCACGTGCACTCCATCAATCGCGGTTCACCACGACACCACTTTGCCCTATCACTACGCGGGCAGTAACGGCGACTGGTGATGCCATAACGTCATATGGCACCTTTCAGGCAACTATCACCGTAGAACCCGTCAACGGAGGAACACTAGTACTTACTACCATTCACGTCCTTGAAAATCTCCAGCAACCGGTTCTATCAAAAGACACGCAAAAAAAACTCGACATCCTGCCCCTGGATAACCCCCATTGGCGCGTTCAGCAAATCACAACCCATCCTACGGATTTGGAAAAAGCTAATAGGCTCAAATCCTTAATGGCTGCTCATCCCCTCATCTTTGACGGTATATGTCGTCCCATGGTAGGCCCACCATGCCACTTTAAGTTATCCGACGGAGCCATACCATCCGCGATGAGAGGATCGCGGCCAGTCTCCGTCCCATTGCTCCCAAAACTCAAAACAGAGCTGGATTCGCTCGAAGAGCAACAAATCATCCGCAGAGTCATTGAGCCGACGGCATGGGTCCACCCTATAGTCATTGCTCCGAAAAAGGACGGCGGCATACGCGTGTGCGTTGATTTTACCCCTCTTAACGCCTTCATCGTCCAGCCAAAATTCGAAACGGCCACCCCGTTTCAGGCTGTCCGCTCGATTCCTTCCGGGATGCGCTTCTTCACTGTCATCGACGCGTTAAAGGGATACCACCAGGTGCCGTTAGACGACGAGTCAGTGGCGATGACCACCTTCTCTACCCCGTTCGGCCGCTATATGTACCGCCGGTTGCCTTTCGGAGTTTGCCACGCCGGCGACGACTACAGCCGACGCGTTTCAGCTGTATTCGCTGATATCCCCAATTGCCGTCGGATAATCGAAGACATCCTCATATTCTCCGAAACGTACGAGTAACACGTTTCTCTCGTCAAACAAGTGTTCCAGCGCGCTGCCGACAATCAAATCGCCATCAACACCAGTAAAATCAAATTTGCGCAGCCGTCCGTTCTGTTTGGCGGCTATATCCTGAGCAGCACCGGCTTCCGGCCCAACCCGGAACTCTTATCAGCCATCAGTTGGTTTCCTAACCCCACCAACATAACGGAAATGAGAGCATTCCATGGTCTATGCCAGCAGATGGGCAATTTCTCCGACAATTTAGCGGCAGCACTCGCTCCCCTTGCTCCCCTCCTAAAAAAGAGTTATCATTGGGAATGGACAACACAGCACGAAGCCGCCTTCAACGCTGCCCGCTCAGAACTATCGTCTTCCGCCGAGCTGTCTTTTTACGACCCAGCGCTACCCACGGCCCTCCATGTCGATGCCTCCCGCCTGAGAGGTCTCGGTTTCATCCTCCGTTGGCAAGGTCCAAATGGGAAATGGAACGTGGTCCAGGCAGGGTCACGTTTAATATCAGACGCGGAGACACGCTACGCCATGATCGAGCTGGAGTGCCTGGGCGCCAGGGCTATGCGGAAGTGTCGGCAATTTTTGGAAGGCCTCCCATCATTCCTCCTCCTCACGGATCATCGGCTGCTCATCCCGATCCTAAACGATTACAACTTAGACAAACTGGACAACCCGCGGATCCTGCGCCTGCGTCTAAAAATGCAGCGTTTTGCGTTCACTGCCCGCTGGATCCCTGGAAAGGAGAATTTAAGGGCCGACGCCCTCTCGCGTTCCCCTATCCAGCCCGTATATCCAGTGGATGAACTGGCGGAAGGCCCAGCATCATTCTCCACCCGTGTGGCGCTGGTATCCACCATCGACGGCTCAGACCCCTGCACAAGCGACCCGCTTTTAGACAAAGTGTCAGCTGCCGCCGCGGTTGACCCTGTCATGATTGCTTTACGTAACGTCATCCGATGCGGTTTTCCCAACGAGAAATGCAACTTACCGTTGCCCCTTTGTCCTTTCTGGTGCGTCAGAAGCCTTCTCGCCATCGACAAAGACGACGATATCATCGTGATGGGCTGTCGTTTCGTCATTCCGGAGGCCGTTCGTCGCAAGGTCCTCCAAAATCTCCTCTTGATGTACCAGGGTGCAACAAAACTACGGCAACGGGCCCGCCAGACCATGTATTGGCTGTCCATGGATAGCGAGATCATTACCACAGCCCGTGCTTGCCACACTTGCGCTGAACATCTTCCCTCACATCCACCGGAACCTTTGCTGCCACACCAGAAAGCGTCGCGGCCGTTCGAATTTGTCCACGCAGACCTAGGATGCCACAAGGGTCGCGACTTCCTAATTCTCGCAGACCAATTCAGTGGATGGCCTCATGTCATCCCATTTCCGGACAAGAACACCTCTGCGCGCCAGGTGGTCGACGCTGTCCGCTCCTTTTTCTCCTTTGGCACGGGTGCACCAATCAAATTTTGGTCGGATTGCGGAACCCAGTTTACTGCAGACGAATTTCAATCCTTCCTTCGTGAATGTGGCATCAGCCATGGCACTTCCTCCGCAGGATACCCTCAATCTAACGGCTTTGCGGAAGTATCTGTTAAGAGCATGAAAAAGCTCATCCGCGGATCGTGGTCAGCGGGCTCCTTCGACATGGACCAGTTCAGCAAAGGCCTCCTACTCTACCGCAACGCTCCGCTGTCTGGTGGAGCTTCTCCCGCCCAGCTAGTTTTTAATCGGCCCATCAGAGATTGCCTTCCTGCCCACCGCCGCGCATTCGCACCCGAATGGCAAAAATCGGCTGTACAACTTGAGAAGCAGGCCTTGCGCGCTCGCACCCTTCGTGCTGCCTAATTCAACCCGCACGCGCACCCTCTCCCTCCGTTTTCCATAGGTGATTCCGTTGTTATCCAAAACCACCTAACTAAACGCTGGTCAACCCCTGGTATCATCGTCGAAACCGGCCCATTTCGCGATTATTTAATCAAGACCCCAGCTGGTCGGCTCTTCCGCCGCAATCGTCGTCTTTTGCATCGTCACTACCCCGCGGCGACACCAGCCCCGTCTGTTCATGGCCCACCGGATTCTCCCGCACCCACCTCAACAATTTACGCTCCCAATCCGCCAACGCCGGATGGTCCAGCCGCACCGGCAGCCGCCGCCCCTCGTCGTTCTACCCGGATCCGCAACAAATTCAACAAAAAAAAAATGGCATCGTGTTTATTGTCCCCTTATTCTCTTTCTTTCCATCAATCCTCTGTTATGTCATGCTTTTCCTTTTTGCCATGTCAGAACCCAGCACACAGTTAAGTTAGTTAATTAAGAAAAAAAAAATAATAAAATTGAAACCAAAGGACATGGAATGACCTGGCAATGATGTCTTCCCCCCGGGGCTCGATGTGGAGGCGGTGTGCAGATCTCAGGCGTACGATACGGTCTTGCTCGGGTCTTGTTCTCTCGTGATTACACAGCTTTGATACCGACATCTTTATATTATATCAATTGATACATTGTTTTAAAGACGATATCTATTTAAAGAAATTTCATTACACAAGAATTTTCTAATAAGTCCCAACAAACTCGATCTCGTGATCTCCTGCTTACTAGGCAGGCGCTTTGCCATCTTAGCCATGCGACCATTGTTATATGTAAGCTGTTAACAATTAAAAATCTTTGAATGTGATGAAAACAGATCATGAAAACCAACAGTCTTTACAATCTCAAAGTATCATAAACATGTGATAATATCATAATTTTGTAACACAGTTATTGTCATTTGACTACATATCGTATATCAATTGATACAAACTCATAGAGACGATATCTATTGAAACCCTAAAGATTCACACAGAAATTTAATTACACAAGAATTTTCTAATAAGTCCCAATGAGAATCGAACTCGTGATCTCCTGCTCACTAGGCAGGCGCTTTGCCATCTAAGCCATGCAAACATTGATGTAATTAAGCTGTTCTAATTTACAACAATTCTAAATTATTCGAACAAGCGAAGCTTGTGAAGAACAATTGTGATTATTGGGAATGAAAGTGAATCATCAACTATATAGTGTTGACCTTGTTTATTTAGCTGTTTTAAGCAAATTTGGAACTAAGGTGGTGAGCGTATATTTCTGTAGACCTCAGATCTTTTAAGAAACGCACACCGTTTGACGGAAATATTAATTTCGAGTCTTGTTGTTCAGTCCGCCATTGTTGTTACGCTTAGTCCAGTTCTGATTGTATCCAGGCCTATTGTCGGGTCTGAAATTGAATCAGAAAAATAATTAGTTTGTCTTGGTGAGGGCGGGTGGGAGATAGATATAGTTGATGATTCACTTTCATTCCCAATAATCACACAACTGACATGACATGACATGTACAATCATTACAATTATTGTAAATTCCGTTCTCATCAACTATATAGTGTCTTCAAAGCACAATATTTAGCAGGATAAATAAAATTTAAATAAATAAAACGGAAAATGTTATATAAGAAAAAAAAATCGGGATAAACCAGTCTGACGATGAATCCATCAGGCCTGCTGACTCTATAAGATTTTGATTAGTTGACGTCTCCCGGCGATAAAATTTTGAGAAATTTGACTCGCTGGCCCAATGGCCTTGATTGAGGATCGCCTGAATAGAGACTCCGGCTGACGCTGCTTTTGACGCAGCCGCTTCTCTAGTGGAATGAGCCGAGAAGATAGATGTGTCTATGCCAGCTTCTTTTAGCTGGTCTTTGATCCAGCGGCCTATAGTAGAACCCGTTACCGGGTTATGAGGTTTATTGGAACCAATAAGCACGCCTGAATTGTTGAGAGATGACCGAAGGTTGGCCGTTCTTTCTAAATAAGAGCGGAGGCATGCCACCGTACAAATAAGTGGGTTTTCCCACTCATCCAGCGAGTATCTCATGAGTGGACCGGAACGCTGGCTCTTTCGAAGGACCCCTAGGTTAAAAAATACTTTTGTGGCAGAGAACGAAACAGAGTCGAGCTGGATGGAATTCAGCTCGGAGCATCTGAGGAGTGTAGCTAAGGCTAATAGAGTGACTGTTTGCGGGCCAGTTGGATAAGTGACATATTTCTTCCGGCCGTGGAGACGAAATGATTGATGACCACGGATGGGTCCCATGTAGCGCTGTATTTAGGAATCGGGGGCTTGCCTTGGTAGATGCCCTTCATCAGCTGGACTACTAGTGGGTGCTTTCCGACATCCTTGAGGCCTGAAGCGGTTAAATTAAGGGTGGAGGATAACATAGACTTATGAACATTAGTCGTGTTGTAACTCTTGCCCTCTTTAAACATTCCGGCCAGGAAGCTTAGTTCCTCCTTTACACCACTAGACATGGGATCAGCATCCCGTCTATGGCACCAATCACACCAGTTGACCCACGCCGACTGATATGCAGCGTTGGTATTCGCTCTTGGTGTGGATAATAACAGCTCGATGACTTCATCCGGAAACCCTTGGCTTTTCAGGCATCCCCCGATAGCTTCCAGGCGACTAGTCGGATTGAATAGTTGGCTGTGAGCTAGCGATCGTATCTATGCCTAAACCGATGTACTCGAGGGACTGAGTTGGCAACATTATTGACTTTTCTTCGTGAATAACGAAACCGAGTGACACGAAGAGGTGGAAAACTTGATTAACAGCCTCTTCAACTGATTCTTCGAGGGGCAATTGTCTTTGCTCTGTATGGAATTATGCGAGTTCGTTCAAGTCAACGATGTTTCCACCTGAAAGAAATGGGTGGCATCTTAGTCCCGACCGTTTCGGTGAAAGTCAATTCACTCTAAAATGGTTTGATGGTGAAATGCTACCCAAGAATCTATTAGACATTCAAGTAGCTGGGTCGCCATTGAATGAAGAGGAAGAAGAAGACGCAGAGACAGAAGAAATGGATAATGAAAGCGAAGAAGAAGTCAATGAAGATGAGGAATGAACTGTCAAAAATTAATACTCTTGTTTAATTGTTTTATCATTGTAACGTAATTGTTTATTTAGTCAAGAACAATACAGATGTTGAAAGTTGTTCCCTTCTTTTAAAAAAAGCGGCTTTTTTTACACTGATGCCAGATAAAAAAACTAGTTGTAGAGAATAAAAGTTGAAGTTCTATCGTGTCTGGTGTGTTTAAAACAACGGAAACTAACGTCTGGTCTTTCACTTATAATAACAATTTAATTAGATCTATTTTACTGATAAAAAATTAAGTGTCTTAAATGAAATGTGAAAAATACAAAAAAAAAAAAATTTCAACGATGTCTGGTCCATTAAAAGCGACCGATTACAGCGTCTGGCAAGATGTAGTTGAATTAAGTTTATTTTTCTGCATAATACTGTTTATAAAACATTTGTCTTAAATGGTTTGTGATTTTTTGGCCAAATCACGCCGACTTTGGGATTCAATAGAGAGTGAACACGACCAGTTGGAGTCACCAGACGCGCCATCTCGCGGTCGGACTATCAACGTGAAACAAACCTGAGGGTCATACCTTCTCTTAAAAAGTTTGTGTGAAAAACGACAAGGGCTCCCTGACTATGAACTTTGAAAGAAAACTAGAATCTGAGCTAGACGAGTCGGTGAAAGACTCAGAGCTTGAAGAGTTTGACTTGTCAGATCCTGAGCCTGACGACATTCTTGATTGGGAGCTAAAAGAGATCTGAGGTCTACAGAGATATACGCCCACCACCTTAGTTCCAAATTTGCATAAAACAGCTGAATAAACAAGGTCAACACTATATAGTTGATGAGAACGGAATTTACAATAATAAAAAATCTTTGAATGTGATGAAAACAGATCATGAAAACCAACAGTCTTTACAATCTCAAAGTATCATAAACATGTGATAATATCATAATTTTGTAACAAAATTATTGTCATTAGACTAGATATCGTATAACAATTTATACAAACTTTTAGAGACGATATCTATTTAAACCCTAAAGATTAACAAAGAAATTTAATTACACAAGAATTTACTAATAGGTCCCAACGAGACTCGAACTCGTGATCTCCTGCTTACTAGGCAGGCGCTTTGCCATCTAAGCCATGCGACCATTGATGTAATTAAGCTGTTAACAATTAAAAATCTTTGAATGTGATGAAAACAGATCATGAAAACCAACAGTCTTTACAATCTCAAAGTATCATAAACATGTGATAATATCATAATTTTGTAACAAAGTTATTGTCATTTGACTAGATATCGTATATCAATTTATACAAACTTTTAGAGACGATATCTATTTATTCCCTAAAGATTGACACAGAAATTAATGTTCACAAGAATTTTCTAATAGGAACCAACGAGACTGGAACTCGTGATCTCCTGCTTACTAGGCAGGAGCTTTGCCATCTAAGCCATGCGACCATTGATGTAATTAAGCTGTTGACAATTAAAAATCTTTGAATGTGATGAAAACAGATCATGAAAACCAACAGTCTTTACAATCTCAAAGTATCATAAACATGTGATAATATTATAATTTTGTAACAAAATTATTGTCATTAGACTAGATATCGTATATCAATTTATACAAACTTTTAGAGACGATATCTATTTAAACCCTAAAGATTAACACAGAAATTTACTTCCACAAGTATTTTCTAATAGGTCCCAACGAGACTCGAACTCGTGATCTCCTGCTTACAAGGCAGGCGCTTTGCCATCTAAGCCATGCGACCATTGATGTAATTAAGCTGTTAACAATTAAAAATCTTTGAATGTGATGAAAACAGATCATGAAAACCTACAGTCTTTACAATCTCAAAGTATCATAAACATGTGATAATATCATAATTTTGTAACAAAATTATTGTCATTAGACTAGATATCGTATATCAATTTATTCAAACTTTTAGAGATGATATCTTTTTAAACCCTAAAGATTAACACAGAAATTTAATTACACAAGAATTTACTATTATGTCCCAACAAGACTCGAACTCGTGATCTCCTGCTTACTAGGCAGGCGCTTTGCCATCTAAGCCATGCGACCATTGAATTGTTTAAGCTGTTGACAATTAAAAATCTTTGAATGTGATGAAAACAGATCATGAAAACCAACAGTCTTTACAATCTCAAAGTATCATAAACATGTGATAATATCATAATTTTGTAACAAAATTATTGTCATTAGACTAGATATCGTATATCAATTTATACAAACTTTTAGTGAAGATATCTTTTTAAACCCTAAAGATTAACACAGAAATTTAATTACATAAGAATTTACTATTAGGTCCCTACGAAACTCGAACCCGTGATCTCCTGCTTACTAGGCCGGCGATTTGCCATCTAAGCCATGCGACCATTGATGTAATTAAGCTGTTGACAATTAAAAATCTTTGAATGTGATGAAAACATCATGAAAACCCCATGCGACCATTGATGTAATTAAGCTGTTGACAATTAAAAATCTTTGAATGTGATGAAAACAGATCATGAAAACCAACAGTCTTTACAATCTCAAAGTATCATAAACATGTGATAATATCATAATTTTGTAACAAAATTATTGTCATTAGACTAGATATCGTATATCAATTTATACAAACTTTTAGAGACGATATCTATTGAAACCATAAAGATTAACAAAGAAATCTAATTCACAAGAATTTACTAATAGGTCCTAACGAGAATCGAACTCGTGAGCTCCTGCTTACAAGGCAGGCACTTTGCCATCTAAGCCATGCGATCATTAAGGTGATTAAGCTGTTGACAATTAAAAATCTTTGAATGTGATGAAAACAGATCATGAAAACCAACAGTCTTTACAATCTCATAGTATCATAAACATGTGATAATATCATAATTTTGTAACAAAATTATTGTCATTAGACTAGATATCGTATATCAATTTATACAAACTTTTAGAGACGATATCTATTTCTTCCCTAAAGATTCACACAGAAATTAATATTCACAAGAATATTCTAATAGGTCCCAACGAGACTCGAACTCGTGATCTCCTGCTTACTAGGCAGGCGCTTGGCCATCTAAGCCATGCGACCATTGATGTAATTAAGCTGTTGAAAATTAAAATTCTTTGAATGTGATGAAAACAGATCATGAAAACCAACAGTATTTACAATCTCAAAGTATCATTGTTGTGCATCGGCACAGGTGATGAAAGAAATCGCGATATGGCAACGGTGGCGGGGGAGGAGAAGAAAAACCAGCGGGCAGTCGATCCAGACATTCCAACGAGGCCGGAACATTCCGGCGAATCGAGAGATTTACGTGCTTAATTTTGAGTTTAATCTAATCGATTGTAAGGTGCGCGTGTTCCCTTGTACCGTGATTCCGTATCGAGAATACATATTCTTCGCTGTCTACGGTGTTCGTGATTGATTATCCTCAGCGGACAGCAGTCCGTCACATTGGTGCCGAAACCCGGGATCGAACTTCACGTCCCTGCACGTCTTCCTAACGTGGCAAAATTCTTATCGTAGGTAAGTCAACGAATTTTTCATATTGGGTGTGAACGCACGCTGAGCGAGCAATAAATATCGTCGATACCGAAATTCACGTCACGACCACGAGGTCCCTTTTCGAACCCTACCTCCTCTCTTTATCTATTTCGTCGCGCGAAAGAACAAACTTCGAACTCCACCTCTTCCCACCGATCCTTTTCTTTTCCTTACCCCCCCTCCCCGTTGTAAAAGTCGACGGCCAATTCATTTAAGTTTTCTTTATGCTAAGTTATATACTTTTCCTTTTATTTTTTTTTATACAAAGGGACATTTTGTGGGGCTCTAACATACAAAATAATAGCATCCCGGAAGGGTCGTCTTCTCTCATCTTTTACCCTTCCTTGGGCTGATTAGTTTTCCCCAATGTTTTATTATTTTATGGAGAGATGAAGCTGTTCGTCATCAAATGGGGGGATCTAATCAAACGGCGTAGCAACAGGACATGGATGGCTCTTCATTCATTGACGTTCTATCTCCATCATAACGACGACCTTATTTGAAATACCGTTTCTATAGTTAAATGAGGGTATCGAACGAACTAATAGAAAGAAACGAATAGAAATAGAAAGAATATGGCCGTGCGATGGCGAACGTTTTCGGGAAAGATATAAGTAAGTCAACCGTGGGTTTAAATAATTCGTATTGGTAGACGCATATGTGCTTAATGCGAATGTTTATTTTTTTCGGCAATGTTTTACAAAACATTGAAGGGTGGTTTTTCGGTGGCCGGTTATTTAATTTGCTATAAACGAACCGCAATCATGAAATATTTGAACTACTATTTGAACTTTGTACTTTAAATTATAACGGTCAACAATAAACACAGTGGAGGAAATTAACATTAAATTAATCCTTAAAGAGGCTACTTCAAACGAGATAAACGGGGCTGCCGCCTCTGGCCTTTGCTACAAACACGCTGGCCTCGTATCTGTAATAAACGCACATTGTTTTTAAATTATTTTAACCACTGGAAATTGTCATCCCCGTTAAGTTATGTTACTGGAAATTATTCGCTTGTTTACCTAAAATTTATGATTATGATGTTTTTACCTACACAGGTCGAACCTACGAACACAAACATTCAACTTTCGAACATACCCAGCACTCGTTTCGAACAATTCTATTCCGAAAGGGTTTACAGGTATACTGTTCACGAAAACCTGTTAGCCTTATATTTTGATAATTAATAATTCCTTTTTACCTCCAGATCGAACATATGAACACGAACATACGGCCTTCGAACACACATACTCGTTTCGAATAATTCTCGTCCGAAAGGGTGTCTATACTGCTTAAGAAAACTAATTGCTTCTACGTTTCGATAATTAACAATTGTTTTTACCTACCCAGATCGAGCATACGAACACGAACGTACGGCAACGAGCACAGTCCCTCGTTTCGAACACGCCTTGTTCGAAAGTCTCTGAGAAAAATTTAACTCACTGTCCGTGCGACGTACGTCCACAATCTTCCGACGCCATGGACGACCTGGAATTAATGAATGCCCCGGATTTGTTCCGGCTACGAACCACTGCAAAACGCCAGCACACGAACCTCGTTACGCGAGTGTACAACATGATTAACAGGCGGGCAGCGCAAGCTGGATTCGTGGTGTTGTCAACGGATCTTGAAGCTGCGCTAGAGCGTGTCACGGCGATAAACGAGCGGTACGTCATCGCGGGAGAGCTGGATGATCAAGAAAGAGCGGCAGCAGAGGACTACATCCAAGGCGTTGCTGCGGTAAATAGGCAAGCACGGCTTGCCATTGGAGGGTATTTACAACCCGGCACTAACCCGCGCTTAGAAGGATGGATCGTTGAAGACTCGAATATTGATCAAGCTCTGCAGCAGCATCCCCCGACTGAATCCACTGGAGCAGAAGAAGATCGGGATAGCGGTCCAGAGCATAATGAAATAAACCAACGACCTGTTCACAGGACCACGCCGGCCGATCCTCCCATCGACCCATTAATTTTGGGCTCAACTGGTGGCGTCAATAACCAAACCGAGCCTAACGAGGCCAATAAAGCGAAACGACGAAGAATTGAACTTGAATTCGAACTCGAAAGGAAAAAGGTTGAACGTTCCCGCAAGATGGATGATCTTTTGCGTCAATGCGAGAGAGAAGAAGAAGATCTTAAAATGGCAATCGAGCGCGAAAGGGTCTTGGCTGGTGCGCTCGATGGATCGATTCAAGGAAACCCAATCCTTTCATCCACACCAAAGCGCAATATGGATACCGTCGGAAACTTACGACCCGTAGAAGCAAACGAAAGATCGGCAACATTCGCTCCGCCAAGTCGTTGGCCAAAGATTATCGTCGAAAAATTCAACGGGGATCCGCGAAAATGGCAAAGATTCGCGCACGGTATTCACGCCACCGTTCGCGACGCGAACATCCCTGACTCCTACAAGCTTTTGGGCCTTCAAGACAACATTACTGAAGATATTCGGAAAAGGATGGACCACATTTTCAACGGATCATATGCATTTGAGTCGGCTTGGATTGAATTAGAAGTTAAATATGGAAATCCAGGTCTTATAATGCAGGCGCATAACCAGCACCTTCTCCAAGTCCAGCCTTTCAAAACCGGGGACTTTAATTCGCTCTTCACTTTAGCGGCAGATGTCCGTGATGCCGTATCGAGCGTTTCCGTTGAGCACTCAAAGGAGTTTACGTTTTCAACCGTCATCACCTCGCTCGCCTCAAAGCTTCCAATTCAGCTTCAAATCGACTGGGGAAAATATGCATATTCCCTTCGTCCGAATCTACCATCGCTACGAGATTTCGACAAGTGGATTGATATCGCTGTCGGAGCAGAAGAGTATCGCGGAATTCGACTTTCCGTGGCCGGAGATACCGTTAATAAACCCGCCCATAATATTCACCCTCGGCAGCAAGGCGGCTATGGTCAACCTGGTAGCAGTGGTTATCGTGGACCTACTGTGTTGACGAACGGAATTCAAGAAAGGGTAGCAGCTCCGCAGTGCCCTGCCTGCAGTGCCAATCCTGGTCATCGCCTCGAGTATTGCAACGTTTTCAAGAAAATGTTGGTCAACAAACGAGCAGCTCTCTGCGCCGACAACAATTTTTGTTTCAAATGCTTGACACAAGGCCACTACGGAAGAAATTGCTCCCGCACTGACGTGAAATGTAAGGACTGGGGAAAGGCCCACAACACTCTCTTACACGGAGCCGATCGCCAATTTCCGTCTGCAAAAAGTCAAGGTAACGAATCTCTAAATGTATTAACGATTCGTGCACCTAACCCGAACCGCATACGTCCCGTATTGCTAGCCATCCTACCCGTCACTGTAAAAGGTAATGAGTCCGTCGCCGAAACATTTTTGGTATTAGATCCGGGGAGCGAGGCCACGCTCATTACGAACGCTTTCGCAGAAACTTTAAATTTGACAGGACCCACCTTTCGTATCCGCTTCGGTAACTTCAATGATTCAATCACCATCGACTCTAAGGTCGCTTCGTTCCGCATTGCGTCTATGAACTATGAAGCCTCCATCAGTGAAGCTTTTCTCGTTCCAAAAATCAGTCTATCACCTAGAAAGATCGATTGGCCAAAACTGAAGACACACTGGGCTCATCTTGCAGACTTAAATTTGCCAGCAATAGACTCTTCTCAAGTTGGTGTATTGATTGGAGCGGACCAACTTTCGGCCCATATACAAAAGGAGATTAGGGAATCAATTGAAGATGACGGCCCTACAGCGATTCTAACTCAATTTGGATGGTCGGTGGTGGGAAAAATTCCAAATTTTCTTGTGGCCGGGCCAAGCAAGAAATTATATATCGACATTCACTCAGTTTCCCATGATGAGGCGCTATGTAATCTCGTAGAACAATTTCACTCTACCGAGTCTTTCGGTACGGATGTTTATGCTCCCACGATCACCTCGGCCGAAGATGCTCAAGTAATAGCCGTGCTCGAATCATCAGCAATTTTCATCGGGTGCGGATGGCAGGTGGACCTCCCTCTACGCTCAGAAGGCTTTGTCTTCCCTAATAAAAGAAAACAGGCTGTGTCTAGGTATTATGGGATGGAACGACGTCTCTCGCTGCCGGAAAACCAACATTATGCGGACAAATACAATCTCATCGTAAAAAAGCTTATTGATTCCGGCACCGCTGTAAAGGTAAACTCGTCTGCAATCAACAAGCCGGAAGGAATGATATGGTATTTGCCGCATCACTTCGTTGAAAATCCAAACAAACCAGGAAAAATCAGAGTGGTTATGGATTGTGCTGCGAGTTTTTGTCAAGTCTCGCTCAACACCCAACTTCTCCGTGGGCCGCCGTTGCTCCCAAAGCTAATAGGAGTGCTTCTACGATCGAGGGAATGTCTTTTTGCGCTTTCTGCGGATATAGCGGCCTTTTATCATCGCGTCGGAATTCCAGAAAAACATCAGTCTCTCCAATGATTTGTCTTCCGCGAATTCGGAAGCAATAAACCACTGAAGACATATCAAATGACGACCTTGGTATTTGGGGCAGTTCATGCATCAACCACGGCAATTTGGGTCTTGCAGCATGCGGTCAGTCAAAACAGAAATTATCCCGAAGTTGCATCGCGAATAAGGCAAAATTTTTACGCTGATAATTTAAGTGACTCGTTCGACACCGAAAAGGAAGCCATAAAATTCGCAAAGGACGTCACAGAATCGCTGGCGATCGGTGGTTTTAAATTAACGGGCTTTGCGTCCTCATCTAAACGAGTCCTAGAAACAATCCCAGCGGAAGACCGAGCCGCATCGATCCTTGACTTAAATTATGGCGCCTTACCGACAGAATACATTTTGGGGCTCGCATGGGACTGCAACAGCGACTGTTACAAATTGAGAATTAAAGAGCTGCCTCCAATCATGACGAAACGGGAGTTGTTGTCGGCGATGTCAAGAGAATTTGACCCATTAGGAATTTGCCTTCCGGTCATTACGTATGCAAAGCTACTCTTTCAAGAAACGTGCAAACTACGGTCAAGGATTCCCCCCTATAAGAAGCCGATTGGGTGGGACGAGCCTTTACCAGAGTGCATTCTGGCAAAGTGGAATGTATGGGCCGGCTCATTGTCATCTCTCTCTCAAATTTCCATTAGGCGATGTTTTCGGTCGAGTGACGAGAAGCGCGCAGATTGCATATTTGACCTCATCGTTTTCTCGGACTCATCTCTCCTTGCGTTCGGAGCTGTGGCTTACCTAAAGACAACCTGTCACGGCAAAATGCACCTCGACTTCGTTATGGCGAAGGGCTGCATCGCACCCACCAGCATCCTAAGTATTCCCAGACTGGAGCTACAAGCGGCGGTACTAGCGATCAGAATGACGAAATCCATCATAAGAGAAATGCGCATCCCGATATCATCCATCGAATACCGAACTGACTCCGAAATCGTGCTTCACCAGATAAATTCTTCACATCACAAGCATCCAACTTTCGTGGCCAACAGAATCGGCGAAATTCTCCGTCACTCTAGTCCCGAGCAGTGGAAATTCATATCTGGTAAGGATAATCCGGCCGATGACTGCACTAGAGGCATCACCCCTGACTGCTTCAAATCCAATAGTCGGTGGCTAACCGGCCCGTCCCAGTCGCAGTTGTCAGCAGCACAAGTTTTGACTGCGTCGCTCAACCAAGCAGAAGATCCTGACCCATCCATAGCACTGTCGGTTTGTGCCCTAGATTTTTTCTCCCTTCCCGTCAAAACCTCATTGCCAGCCGTTTCAAAGTTGATTGCGGATAGTCAAGATGGTCTTGCTCGATTAAAGCGTGATGTAGCCTTGTCATTGCGCAAAGGAGCCAATTTGGAGTTGCCAATCACTGATGATGAATTAAAGCAAGCAATGCGGACGTGCATCATTGTTGCCGCCGAGGAAGCGTTTCCGGAAGAAATCATCGCTCTCAGAAGTGGGAAGCTAATTCCGAGAGATTCCGTCCTTCGTAATGTGAATCGTTACATCGATCCTGCGGACGGGCTAATGAAGGTGGATGGCCGTCTTAAACATGCCAAGCTGCCACAGCACGCGCGACAACCCGTTATTCTTCCCTCGGATCATCGTCTGACCTCGCTGATTGTTGCTGATGCTCATAACGAAATTAATCATGCGGGAGTAGAACACACTCTTTCAATTGTCAGAAGGAAGTATTATTTAACTAAAGGTCGCAGGTCCATTCGGAAAACCTTGGCGCGTTGCGTAAAATGTCGACGTAGATGTGTACAGCCCCGGCCACCCATCATGGCCAGTCTTCCTAAGGAAAGACTGCTGCCATTCGTTCGACCCTTTTCAACATCTGGTCTCGACTTCTTTGGACCTTTTAACACCGTGATCGGTCGACGCGCTGAAAAGCGTTATGGTCTTCTCATTACGTGCTTTTCAACCCGTGCTATACACCTGGAATTAGTGTACTCTCTCTCCGCCGACTCCTTTCTCATGGCGCTGCGGCGGTTTATTGCTGATCGTGGCCACCCTACAACCATTTATTCGGACAACGGGACCAATCTGGTTGCGGGAGAGAAGGAGTTGCGCGAAGGAATTGTGAACCTCAACTCAAAGCTGGTGACCGAGGAGATGATCGATCGGGGAATCAATTGGAAATTTTCGCAGTCATCAGGCCCGCATTTTGGTGGTTCGTGGGAGCGCCTTGTCGGCTCCAGCAAGAAATCTTTGCGCGCTGTTCTGGAAGAGCGCAGCGTTAATGACGAGGTGTTGCTGACTGTATTAAAGGAAGTTGCGTCGCTTCTCAACACTCGCCCTCTCACGCATGTTTCAAGTGATCCGTCCGAACCGGAACCGTTAACGCCAAATCATTTTATTCTCGGCTGCCATCATCCCCATTATCCGCCGGATGTCGTAGGAGCGTTTTGTGGCTTGACCAGACGACGCTACAGGCAGTCGCAATTCATTGTAAATCAGTATTGGCGTAGATGGATGCGGGAATACGTTCCGAACCTAATCGATCGGAAGAAATGGAATCAAGCAACCCCTTCGCTCCACGTTGGCAACCGAGTGCTCATCATGGATGAGAACACTCGCCGCGGACAATGTCTTACTGGAACCGTGTCAAAACTATTCCCAGGAGAAGATGGTTGCGTCAGACGTGTCTCTGTCAAAACGGCGACTTCTGAATTAACCCGCCCTGTTGTAAAACTTTGTCTATTTTCAGATGCGTAATCGGCCGGGCGGGACTGTTGTGCATCGGCACAGGTGATGAAAGAAATCGCGATATGGCAACGGTGGCGGGGGAGGAGAAGAAAAACCAGCGGGCAGTCGATCCAGACATTCCAACGAGGCCGGAACATTCCGGCGAATCGAGAGATTTACGTGCTTAATTTTGAGTTTAATCTAATCGATTGTAAGGTGCGCGTGTTCCCTTGTACCGTGATTCCGTATCGAGAATACATATTCTTCGCTGTCTACGGTGTTCGTGATTGATTATCCTCAGCGGACAGCAGTCCGTCACAATCATAAACATGTGATAATATCATAATTTTGTAACAAAAATATTGTCATTAGACTAGATATCGTATATCAATTTATACAAACTTTTAGAGACGATATCTATTTCTTCCCTAAAGATTCACACAGAAATTTATTTACACAAGAATTTACTAAGTGGTCCCAACGAGACTCGAACTCGTGATCTCCTGCTTACTAGGCAGGCGCTTTGCCATCTAAGCCATGCGACCATTGATGTAATTAAGCTGTTGACAATTAAAAATCTTTGAATGTGATGAAAACAGATCATGAAAACCAACAGTCTTTACAATCTCAAAGTATCATAAACATGTGATAATATCATAATTTTGTAACAAAATTATTGTCATTAGTCTAGATATCGTATATCAATTTATACAAACTTTTAGAGACGATATCTATTTCTTCCCTAAAGATTCCCACAGAAATTTAATTACACAAGAATTTACTAAGAGGTCCCAACGAGACTCACACTCGTGATCTCCTACTTACTAGGCAGGCGCTTTGCCATCTAAGCCATGCGACCATTGATGTAATTAAGCTGTTGACAATTAAAAATATTTGAATGTTATGAAAACAGATCATGAAAACCAACAGTCTTTACAATCTCAAAGTATCATAAAGATGTGATAATATCATAATTTTGTAACAAAATTATTGTCATTAGACTAGATATCGTATATCAACTTATACAAACTTTTAGAGACGATATCTATTTCTTCCCTAAAGATTCACACAGAATTTAATAATCACAAGAATTTTCTAATAGGTCCCAACGAGACTCGTACTCGTGATCTCCTGCTTTCTAGGCAGGCGCTTTGCCATCTAAGCCATGCGACCATTGATGTAATTAAGCTGTTGACAATTAAAAATATTTGTGTTGTGCACCGGCACAATGACATCTGGCAACATCGAAAGAGAGGAGGATGAGAAAGCAGAGCAGCAGACGACGGGAGTGGAGAGTAAAAAACCTCAAGAAGAATCACGTTTTCTCTCGTTCTGATTGATATAATTTCTCCCTGTCGTGTTCACGTTCCGTGAAATACAAAACTGTTTCTCGTTCTACCATCTATTTCGTTCACTGTGACGCGAGTAGTTTACATTTTGGTGCCGAAACCCGGGATAAACGCTAGTGAAGGAAGCCGACAACGACTCAGCAGCACGTGCTTCTTTCGAGCGATCCTAGCCGTATCTAACTGTATCGCACCTCGAACATCGAACATCGAACACCGCACATCGAACACCGAACACCGAACATCGAACATCGAACACCCAGAACCGAACATCGACCTACGAACCCCCGACAAATAACATCAAAAGGGAGCACATTGCCTTGCCTCGTCACATTATCCGACCAATCAAGCTATCGAAGCAATGGAGGAAGACGAAAATGACTTGGCGAACGACAAGCATGTGCTATTTGCTCAACGCACAGTAGCCAAGAGATTTCACACGAAACTCATCACCCGTATTGGCAACTTTCTGAACGAGAAGCCGAAGGCCGACGATGTAAAGAGTAACATATCCGAACTCGAAGCTGCCCTGAGAAGAGTAGTAGCGCTCCATACGCGCTACGCCAGCCGGCCAACTTTATCAGAGGAGGAAACGGCAGCTGCAATCACATGGCTCGACAACGTTCAAGATTCCAACGGGAGCTGTCTAAACCGAATGAAGTCGTACCTCTCCTCCCTGGACCAAAATTCAGCCCGGAAGGGAAAGAATACATCCGGTCAATGGAAGTGTAAGCCAGCATAGAAGCCGCGCAGATGAAGGCACAACACCGGACCTAAGCATACGCTCACATCAGCCACCGCTCGATGTAAATCTCAATCTAGAAGCTCAATTGCAACAAGCCAAGCAAGATCACGAGCGCACACTCGCCGAGATTAAAAAAAGAGGAGAAGAAAACCTAAGCAAAATTCAAGCGGCAATCAATCAGCGGGATGGCGTCTGTCCAGAAAATCTTCGACAACCACCCCATCCATTCGCCTCTACGCCTATAACATCAGCGGTTACAACGCAAGTCAACCAGCAGCCAAGAAGGTTCCTACAGTTCGATACAACCACGCCTCACAGAGAGCAACAGTCGCCATCAGCGCAGTACACGCATCCATCTTCAGGGCCATCCAACTATCCGCCACCAGCTCATTGGCCAAAAATAGCGATTTCAAGATTTAATGGCGATTGCCGCCGCTGGCCGTCTTTCGCCCAGGTGATGAGAGCAACTATAGAGGAAACTACACTACCAGACCTTTACAAAGTGCTAGCTTTGCGCGAGAACCTTACTGAAGACATCCAGAAGAGAATGGCGAATCTTTTCAACGGCTCTTACACTTATGCTCAAGCCTGGAGCGAGCTAAAGGACAAATATGGTGTGCCCGCATTGATTATTCAAGCCCACATCCAGCACTTGCAAATGGTCCAATCATTCCGTAACGGCGATTTCAAGTCCCTCGCCGACCTAGCCTCTCTCGTCCGGGATGCAGTATCTAGCGTAGCCGGAGACCCAAGCATGAACGAATTCACGCACTCAACGGTCGTCAACCAGCTCGCCACTAAGTTGCCTTTCAATTTGCAACAGGACTGGGGACGTTATGCTTACAATCTACGTCCAAAGGTCTCTTCCTTAGCCGACTTTGACCGCTGGATTGACGCCATTGTAGGAGCGGAAGAGTTGCGCGGCGACAAACTCAACAATTACGTAACACCGAAGCAAAACCCGCCACCGCGCCCTGCACTACCTTTCCCGCCAACAATTCTAAAAAATTCCGTCGCGTTCAAGATTCCAAATTCCGTCGAAAGCCCATCCGAGAGACCCAATCGAGCAGACAACCAATGGCCTGGATGTCCAGCTTGCAGCGATAACCCTGGCCATCGTCTGGAAGCATGCAGCATATTCCGAAAAATGTTGCCGTCTCAGCGAGCAGCCCTTTGCGGAGAAAATAACCACTGTTTCAAGTGCTTGCTTCCCGGACACTATGGGCGATCCTGCAGGAACACCGACGTGGCGTGTAATGCCTGCCCCGGCAAGCACCACTCTCTCATTCATGGAGCCGAACGCGTTTTTCCTGGAAAGCCTCAGCCAAAAGGTAAAGCAACTCTCCAGATTTTATTAGTTCACGCACCAAAAACGTCGCCGAAACCCGTCCTACTCGCCATAACCCCAATAGTCGTTCATAGTGACAAAGAAACCACCCTTACATTCGGCGTTCTTGATCCTGGTAGTGAAGCCACTCTTATAAAATCAAGTCTCGCACAAAGGCTTCGCCTCAAAGGAGCTAATCAGAAAATACGATTTGGGTCATTCCATAACGCCGTTCTACTCGACTCTAGCGTTGTCAACTTCGTCATTGAATCTGCCGATAAAGCCAGGACATTTCAAGTAACCGATGCCTTCACCGTCCGAGATATCCAGCTGTCACCACGTAATATCAACTGGCATACAGAAAAATTTGAATGGCCCCACCTCTCCGACTTAAATTTGCCTCCTATCGACTCATCTAAAGTAGAATTGCTTATCGGAATGGATATAGTAGACGCGCACGAAATTTTAGACTCTCGAATATCCAGCCACAACGAACCACGCGCTAATTTAACAGTATTTGGTTGGGCGGTAGTAGGAAAAATCCCACCCTCTCTGATCCGCGGACCGAGCGCAAAATGAGGCGAGATGTAAACGTCAATGGAATATCCCCCACTTTGCAGCTAATCGACCTCGTACAAAAATTCTACAGCACAGAAACGTTCGGAGTAGACATTCAGGCGACAAAACCCAGCTCCCCCGAAGACGCTTTAGCAATCAGCATCCTAAAATCGTCAATCGTAAATATTCGTTGCGGATGGCAAGTCGATCTTCTTGTTCAAATCACCAAACCCGAACATGCCAAACAACCGCGCACATGCAGTGTCGCGTTTTTACGCTGTCGAACGTCGCTTATTGTCCCAAGAAAACAAAGTCAACGCTATTCGTTATCGTGAAATCATTGAAGGTCATCTCGCAAATGGCTACGCCATCGAAGTCCAGTACGACCAGCTGCAACTCCCTTTCGGAAAGGTTTGGTATCTCCCACACCATTTCGTCACTAATCCGAATAAACCAAACAAAATCCGTGTGGTTTTTGACTGTTCAGCTAAATTCAACAACGTCTGCCTTAACGACTTTCTCCTACGTGGCCCTGTCTTACTCTCCAACTTAACCGGCGTGCTGCTCCGATCGCGGCAGTATTTAGTCGCTGTATCTGCAGATATAGAAAGCATGTATCACCGAGTCGGAGTCACCCCCAAAGACCAATCCGCATTACGCTTCGTATGGCGCACTCCAGGCAGTGACGAACCGCTCCGAACACTACAGATGACGACGCAAGTTTTTGGAGCCATCTCCTCGTCCACTTCCTCATTTTGGGTCCTGCAGCACGCAGTAAACAGCAATTCGCAATTCCCAGCCGTAGCTAAAAAACTCGTCGATAATTTCTACGCAGACAACTTAAGCGACTCGTTCGAAACCGAAGAGGAAGCCATCCTCTTCTCAAAACAGGCCGTCAAGTCTCTCGCGTCCGGAGGCTTCCGTCTAACGGCGTTTGCTTCCTCATCCCGACGCCTTTTAGCCTCCATTCCAGCTTCAGAACGATCGAACAAGTCACTCAATTTAGATTTCGACAAATTGCCGATTGAATACTTGCTCGGCCTCGTATGGGTTTGCGACGTCGATTGCTACCGTATCCGAATCCGGCCAATGGAAATGGTCACATCGAAGCGTCAAATGCTGTCCGCAATGTCCCGCACTTTCGATCCATTAGGCATCCTTCTAACCGTTATCACTCAAGCAAAAATTCTGTTTCAAGCGACATGGCGAACAACCCAAGAACGCGTACCGGCCCGAAAATCAGGCTCTCGTTTAGAAGCACTAGGTTGGGACGAAACGTTGCCAGATGGAATCCTGCTGAAATGGAACTCTTGGTCCAAAGAGCTACCATCGTTAGAAAAAATTTCCATCCCACGATGTTTCAGAACGGCAGATCTCCCCCTTAAAGATAGCCAGTTCGAATTGCACCTTTTCTCAGACGCGTCGTCCGACGCATTTGGCGCAGTAGCGTACCTTCGAACCATCGCCAAAGGAAAGATTCATCTGAGCTTTGTTCTTGCTAAAGGCCGATTGGCTCCTTTAAAGTTACTCTCTATCCCCCGCCTCGAGCTCCAAGGCGCAGTCACCGCTGTTCGACTAGCAAAAACGATAAAGGGCGAATTAAGATTGCCCATTGCAGAATACTATTTCTGGACGGACTCAGAAATAGTCCTTCGCTGGATCCATTCTTCCCACTGCAACTATTCCAGCTTTGTTTCACATCGCGTCGGCGAAATTCTCCGGCATTCAGAACCAGAACAATGGAGATTCATATCCGGATCAAAAAATCCCGCCGACGACTGCACGAGAGGAATGTCCCCCTCCAAGCTAGAATCTTTTTCTCAATGGTTAGGTGGACCAGCATTTCTGACGGAACCTTTGTCTCTCGAATCAGGACAGGCCGAGCTACTACCACTCGGAACTAACGACACCGAGTGGTGCCCAAAAAGAACAGTCGGCCACGTAAATGTAGAACCAATCCCGTCCCAGCAATCAGCGCCTATTAACGAAATAATTCGCCACCACGAAACTCTCAACGACTTGAAACGCAGCGTAGCCCAGCTACATCGCCCCGCCGAAGACAAAACGCCACTCCGTGCCGATGAGTTAGACCAAGCGCTTACTTTATGTCTGTCAGCAGCATGTCGCGAAGCATACCCTCAAGAATATGCCGCCATATCCGCCGGAAAGAACGTAAAAAATACCTCTCCTTTACGAAAATTGAATCCGTTTATCGACAAGAATGGGCTCCTCCGAGCCGAAGGCCGCCTCAAACACGCTGAAATCTCCCCCGAGGCTCGCAATCCCGTAATTCTAGGACTTAATCACCACCTAACCACCCTAATTATAGCCGACGCCCATCAGAAGGTACACCATTCAGGTGTAGAATGGACTTTAAGTGAGCTACGATGGAAATACTGGGTGCCCCGTGGTCGACGCCAAATCCGAAAAATGCTGTACAAATGCCGCGAATGTCGCCTGTCTCGCTCCCGTCCAAAACCGCCCATTATGGCAAGCCTGCCAAAAGAACGTCTTCAAGCATTCTTACCAGCATTTACAAATGTAGGACTAGATTTCTTCGGCCCACTTTATGTTGTCATCGGGAGAAAAACGGACAAAAGATATGGTCTAATAATCACTTGTCTCGCAACACGAGCTGTTCATCTAGAGGTAGTCTGGTCACTAACAAGCGACGCTTTCATCAACGCCCTTCGCCGTTTCATAAGCGTCCGTGGAAAACCCGCCTCCATATTCAGCGACAACGGGACCAACTTAGTAGCAGGAGAAAAGGAATTAAGAGAAGGAATCGACAAACTCAATTCAGAAAAGGTCACTACGCACGCGGCCGAGCTTAACATCAAATGGAATTTTTCGCCACCGTCTGGACCGCATTTTGGTGGAGTTTGGGAGCGGATGGTGCAATCCAGTAAGCGAGCACTCCGCGCAGTCCTCCAAGATCAGTCAGTCACCGATGAAGTACTTCAAACTGTGTTCAGCGAAGTCATGTCCTTGTTGAACGGCCGTCCACTCACCAACGTCCATATGGACCCCCGCGAACCAGAAGCTCTCACGCCCAACCACTTTATTCTCGGTCGTCACGAGCCCCACATTCCACCAACCATCACAGACGACTCGCACAAACTTACTCGCCGCCGCTGGATGCAAACGCAATTTATCGTAGACCAGTATTGGGCCAGATGGATGCGCGAGTACGTTCCAAATTTAATCGAGCGCCAAAAATGGTTCCGTCCGACAAAGCGCCTCGAAGTCGGAGACGAAGTCATCATAATCGATGAAAACAATCGGCGCGGAGAATGGCCAGTTGGTGTAGTGATAAAAACCCTCCCCGACAATCAAGGCGTCGTCCGAAAGGCCGTTGTTAAAACCAAAACCGGTGAATACTTACGCCCTGTAATTAAACTTTGTGTCATTTCAGAAAGTAATCCGCAACCGGAATAATCGATCCATCGTGGTGGCCGGAGTGTTGTGCACCGGCACAATGACATCTGGCAACATCGAAAGAGAGGAGGATGAGAAAGCAGAGCAGCAGACGACGGGAGTGGAGAGTAAAAAACCTCAAGAAGAATCACGTTTTCTCTCGTTCTGATTGATATAATTTCTCCCTGTCGTGTTCACGTTCCGTGAAATACAAAACTGTTTCTCGTTCTACCATCTATTTCGTTCACTGTGACGCGAGTAGTTCACATTTGAATGTTATGAAAACAGATCATGAAAACCAACAGTCTTTACAATCTCAAAGTATAATAAACATGTGATAATATCATAATTTTGTAACAAAATTATTGTAATTAGACTAGATATCGTATATCAATTTATATAAACTTTTAGAGACGATTTCAATTTCTTCCTTAAAGATTCACACAGAATTTAATATTCACAAGAATTTTCTAATAGGTCCCAACGAGACTCGAACTCGTGATCTCCTGCTTACTAGGCAGGCGCTTTGCCATCTAAGCAATGCGACCATTGATGTAATTAAGCTGTTGACAATTAAAAATCTTTGAATGTGATGAAAACAGATCATGAAAACCAAAAGTCTTTACAATCTCAAAGTATCATAAACATGTGATAATATCATAATTTTGTAACAAAATTATTATCATTAGACTAGATATCGTATATCAATTTATACAAACGTTTAGAGACGATATCTATTTCTTCCCTAAAGATTCACACAGAAATTAATATTCTCAAGAATTTTCTAATAGGTCCCAACGAGACTCGAACTCGTGATCTCCTGCTTACTAGGCAGGCGCTTTGCCATCTAAGCCATGCGACCATTGATGTAGTTAAGCTGTTGACAATTAAAAATATTTAAATGTTATGAAAACAGATCATGAAAACCAACAGTCTTTACAATCTCAAAGTATCATAAACATGTGATAATATCATAATTTTGTAACAAAATTATTGTCATTAGACTAGATATCGTATATCAATTTATACAAACTTTTAGAGACGATATCTGTATCTTCCCTAAAGATTCACACAAAAATTAATATTCACAATAATTTTCTAATAGGTCCCAACGAGACTCGAACTCGTGATCTCCTGCTTACTATGCAGGCGCTTTGCCATCTAAGCCATGCGACCATTGATGCAATTAAGCTGTTGACAATTAAAAATCTTTGAATGTGATGAAAACAGATCATGAAAACCAACAGTCTTTACAATCTCAAAGTATCATAAACATGTGATAATATCATAATTTTGTAACAAAATAATTGTCATTAGACAAGATATCGTATATCAATTTATACAAACTTTTAGAGACGATATCTTTTTAAACGCTAAAGATTAACCCAGAAATTTAATTACACAAGAATTTACTAATATGTCCCAACGAAACTCGAACTCGTAATCTCCTGCTTACTAGGCAGTCGCTTTGCCATCTAAGCCATGCAACCATTTATGTAATTAAGCTGTTGACAATTAAAAATCTTTGAATGTGATGAAAACAGATCATGAAAACCAACAGTCTTTACAATCTCAAAGTATCATAAACATGTGATAATATCATAATTTTGTAACAAAATTATTGTCATTAGACTAGATATCGTATATCAATTTATACAAACTTTTAGAGACGATATCTATTTTTTCTTTAAAGATTCACACAGAAATTTATTTACACAAGAATTTACTATGAGGTCCCAACGAGACTCGAACTCGTGATCTCATGCTTACTAGGCAGGCGCTTTCCCATCTAAGCCATGCGACCATTGGTGTAATTAAGCTGTTGACAATTAAATATCTTTGAATGTGATGAAAACAGATCATGAAAACCAACAGTCTTTACAATCTCAAAGTATCATAAACATGTGATAATATCATAATTTTGTAACAAAATTATTGTCATTAGACTAGATATCGTATATCAATTTATACAAACTTTTAGAGACGATATCTATTGAAACCATAAAGATTAACAAAGAAATCTAATTCACAAGAATTTACTAATAGGTCCTAACGAGAATCGAACTCGTGAGCTCCTGCTTACAAGGCAGGCACTTTGCCATCTAAGCCATGCGATCATTAAGGTGATTAAGCTGTTGACAATTAAAAATCTTTGAATGTGATGAAAACAGATCATGAAAACCAACAGTCTTTACAATCTCATAGTATCATAAACATGTGATAATATCATAATTTTGTAACAAAATTATTGTCATTAGACTAGATATCGTATATCAATTTATACAAACTTTTAGAGACGATATCTATTTCTTCCCTAAAGATTCACACAGAAATTAATATTCACAAGAATATTCTAATAGGTCCCAACGAGACTCGAACTCGTGATCTCCTGCTTACTAGGCAGGCGCTTGGCCATCTAAGCCATGCGACCATTGATGTAATTAAGCTGTTGAAAATTAAAATTCTTTGAATGTGATGAAAACAGATCATGAAAACCAACAGTATTTACAATCTCAAAGTATCATTGTTGTGCATCGGCACAGGTGATGAAAGAAATCGCGATATGGCAACGGTGGCGGGGGAGGAGAAGAAAAACCAGCGGGCAGTCGATCCAGACATTCCAACGAGGCCGGAACATTCCGGCGAATCGAGAGATTTACGTGCTTAATTTTGAGTTTAATCTAATCGATTGTAAGGTGCGCGTGTTCCCTTGTACCGTGATTCCGTATCGAGAATACATATTCTTCGCTGTCTACGGTGTTCGTGATTGATTATCCTCAGCGGACAGCAGTCCGTCACATTGGTGCCGAAACCCGGGATCGAACTTCACGTCCCTGCACGTCTTCCTAACGTGGCAAAATTCTTATCGTAGGTAAGTCAACGAATTTTTCATATTGGGTGTGAACGCACGCTGAGCGAGCAATAAATATCGTCGATACCGAAATTCACGTCACGACCACGAGGTCCCTTTTCGAACCCTACCTCCTCTCTTTATCTATTTCGTCGCGCGAAAGAACAAACTTCGAACTCCACCTCTTCCCACCGATCCTTTTCTTTTCCTTACCCCCCTCCCCGTTGTAAAAGTCGACGGCCAATTCATTTAAGTTTTCTTTATGCTAAGTTATATACTTTTCCTTTTATTTTTTTTTATACAAAGGGACATTTTGTGGGGCTCTAACATACAAAATAATAGCATCCCGGAAGGGTCGTCTTCTCTCAACTTTTACCCTTCCTTGGGCTGATTAGTTTTCCCCAATGTTTTATTATTTTATGGAGAGATGAAGCTGTTCGTCATCAAATGGGGGGATCTAATCAAACGGCGTAGCAACAGGACATGGATGGCTCTTCATTCATTGACGTTCTATCTCCATCATAACGACGACCTTATTTGAAATACCGTTTCTATAGTTAAATGAGGGTATCGAACGAACTAATAGAAAGAAACGAATAGAAATAGAAAGAATATGGCCGTGCGATGGCGAACGTTTTCGGGAAAGATATAAGTAAGTCAACCGTGGGTTTAAATAATTCGTATTGGTAGACGCATATGTGCTTAATGCGAATGTTTATTTTTTCGGCAATGTTTTACAAAACATTGAAGGGTGGTTTTTCGGTGGCCGGTTATTTAATTTGCTATAAACGAACCGCAATCATGAAATATTTGAACTACTATTTGAACTTTGTACTTTAAATTATAACGGTCAACAATAAACACAGTGGAGGAAATTAACATTAAATTAATCCTTAAAGAGGCTACTTCAAACGAGATAAACGGGGCTGCCGCCTCTGGCCTTTGCTACAAACACGCTGGCCTCGTATCTGTAATAAACGCACATTGTTTTTAAATTATTTTAACCACTGGAAATTGTCATCCCCGTTAAGTTATGTTACTGGAAATTATTCGCTTGTTTACCTAAAATTTATGATTATGATGTTTTTACCTACACAGGTCGAACCTACGAACACAAACATTCAACTTTCGAACATACCCAGCACTCGTTTCGAACAATTCTATTCCGAAAGGGTTTACAGGTATACTGTTCACGAAAACCTGTTAGCCTTATATTTTGATAATTAATAATTCCTTTTTACCTCCAGATCGAACATATGAACACGAACATACGGCCTTCGAACACACATACTCGTTTCGAATAATTCTCGTCCGAAAGGGTGTCTATACTGCTTAAGAAAACTAATTGCTTCTACGTTTCGATAATTAACAATTGTTTTTACCTACCCAGATCGAGCATACGAACACGAACGTACGGCAACGAGCACAGTCCCTCGTTTCGAACACGCCTTGTTCGAAAGTCTCTGAGAAAAATTTAACTCACTGTCCGTGCGACGTACGTCCACAATCTTCCGACGCCATGGACGACCTGGAATTAATGAATGCCCCGGATTTGTTCCGGCTACGAACCACTGCAAAACGCCAGCACACGAACCTCGTTACGCGAGTGTACAACATGATTAACAGGCGGGCAGCGCAAGCTGGATTCGTGGTGTTGTCAACGGATCTTGAAGCTGCGCTAGAGCGTGTCACGGCGATAAACGAGCGGTACGTCATCGCGGGAGAGCTGGATGATCAAGAAAGAGCGGCAGCAGAGGACTACATCCAAGGCGTTGCTGCGGTAAATAGGCAAGCACGGCTTGCCATTGGAGGGTATTTACAACCCGGCACTAACCCGCGCTTAGAAGGATGGATCGTTGAAGACTCGAATATTGATCAAGCTCTGCAGCAGCATCCCCCGACTGAATCCACTGGAGCAGAAGAAGATCGGGATAGCGGTCCAGAGCATAATGAAATAAACCAACGACCTGTTCACAGGACCACGCCGGCCGATCCTCCCATCGACCCATTAATTTTGGGCTCAACTGGTTGCGTCAATAACCAAACCGAGCCTAACGAGGCCAATAAAGCGAAACGACGAAGAATTGAACTTGAATTCGAACTCGAAAGGAAAAAGGTTGAACGTTCCCGCAAGATGGATGATCTTTTGCGTCAATGCGAGAGAGAAGAAGAAGATCTTAAAATGGCAATCGAGCGCGAAAGGGTCTTGGCTGGTGCGCTTGATGGATCGATTCAAGGAAACCCAATCCTTTCATCCACACCAAAGCGCAATATGGATACCGTCGGAAACTTACGACCCGTAGAAGCAAACGAAAGATCGGCAACATTCGCTCCGCCAAGTCGTTGGCCAAAGATTATCGTCGAAAAATTCAACGGGGATCCGCGAAAATGGCAAAGATTCGCGCACGGTATTCACGCCACCGTTCGCGACGCGAACATCCCTGACTCCTACAAGCTTTTGGGCCTTCAAGACAACATTACTGAAGATATTCGGAAAAGGATGGGCCACATTTTCAACGGATCATATGCATTTGAGTCGGCTTGGATTGAATTAGAAGTTAAATATGGAAATCCAGGTCTTATAATGCAGGCGCATAACCAGCACCTTCTCCAAGTCCAGCCTTTCAAAACCGGGGACTTTAATTCGCTCTTCACTTTAGCGGCAGATGTCCGTGATGCCGTATCGAGCGTTTCCGTTGAGCACTCAAAGGAGTTTACGTTTTCAACCGTCATCACCTCGCTCGCCTCAAAGCTTCCAATTCAGCTTCAAATCGACTGGGGAAAATATGCATATTCCCTTCGTCCGAATCTACCATCGCTACGAGATTTCGACAAGTGGATTGATATCGCTGTCGGAGCAGAAGAGTATCGCGGAATTCGACTTTCCGTGGCCGGAGATACCGTTAATAAACCCGCCCATAATATTCACCCTCGGCAGCAAGGCGGCTATGGTCAACCTGGTAGCAGTGGTTATCGTGGACCTACTGTGTTGACGAACGGAATTCAAGAAAGGGTAGCAGCTCCGCAGTGCCCTGCCTGCAGTGCCAATCCTGGTCATCGCCTCGAGTATTGCAACGTTTTCAAGAAAATGTTGGTCAACAAACGAGCAGCTCTCTGCGCCGACAACAATTTTTGTTTCAAATGCTTGACACAAGGCCACTACGGAAGAAATTGCTCCCGCACTGACGTGAAATGTAAGGACTGGGGAAAGGCCCACAACACTCTCTTACACGGAGCCGATCGCCAATTTCCGTCTGCAAAAAGTCAAGGTAACGAATCTCTAAATGTATTAACGATTCGTGCACCTAACCCGAACCGCATACGTCCCGTATTGCTAGCCATCCTACCCGTCACTGTAAAAGGTAATGAGTCCGTCGCCGAAACATTTTTGGTATTAGATCCGGGGAGCGAGGCCACGCTCATTACGAACGCTTTCGCAGAAACTTTAAATTTGACAGGACCCACCTTTCGTATCCGCTTCGGTAACTTCAATGATTCAATCACCATCGACTCTAAGGTCGCTTCGTTCCGCATTGCGTCTATGAACTATGAAGCCTCCATCAGTGAAGCTTTTCTCGTTCCAAAAATCAGTCTATCACCTAGAAAGATCGATTGGCCAAAACTGAAGACACACTGGGCTCATCTTGCAGACTTAAATTTGCCAGCAATAGACTCTTCTCAAGTTGGTGTATTGATTGGAGCGGACCAACTTTCGGCCCATATACAAAAGGAGATTAGGGAATCAATTGAAGATGACGGCCCTACAGCGATTCTAACTCAATTTGGATGGTCGGTGGTGGGAAAAATTCCAAATTTTCTTGTGGCCGGGCCAAGCAAGAAATTATATATCGACATTCACTCAGTTTCCCATGATGAGGCGCTATGTAATCTCGTAGAACAATTTCACTCTACCGAGTCTTTCGGTACGGATGTTTATGCTCCCACGATCACCTCGGCCGAAGATGCTCAAGTAATAGCCGTGCTCGAATCATCAGCAATTTTCATCGGGTGCGGATGGCAGGTGGACCTCCCTCTACGCTCAGAAGGCTTTGTCTTCCCTAATAAAAGAAAACAGGCTGTGTCTAGGTATTATGGGATGGAACGACGTCTCTCGCTGCCGGAAAACCAACATTATGCGGACAAATACAATCTCATCGTAAAAAAGCTTATTGATTCCGGCACCGCTGTAAAGGTAAACTCGTCTGCAATCAACAAGCCGGAAGGAATGATATGGTATTTGCCGCATCACTTCGTTGAAAATCCAAACAAACCAGGAAAAATCAGAGTGGTTATGGATTGTGCTGCGAGTTTTTGTCAAGTCTCGCTCAACACCCAACTTCTCCGTGGGCCGCCGTTGCTCCCAAAGCTAATAGGAGTGCTTCTACGATCGAGGGAATGTCTTTTTGCGCTTTCTGCGGATATAGCGGCCTTTTATCATCGCGTCGGAATTCCAGAAAAACATCAGTCTCTCCAATGATTTGTCTTCCGCGAATTCGGAAGCAATAAACCGCTGAAGACATATCAAATGACGACCTTGGTATTTGGGGCAGTTCATGCATCAACCACGGCAATTTGGGTCTTGCAGCATGCGGTCAGTCAAAACAGAAATTATCCCGAAGTTGCATCGCGAATAAGGCAAAATTTTTACGCTGATAATTTAAGTGACTCGTTCGACACCGAAAAGGAAGCCATAAAATTCGCAAAGGACGTCACAGAATCGCTGGCGATCGGTGGTTTTAAATTAACGGGCTTTGCGTCCTCATCTAAACGAGTCCTAGAAACAATCCCAGCGGAAGACCGAGCCGCATCGATCCTTGACTTAAATTATGGCGCCTTACCGACAGAATACATTTTGGGGCTCGCATGGGACTGCAACAGCGACTGTTACAAATTGAGAATTAAAGAGCTGCCTCCAATCATGACGAAACGGGAGTTGTTGTCGGCGATGTCAAGAGAATTTGACCCATTAGGAATTTGCCTTCCGGTCATTACGTATGCAAAGCTACTCTTTCAAGAAACGTGCAAACTACGGTCAAGGATTCCCCCTATAAGAAGCCGATTGGGTGGGACGAGCCTTTACCAGAGTGCATTCTGGCAAAGTGGAATATATGGGCCGGCTCATTGTCATCTCTCTCTCAAATTTCCATTAGGCGATGTTTTCGGTCGAGTGACGAGAAGCGCGCAGATTGCATATTTGACCTCATCGTTTTCTCGGACTCATCTCTCCTTGTGTTCGGAGCTGTGGCTTACCTAAAGACAACCTGTCACGGCAAAATGCACCTCGACTTCGTTATGGCGAAGGGCTGCATCGCACCCACCAGCATCCTAAGTATTCCCAGACTGGAGCTACAAGCGGCGGTACTAGCGATCAGAATGACGAAATCCATCATAAGAGAAATGCGCATCCCGATATCATCCATCGAATACCGAACTGACTCCGAAATCGTGCTTCACCAGATAAATTCTTCACATCACAAGCATCCAACTTTCGTGGCCAACAGAATCGGCGAAATTCTCCGTCACTCTAGTCCCGAGCAGTGGAAATTCATATCTGGTAAGGATAATCCGGCCGATGACTGCACTAGAGGCATCACCCCTGACTGCTTCAAATCCAATAGTCGGTGGCTAACCGGCCCGTCCCAGTCGCAGTTGTCAGCAGCACAAGTTTTGACTGCGTCGCTCAACCAAGCAGAAGATCCTGACCCATCCATAGCACTGTCGGTTTGTGCCCTAGATTTTTTCTCCCTTCCCGTTAAAACCTCATTGCCAGCCGTTTCAAAGTTGATTGCGGATAGTCAAGATGGTCTTGCTCGATTAAAGCGTGATGTAGCCTTGTCATTGCGCAAAGGAGCCAATTTGGAGTTGCCAATCACTGATGATGAATTAAAGCAAGCAATGCGGACGTGCATCATTGTTGCCGCCGAGGAAGCGTTTCCGGAAGAAATCATCGCTCTCAGAAGTGGGAAGCTAATTCCGAGAGATTCCGTCCTTCGTAATGTGAATCGTTACATCGATCCTGCGGACGGGCTAATGAAGGTGGATGGCCGTCTTAAACATGCCAAGCTGCCACAGCACGCGCGACAACCCGTTATTCTTCCCTCGGATCATCGTCTGACCTCGCTGATTGTTGCTGATGCTCATAACGAAATTAATCATGCGGGAGTAGAACACACTCTTTCAATTGTCAGAAGGAAGTATTATTTAACTAAAGGTCGCAGGTCCATTCGGAAAACCTTGGCGCGTTGCGTAAAATGTCGACGTAGATGTGTACAGCCCCGGCCACCCATCATGGCCAGTCTTCCTAAGGAAAGACTGCTGCCATTCGTTCGACCCTTTTCAACATCTGGTCTCGACTTCTTTGGACCTTTTAACACCGTGATCGGTCGACGCGCTGAAAAGCGTTATGGTCTTCTCATTACGTGCTTTTCAACCCGTGCTATACACCTGGAATTAGTGTACTCTCTCTCCGCCGACTCCTTTCTCATGGCGCTGCGGCGGTTTATTGCTGATCGTGGCCACCCTACAACCATTTATTCGGACAACGGGACCAATCTGGTTGCGGGAGAGAAGGAGTTGCGCGAAGGAATTGTGAACCTCAACTCAAAGCTGGTGACCGAGGAGATGATCGATCGGGGAATCAATTGGAAATTTTCGCCGCCATCAGGCCCGCATTTTGGTGGTTCGTGGGAGCGCCTTGTCGGCTCCAGCAAGAAATCTTTGCGCGCTGTTCTGGAAGAGCGCAGCGTTAATGACGAGGTGTTGCTGACTGTATTAAAGGAAGTTGCGTCGCTTCTCAACACTCGCCCTCTCACGCATGTTTCAAGTGATCCGTCCGAACCGGAACCGTTAACGCCAAATCATTTTATTCTCGGCTGCCATCATCCCCATTATCCGCCGGATGTCGTAGGAGCGTTTTGTGGCTTGACCAGACGACGCTACAGGCAGTCGCAATTCATTGTAAATCAGTATTGGCGTAGATGGATGCGGGAATACGTTCCGAACCTAATCGATCGGAAGAAATGGAATCAAGCAACCCCTTCGCTCCGCGTTGGCAACCGAGTGCTCATCATGGATGAGAACACTCGCCGCGGACAATGTCTTACTGGAACCGTGTCAAAACTATTCCCAGGAGAAGATGGTTGCGTCAGACGTGTCTCTGTCAAAACGGCGACTTCTGAATTAACCCGCCCTGTTGTAAAACTTTGTCTATTTTCAGATGCGTAATCGGCTGGGCGGGACTGTTGTGCATCGGCACAGGTGATGAAAGAAATCGCGATATGGCAACGGTGGCGGGGGAGTAGAAGAAAAACCAGCGGGCAGTCGATCCAGACATTCCAACGAGGCCGGAACATTCCGGCGAATCGAGAGATTTACGTGCTTAATTTTGAGTTTAATCTAATCGATTGTAAGGTGCGCGTGTTCCCTTGTACCGTGATTCCGTATCGAGAATACATATTCTTCGCTGTCTACGGTGTTCGTGATTGATTATCCTCAGTGGACAGCAGTCCGTCACAATCATAAACATGTGATAATATCATAATTTTGTAACAAAACTATTTTCATTAGACTAGATATCGTATATCAATTTATACAAACTTTTAGAGACGATATCTATTTCTTCCCTAAAGATTCACACAGAAATTTATTTACACAAGAAATTACTAAGTGGTCCCAACGAGACTCGAACTCGTGATCTCCTGCTTACTAGGCAGGCGCTTTGCCATCTATGCCATACGACCATTGATGTAATTAAGCTGTTGACAATTAAAAATCTTTGAATGTGATGAAAACAGATCATGAAAACCAACAGTCTTTACAATCTCAAAGTATCATAAACATGTGATAATATCATAATTTTGCAACAAAATTATTGTCATTAGACAAGATATCGTATATCAATTTATACAAACTTTTAGAGACGATATCTTTTTAAACCCTAAAAATTAACACAGAAATTTAATTACACAAGAATTTACTAATATGTCCCAACGAAACTCGAACTCGTGATCTCCTACTTACTAGGCAGGCGCTTTGCCATCTAAGCCATGCGACCATTGATGTAGTTAAGCTGTTAACAATTAAAAATCTTTGAATGTGATGAAAACAGATCATGAAAACCAACAGTCTTTACAATCTCAAAGTATCAATGTGATAATACCATAATTTTGTAACACAGTTATTGTCATTAGACTAGATGTCGTATATCAATTTATACAAACTTTTAGAGACGATATCTATTTCTTCCCCAAAGATCCACAGAGATATTAATATTCACAAGAATTTTCTGATAGGTCCCAACGAGACTCGAATTCGTGATCTCCTGCTTACTAGGCAGGCGCTTTGCCATCTAAGCCATGCGACCATTGATGTAATTAAGCTGTTGACAATTAAAAATCTTTGAATGTGATGAAAACAGATCATGAAAACCAACAGTCTTTACAATCTCAAAGTATCATAAACATGTGATAATATCATAATTTTGTAACAAGATTCCTTCGGTAATGTCCTTCGGGCAATTTTTTTGAAAAAAATTGTCCATAGACATGTAACGTGGGCCAAAGATAAACAGATTTTGGATCCAAGATTTCTAAATTTCAATCAATTTATAGTGCTTGCTTCGTTCTCCGTCTTGTCTTCTTTCACACTTACGTTTCATGACGTCACCGTTATCAAAATGTTCGGTAATAACAAGCCAAGTCTTTCAACTTACGCTTTTCGCAGAAGCGTCAATTATTGGCGTCAATTATTGGACCAATAAACTAGTTTTGAATTAGAGAGTAATTGGCATTCAACTATAAAAACCTAATTTACAATTTACAGGAAGAGTAATCATCAATACCTTTATTATGAAGGGGAAAGCTGAATTGCAAGCTAAATCTGGAAGATCGCATTCCATGAAGTATGAAGAGTCACTACCATATATGAAAGCTCTGCATTGCAAACTTGTTTGTTGAACTGTTAATTATTAATTATGTCGATTTGTAAGTTCGGAAATGAAAATCTGAGTCCTTGAACTCAATCTCTTTCTTTTCATTGTCTTTGCAAGCTATTAACAAGTTTAGGAATATTCCATGCTTTTTTTAATCGCCTCCGTTCGGCCTCTCCTGTTGCTATACCATATGGTGTGCCACGTTACCGACAAGCGGATCCGTATAGATGAGTATAGCGCTCCTTCATTTATGTACGCCTTCCCTTTATGACTGTGGCCAAAAATAGCTGAATATTATACATTGTTAGCACGCAACCTATTTGCGCAAAGAATTATAGGTTCAATTTTGTTCAATTCAATTTTTAGCCTTGACGGCATCATCTCCTCGGCTATAGTCCTATAAAGCAAAGAGGTCGGCATAATTAAAAACTGCATTATATCCCTTGTGTGTTTTATTGCATTATGAAAAAGCGATACGTAAACACACCAATCACCGACACACAATAGCCTACGAAAAAAAAAATCCTTTTGCATGGCCTGATATGGAGCGTTACACTCTCCAAGTCATTCCATTGCCATCAACTTAATAGTCTGATGTCTCATCTCTTCTGAGCGTATATGTCTGTATAAAACTTACCTTGGCCATAGAAGCTCAGCAGTTCCGCCATCCCGGTAGTTTCGATGGATTACCATTTCGATCGGCGCCGACACTGATTGATGGTTTCCCTTTTTGTTTTTCTATTTTCTCCCATTTTTTCAAGCGACCCCGTCCTCGCCACCTATAAAATCCCTATTTTATAGTCGTCGCAGTTGGCAATGATAAGGTGTTGGAACTTTTTACTTTTGTTCAACAACCAGACAACAGCATCGTATATAATGGTGCGCTATACGCACCCGAATGCTGTGTTAATGTCCCCCCCCCCCTTTTTTTAACGCTGCGCATTCGCTGTACTACTTTCGTCATTGTCAAACTATAGAGACGATTGTCGACTATAGACTGGACCAGTTTGATGCTGTGGTTCACTGGTCAATAATCAGGAACACAATTTCAACAATAGAAAGCGACTGTTGATGGTCTATACAGTCATCCACGTGTCTACATATAGGGGCATACAATTTTATGCAGACAAAAAAGTTAATAGGGCGGACCATTTGTTTAATGAAAATGCTGTAATCAACATCAAAGCAGCAAGACAAGAGCACAAAAGCTATTGATGAGAAGAGAAACATTAGTTTGCCGCACTCAGCCGATGTAGCGGCACCGTGGAAAAGAAGAGATTCAATCAAGCTTGAGCTACGGGATTTCTCTGCTACACAAGACGACAAATTTTGGTCAGAATGTATACTATCTAGAATACCGGGCGGAGAATTTATAGATAGATCTAAACGCGGATGGAGGAAAAAGAGAGAAAGATATGGAAATCCGACCGAGTGAACAAAGTCAAATACCATTGCTGTCTGGCTCTCGGCCATTTTCTCTTTTGCACTGTGGGGCGGGGGCTTGATGGTATAGCCAGCACTATAATAATCTGCCGACGTCGGTGGTATCCGGCCTACTGGCCTACTCAAATTGGTATCTGGGTCCGTGACGAGCTCCTTGATGAGACAGAAATCAATTACGTAGGTAACGTCTGGCACCGTGAGTGATTTTTCAGCGATATTCGTGGACAGAATGATTTTCCGGAAATTACTGAAATGTGGAGCTAGACTAGACATTGGCTGGAAGACGCGATTTTACTCTTCACTGGTGATTTGTGAATGTAGTGGTAGGATGTACCAACAGTTCTCGAAATCAGAATTGATGTCGTAGTCGAGCAAAGCTTTGTGCATATTTTCTATTTCACAGACGCCGGGCAGGAATATAAGTATTGCGCTGCGGTTGCTGGAAATGTTTTCATATTTTGGATTTTGGATGGCGACCGTAGCGCTGTATCTCTCGTCTGCCATCGAAAGCCGAAATTAACTTAGCGACCGCTTCGTATTTGAGCTTATGGATTTCCGGTACGCTATCATAGAGGTAGTTCATACTCCCCCTAGAAACTGATAACGAAAACCGTAATATTATATTACATTTATTGCTCTTTTTAAAAAATGCTATTGTATACTGACCTCTAGTTTTTGAAGATGTTCACTATAATAAACGCGTATGTCGTGAGGTTCACCGTGCTCCACTTCAATTATGGGAGCGTTGCGAAATGGTCTTTTGGACGTGAACGGAAAGTTTCCAATGACGGGGCTATTGAAATATTGGCCAAATTTGTCGGCATCAAAAGTAACTGACATCAGAAAGACTTTAGTTGTCGTCCTCGTATGACGGAGGAACTTGCGGACGACCAAGAGAAGGAAGTCAGTATCTTCATCCCTCTCGTGCACTTCGTCAATAATGACTGGAAAAGAAACAGACATTAGCATAACAAAATTTAGCTAATAGTCAGGAACTTACTGTGGGTATAGCCTTCAAGGGATTTTTTGGCTACTAATGCTTCAAAAAGGCATCCTGTGGTCAGATAGGTGAGCAAAGTTGATTCACTTACTTGATGTTCCATGCCCACCTAGTAAACACATAGCTTGCAATAGTAAATGTGATAACAGTGTGACAAAATATTCCGTTGTATCCAACAACGGTTCCCAATGTCCAATTTCTTTAATAGCAGACCCTTTTGGCTATGCTAATGGCTGCAATGCGCCTTGGTTGAGTCACAACAATGTTGCAAGGAGTTTTGGTTCGGTAGCATTCATCTAAAACAAATTGGGGAACTTGAGTGGTTTTACCACAACCGGTAAAGCCCTTAACAATGATGACATTTTTTTTTTAGAAGTTCAAGAATGGCTGTTCTTTGATTGTCTATTGCCAATGGACTTCGGTTAGGTGCCTCGAAATTGTAATCATTGAAAGCAGCTGCCTTTGCTTAAAGACCACTAACATCCAAAGCATTAAGCATGTCTTCACAGATAGTGGATTCATCTTCGAGCATGATCTTGCCAGCACCTATCATTCTGCGTTCTACGAATCTCTGTTTTCTAGCAGCAACCTGAAAAAGACACAATATATTTGAAACAATGGAATCCAAATATGTGCAAGATACAAGAGACTTACTTCCAATAACTTTTGCTGTTCTTCTTCTCGATATTGTTATTGTTGTTGTCGAGCATGTTTACTACTGCAATATAAAAAAATATATAAAAATCTACTGTTTAAAACATTTTGTTAAAGAAAACACTTACTGTTTAGTGACTGTAATACAGCCTTCTGCACTGACTGCAAAGCATTGACAGTTATAAGGTTACGCAAACAAAAGCGAATTCACTGCCTAGGATTCGGCAACCAGCTAGGTAACAATTACGCAAATTAATTTTTTTAAACTGTAATAGAATCAAATGAAAAAGCAACTATACCACGTATCAAATTTTGACAGAATTTTTTACAAAATTTGGGGACGATTGGTCATTCAGGGAAGAAACGTATATGGAAATACATAATGGACATTAAACCTTCTGAGGTCTACTACTACTACCCTACCCTCTATACCCCACACCCTAAAATTGTTATAGTCCTTCGGTATATATACATATATACCCTCAGGGATAAACAGACTTTACACAACAGCTAATTTGGTTTCTTGGTAGAAAAGAAATTAGATCTAAATGAGAAACATGGTGTGCTTCAATAACCGTACGTACAATTTCAGAAATAACTCAATTTTTTTAGTATTTCTTGAGTAGGGGAGAACGGGGTCAACTTGGACACGGGTCATATTGGACAAAGACCCTAAGTGCTACATGTTATGGAAAAAAAATTTTTTTTTTAAATTTTTGTATAGACTGCAATGTTTAACGTTCTAGAAAAAATATTGATTAAAATCGAATCATTATTGTTCTTGTTATCGCAGAATTAAAAAAATGGCCCTGTTTGATGTAATATTCTTCTCTATTACTGTAAGCATTTTTAAAGTGAAAAACACTACAAGTGAATAAAATAATGATATGTGAAATAGCCAATTCATTTCTTTAATGATTGATAAAAAACTTAAATTTTAATGCCTTTCCAGTGTTAAGTTATTAACGAAATACTAAATAGCACCGGGTTGGGTCATTTTGGACACAGAGTTTTGGGGTCATATCGGACAACTTCGATATTGGAGTGGGAGGTGCTTGTGGAGAAGCCATATACGCCCGTTTGACAAATCGATACTCGATACTCTGTTAAGCCCTCCCATTTTACTCTACCCGCCTACAAATTGTCCATTTAAGCCCCCTATTTCGTAAAAATGACATAACTCTCTATTTTTCATTTCTATTGCAAATATTTCAATATGAATGAATAAAATATTGAATAAGCAGTCTACCCATATTTTTTTAAAATTTATTTTATGTCTCCTTATGAGGAAAACTGGCAATGTCCAATCTTACACCGTCCCTGTCCAGTTTCGCACCGCCGTTTAAATAAAAACTTTAAAAAACCGACTTCATTAAAATCCTTATAACTCGTTTATTTTAAGACTTAAAAATTACAAAAAAATTGTGGAGTTACCCAAGGAGGTGCTGCACCATTAACTAAAAATAAATATTAGAAAAAGAACATAGAAATCTAAATAAAGAGAAAAGAAATTCTTTGTCCAGTTTGACCCCGTTCTCCCCTACATATAGTTTAGGAAATTCCACAATACGTAAGCTTTCGATGCTTGATCACATTGAATAAAATAAACAGACTTTACACAACAGCTAATTTGGTTTCTTGGTAGAAAAGAAATTTGATCTAAATGAGAAACATGGTGTGCTTCAATAACCGTACGTACAATTTCAGAAATAAATCAATTGATTAAGTATTTCTTGAGTATACAAAGTCTTGGAAATTCCATGATCCGTAAGTTCATTCACTTTGTGTCATTTATTACATTAATAATAAGCATAAGGGGGCACCCAGGTTTGAAATCAGTACATCCCGATCTGCAGTAGAATGCTATACCACTGAGCTATACCCTCTTGATCAGTTAAAAGAGGATAAAATGACAAATTTTGTGCTGAATCTATAAAAAAAATGAGAATGCAATCGTGAATTAGATGAAGATTTTTCCTCAAAAATAGACAACAAATTGAATGGTCTTGTAAAAGCAATTTCAGGGAATGTAACCATATAAATATTATTTAGGATAGTTTAAGTTTAAGACATACTAAGCGACTTAAAAATTTAACAAAATATACGCATAAAAAGGAAAAAACTAAATAAATTTTGTGTTTCATATAGTATTGATCTATTGATATTGGTGTTATGAGCCCAACACCTTACCGCTGAGCTATCACACACATACATGTGAATATAGCATCAAAAATAATTTATCTTGTCGCCGCTGTGTAACTTTCTTCTCCATAGTCTCCGTTCTGGCAGCATGTTTACTACTGCAATATAAAAAAATATATAAAAATCTACTGTTTAAAACATTTTGTTAAAGAAAAAACTTACTGTTTAATTACTGTTATACAACCTTCTGCACTGACTGCAACGCATTGACAGTTGTAAGGTTACGCAAACTAAAGCGAATTCACTGCCTAGGATTCGGCAACCAGCTAGGTAACAATTACGCAAATTAATTTTTTTAAACTGTTATAGAATCAAATGAAAAAACCACTATACCACGATACAAATTTTGACAGAATTTTGAACAACATTTGGGGACGATTGGTCATTCAGGGAAGAAACGTATATGTAAATACATAATGGACATTAAACCTTCTGAGATCTACTACTACTACCCTACCCCCTATACCCCACACCCTAAAATTGTTATAGTCCTTCGGTATATATACATATATACCCTCAGGGATAAAATTATTGTCATTAGACTAGATATCGTATATCAATTTATACAAACATTTAGAGACGATATCTATTTCTTCCCTAAAAATTCACACAGAAATTAATATTCACTAGAATTTTCTAATAGGTCCCAACGAGACTCGAACTCGTGATCTCCTGCTTACTAGGCAGGCGCTTTGCCATCTAAGCCATGCGACCATTGATGTAATTAAGCTGTTGACAATTAAAAATCTTTGAATGTGATGAAAACAGATCATGAAAACCAACAGTCTTTACAATCTCAAAGTATCATAAACATGTGATAATATCATAATTTTGTAACAAAATTATTGTCATTAGACTAGATATCGTATATCAATTTATACAAACTTTTAGAGGCGATATCTATTTCTTCCCTAAAGATTCACACAGAATTTAATAATCACAAGAATTTTCTAATAGGTCCCAACGAGACTCGAACTCGTGATCTCCTGCTTACTAGGCAGGCGCTTTGCCATCTAAGCCATGCAAACATTGATGTAATTAAGCTGTTGACAATTAAACATATTTGAATGTTATGAAAACAGATCATTTTTTTTTTTTTTTTTTTTATGGAAAGGCCTACTCAGATTTGAGTGTTGCCTTAGCTCAGACCATACAGTTACAGTGCTCATGTGTTGTTGTGCTTAACATATAACAATTATTACAAGGCTATACAATCAGTTTAAAACTATACGAGAGCAGAATAAAAAAGGACGTTAGTACAGAGGTTTTGCGCATTGACGAGTGATAGAGAGAAAGACAGACCGGCGAGAAGACGGAGAAGAAGGAAGAGAAAGAGGGAAGAAGGGAAGAAACGAGAACAGACGAGCTGGAAAAGGCAATGGCTTGGAGGGCATTTTGTTTGATTCGCTAGTGACGGGTAACATTAAGATTTGTGGTGGGCTTTATGTTTGTTGCGAGCTGAGACTTTGGGCGGTACTACATATTTTTATTTTTAACCTTTCGGTCGTCAGGATGAAGTCTTTAAACTCTTTCCATATGCACCGGAACTTTGGGATGTCCTCGAGCGATGGTGGAAACGCTTTGTTGCTGCCTGAGCACGCCTGGATGAAGAGTGATCTTTGATTTGCGTACCGTGCACAGTGGAACAGAAAATGTTCTACTGTTTCGTCGCCATGGCCACACTCACATTGAGGTGATGAGGTTGTTTTGATGAGATGGAGATGGTGATTTAGTCTGCAATGCCCCGTTAGAACTTGGGTTATTTCCTGATGTATGTAGCTTCCATTTAAGCAGCTGGCGTCCGATGGTCGCGGGAAGAATCTTCTTGTGTGCGTCCCTGTTTTGCTGCCAGCCCACTCGTCACTCCACAGCTTTTGAATTTCCGTCTTGATCTTATCTTTGAGAAGTTCTATTGACCAGGGTTGATTTTTAGTTACTTGCGAGCCAAGGTCGAGGGCAGCTTTCGCTGCTTCTTTTGCGAGATCAATACCTTCTGCTTCTTTAGCAGAGGCTAGATTGAGATGAATGTGGTCCCGATTGTCAAAGCACAGCTTTCTACAGGTGGTTGCTGTTTCGTTCAGTTTTTCATTTTTTGTGCAGTCCTTGAGGGCAGGGACAGATTTGCAAAAAATATTGCAGCTAGTATAATTGCTCTTAGTTGCAACAGCATATTGCAGTGCAGCTAGCAGGCCTAGGATTTCCGCCTGGTTTTCAGTTGTGTTTGCGGCTAATTTCTCTTGTGTGGTTTGGACGACTACATTTGATGCACAACAGACAATCCCAAGACCTACTCCTGCTGTACATTTGTGGCTTTTAGTGTAGATGGCCAGGCCGTTTTCCTCTGGTGAAAGTGGAGTTTCATCTTCTGATCTGTAGTTCAGTTTGCTCAGCTCCCATGGTGGGTGCCTTCGCGAGTGGAATTTTCGTGTGTTGTCCATTGTTTGATCGAGTTTTGGTTTATGCAGTACCGCACCAATAGTTGCAGCAGAGGAGGGAGAAAACTCGACATGTTTATGAGAAAGATAATAATTGACCGAAAATTCAAGAATTTTTAGTTCAATAGGTAAGAGATTTGAAATAATTAAAAGGGAATTTAAGGGCACATTTTTTAGAGATCTTGTGATACATTTGAGCATTTCTCTTTGTACAGTTTGCAATTTGGTTTTGTATGATTTGATTAGAATAACTCGACACCACACGGAGCATCCATAAAGGAGTTTGGGTACAATAATAGTTTTGTAGAGAGTGACCAGTTTTTTTGTGTCTAAACCCCAAGTGCGCCTTAAACATCTCCTCAGAATGTGGATTTGTCTTTGGGTCGCCCGACACTTTTCCTCAATATGTGATTTCCAACTGAGTTTGGTATCTAATTCGAAACCGACAAACTTGGAAGTCGCAGAGGGTGAGATGATGTTTTCTTTGATTTTAATATTACAAGGCTCTATTGTTCTTTTGTTTGAGAAAATCATGAGAATTGTTTTAAGTGCGTTTATATCTAATAGATAGCGATCACATTTTGCAACTGTGTCGTTAGCTATTAGCTGGAAATTGCGTATGGCAATATCAATAACTTTGTGCCAGCAGACGATAGCAATATCGTCCGCGTAGCCAATTATTTTGTGGGGGAAAGGATAAGACATACTTATGAGTTCTTCCACCAGGATGATCCACAAGAATGGAGAGAGGACTCCGCCCTGTGGGCACCCTATTCGTATTGAGCATTTGAAACGACCCTGATTTGTTTTGATTATCGCGGTCCGATCCTTGAGCAGGCTTGCGATTATGTCAATGAGATAGAGTGGGCACTTCCTTTTGGTCAGTGCGGCCAGTATCGCTGCCGGCCAAGCCCCATCAAACGCCCCGCTTATGTCCAGAAAAACCACTGCTGTGTACCCTCTGATTTCACGGTTTGTTTCGATTGTACTGACCATAGAGTGCATGGCACTCACTGTCGACCTTCCTTGACGAAATCCATGTTGACTCTCTCCAAACCATTTCTCCGTCACCGACAACCATGTTAGCCTATTTTAAATAATTTTCTCAAATATTTTACCAAGGGAATTCAGAACACTAATTGGTCGGAAGCTTTTAACATTTTTATATGACTCTTTATTGGGTTTTTTAAGTATAGTTACCTTCGCGTCCTTCCATTGCTTAGGATAGTATTTGAGGTTTAAGCATTTATTGTATAAGATCCGGAGGGTATCAGCTAGTAATGAATATACCTCTTGTATAATTGAGATTGAGATCCCATCTGTGCCCGGAGACGAGCTTGCGTTTAGTGCGAAGACTGCTGCTTCTACTTCTTCACTAGTAATGGTTGGTTTTACTTCATTTGCGCTTGCTTTCTTGTAGTTTGCATACGTGTTGATAATTTCTTCCTGCTCTGGGCCAATTGGTTTTGGGGCAGGAAAAAAACTGTTACCTAGCTCTTTGATTATCTCTTCTTCTTCCGTCATAGACCTTCCATCCACAACAAGTTCCGTGGGCACTTGGCTGGTGTTCTGACTACTGGACAAAGTTTTGAGGCTCTTAAATAAGTCCTTATTCATGTTTATAGTGCAGAAGTTCTCGAACGCTTTTCCTTTGCTTTTTCTTAGCACTTTTTGATACATCCGTTTGGCTGAGCGGAAATTTGTTTCTTGCGGTGAACTCTCTTTACTGGTACGCTTCCTATCCTTGATGTTATTGGCTTTGAGAAATTTGTCATACTTGGCCTTTGCAGTGCGCATCGCCGCCTTCAGTTTATCCAGTTCCGGCGTCCAAAAATCTAATTCGCTTTTGCTCTGTTTGTTTCTTGGCAGTTCCGATTTAATTGCACTATTACCTATTATTGCAGTTATATTATTAACAATGCCATCTAGGTCTGCTTCGCTTTGCAAACCATCCCAATTTACATTTAGATTACGCAGTTCACTATCCAATGTTGATCTTAATTTACTTTTATCTATGTTGGTCAATTTTGGTACTTTTGGTTCTTTTGGCTGTCGGTTTGGTCGGCCAACCGTAAGTTCAAAGTGTATGTATGGGTGGTCGGAGAGGGATACAGTATTCAAGAATTTCCACCCCGAAATTTTTACTTTGTCTCCATTAAGTGTGACATCCACTTTAGAAGTTTTTGAGGGTATATACTCTAGTTTGGAATTTGGGACGTTAGCAACATTCAAGTTATTTTTAATAATGAGGTGTTCAAGTTCTACTCCCTTCTTGTCTGTGCGACTACTTCCCCAGAGCTTATTTTTTGCGTTGGCATCCATACCTATTATTGTTGTTTTGAAATGATTAAAATTAGGATTATTAAAAATGTTTATTACTGCGTCCAATTTGCAATTGGATGGCCTGCAGTAAGTTGAAAAGATAAAGATTGGCTCATCAACATTTATTTTAATACCTATGCATTCATTGCTTACCGGGTTTGGTACTGTTTCCGCCAGAATCGTTCGTTTAGTTAGGATTATGGCTCCATAGGCATGATCTTTCCTATCAAGGTTTTGATGGACGAGATAGATATCGGGCACCGAAGGGACATGCAATTCATTATTAAAAATATTAATACACGCGTAGGGTTCTTGGATAAGGGCAATGTCTATACGTAGTTCTACAAGAATTTTAAAAAAGTGTAGTGAGGCCGTTTTGGAATGTTGTAGGTTAATTTGTATGCATTTCAGATTATTTGAGTTGTTAGGTTTCTCTGTCATTTATGATAAGAGTTTTTTGAGCCTATCTACTGCCTTAATCCGCTCCGGGCATTTTGGGTCATCCGATTTATGCTTACCATTTTTACAGTTAACACACTTGAACTTACTGTCCAGATGCTCACATTCTTTTGTTTTGTGTGTCTTCTCTGCGCACTTTCCACAGACTTCTGTCTTTGATGGGCAGTTGGGAGAGATGTGGTCTAGCTTATGGCACTTAAAACACGATCTTATTTCCCGATTGAGATTCATTTCTTTAATGTTGTGTTTCTTGAAACCATTGATATTCGTGTGGATTATACCTGCTTTTAGGATTGCTACTTGCGCCTTCTTGGATGTCACATAAATTTTTACATGTCCCTTTTCTCTGGACAGGATTTTGATGCTGCTTATGTTGCCTCGCAACAGCTCGTTCCGGTATTTGATTTCAGTTTGAAGTTCCTCTAAATCATTTGTTCCGGTGGCAAAGGCAACAACCGGGTAATTTAATTTCTGTTCTGAGATTGATTTTACCGTCCCGGTTAGTTTAGGATCTTCTTTTATAATCTGTTCTGCCTTCTTGGCATCTGCTGCATTGTTGAAAACTAGGCGAGCTTCGTTGTTTCTCTTTGAGAAGTGTTGGAGTGTGGGCCATTGTTCGTTGCTTTTAAAAAACTGATCCATTGACTTACCATCCAAATTGGTGGTATCTAATTCTGGGTCCAGCTTAGCTATTAACGTTACTGATTTGGCACCTCCAGCGAAGGATGCTGGTTTCGAGGCCCCAAACGGAGTTATGCTGTCTTGTTGCCCTGTTTCGTGTTTCTTAAAAATCCAATCAAGAGTACCTTTGCCAATTTGGATGTGGATTTTGTCCATTTCAGTTTGTAGCTTGTTGTACTTTTCCGATAGTTCAACATTTTCTGCTTCTAGTTCTTGGATGATGCTAATAAAGTCTTCTGGAGCCATTTTGCTAAAATCCTTTTCGCTTTCTGTTCGTTGTCGCTTCTGTGAAATGTTACTGTTTGATCTGTCCCTTGATCGCAAAAGAGAGCAAATGTTTTTGCACTGTTTTGAGCAGTACTTGTAGTTACCTTGGCCTAATTGTGTGAGTTTCTTCTGACAGTTCCTGTGCATGCATTTTTTCCCCCCATCGTTAGCCTCCCCTGCCGTCCCTTCCAGATCCATTCCCTCGTCGTCTGGCATGCCAGGTAACGGGGACGTTCAAGGTAGACTAGCAAAGTATTCTCTGGCTTACCCACAACAATGAATTTTGCCTGAGGCAAAATATGAGTAGGTCTGTCAGAGTAGGCTTTCAGTTGGGAAGATTATTATTACGTTAGCAGAAAGTATCCAATAAGAGTCACACACTCGATGCACTGAGAATCTATCTCTTATTTGAGCCTAAGCTCAACATACAGGTGTCACTATTTTATTTGAAAATTTACTATAGATGAGAGCTGAAATACACAATATGTGTCTCATAGCAGACGACTGTCAGCTGAGCTCCTGCTTACCTATCGTATACCTATCGTATATCAATTTATACAAACTATTAGAGACGATATCTATTTCTTCCCTTATAGATTCACACAGAAATTTATTTACACAAGAATTTACTAAGAGGTCCCAACGAGACTCGAACTCGTGATCTCCTGCTTACTAGGCAGGCGCTTTGCCATCTAAGCCATGCGACCATTAATGTAATTAAGCTGTTGCCAATTTAAAATCTTTGAATGTGATGAAAACAGATCATGAAAACCAACAGTCTTTACAATCTCAAAGTATAATAAACATGTGATAATATCATAATTTTGTAACAAAATTATTGTCATTAGACTAGATATCGTATATCAATTTATACAAACTTTTAGAGACGATATCTTTTTAAACCCTAAAGATTAACAGAGCAATTTAATTACACAAGAATTTAGTAATATGTCCCAACGAGACTCGAACTCGTGATCTCCTGCTTACTAGGCAGGCGCTTTGCCATCTAGGCCATGCGATCAATGATGTAATTAAGCTGTTAACAATTAAAAATCTTTGAATGTGATGAAAACAGATCATGAAAACCAACAGTCTTTACAATCTCAAAGTATCATAAACATGTGATAATACTATAATTTTGTAACACAGTTATTGTCATTAGACTAGATGTCGTATATCAATTTATACAAACTTTAGAGACGATATCTGTATCTTCCCTAAAGATTCACACAAAAATTAATATTCACATTAATTTTCTAATAGAAACCCAACGAGACTCGAACTCGTGATCTCCTGCTTACTAGGCAGGCGCTTTGCCATCTAAGCAATGCGACCATTGCTGTAATTAAGCTGTTGACAATTAAAAATCTTTGAATGTGATGAAAACAGATCATGAAAACCAACAGTCTTTACAATCTCAAAGTATCATAAACATGTGATAATATCATAATTTTGTAACAAAATTATTGTCATTAGACTAGATATCGTATATCAATTGATACAAACTTTTAGAGACGATATCTATTTCAACACTAAAAATTAACACAGAAATTTAATTACACAAGAAATCACTAATAGGTCCCAACGAGACTCGAACTCATGATCTCCTGCTTACTACGCAGGCGCTTTGCCATCTAAGCCATGCGACCATTGATGTAATTAAGCTGTTGACAATTAAAAATCTTTGAATGTGATGAAAACCGATCATGAAAACCAACAGTCTTTACAATCTCAAAGTATCATAAACATGTGATAATATCATAATTTTGTAACAAAATTATTGTCATTAGACTATATATCGTATATCAATTTATACAAACTATTAGAGACGATATCTATTTCTTCTCTAAAGATTCACACAGAAATTTATTTACACAAGAATTTACTAAGAGGTCCCAACGAGACTCGAACTCGTGATCTCCTGCTTACTAGGCAGGCGCTTTGCCATCTAAGCCATGCGACCATTGATTTAATTAAGCTGTTGACAATTAAAAATCTTTGAATGTGATGAAAACAGATCATGAAAACCAACAGTCTTTACAATCTCAAAGTATCATAAACATGTGATAATATCAGATTTTGTAACAAAATTATTGTCATTAGACTAGATATCGTATATCAATTTATACAAAGTATTAGAGACGATATCTATTTCTTCCCTAAAGATTCACACAGAAATTTATTTACACAAGAATTTACTAAGAGGTCCCAACGAGACTCGAACTCGTGATCTCCTGCTTACAAGGCAGGCGCTTTGCCATCTAAGCCATGCGACCATTGATCTAATTAAGCTGTTGACAATTTAAAATCTTTGAATGTGATGAAAACAGATCATGAAAACCAACAGTCTTTACAATCTCAAAGTATCATAAACATGTGATAATATCAGATTTTGTAACAAAATTATTGTCATTAGACTAGATATCGTATATCAATTTATATAAACTATTAGTGACGATATCTATTTCTTCCCTAAAGATTCACACAGAAATTTATTTACACAAGAATTTACTAAGAGGTCCCAACGAGACTCGAACTCGTGATCTTCTGCTTACTAGGCAGGCGCTTTGCCATCTAAGCCATGCGACCATTGATCTAATTAAGCTGTTGACAATTAAAAGTCTTTGAATTTGATGAAAACAGATCATGAAAACCAACAGTCTTTACAATCTCAAAGTATCATAAACATGTGATAATATCATAATTTTGTAACAAAATTATTGTCATTAGACTAGATATCGTATATCAATTTATACAAACTTTTTTTTTTTTTAATTAAAATTATCTTTTATTGGCTCATGGTATCAGCTATTTAGGGCATTAAAACAAAATAAAGCAAAACAATTAGGCTGTCGGATGCAGACGTTGGCAAGGGGAAATAATCGAAATCTGGCAATGGTGGGGATCATAATATTAACAAACAAAACAAAAACAAACAAATGCAATTTGCGGTGGTGGGATAATTCAAGAAAAATAAACAAAAGAAAAACAAAGCAGAAGACAATGGTGGTGTGAAATATAAACAACAACAACAAAAAAAACATAAACAAAGGCCAATAAAACTGGGAATGGGAAATTCAAAACAAACAAAAATAAACAAAATGTACTAAAATGTATGATTAAAATTAAACAGGGAATTGGGATCTAGATTTACGAAGGACTTTCCAGAGGCTCTCTACTTCTTCTTGACATGGTGTGCGTAGGTTATTCCTTGCCTTCCAGTTGATGTAGAGATAAGCAGCCAGAAGAGTGAATGAAAGCTGGAGATTTCCTACTGGACCAAAATGGCCACGTATCAAATCTTCGTTTGACGAACTGCAGCCCATCTGACGCATAGTTCCTTCCAACCAGCTCCAAACGGTGAGTCGTTCAGGACACTGGTACATCAGATGCTCATCGGTTTCCGGGTCTTGATTGCAAATTAGACATGTTGCGTCCTTGGTGGGGTCCAACCGATGGCATCTGGTCCTGGTAGGGAGAAGTCGCTGGTTGAACAGGAACATGGTCTCTCTGATGTTAGTTGGAAGGGCTGCAGTCTCCTTCCAGATTCGTGGCCAATCCAGATTAGGCCTCAGGATCTCCAGCTTTCCCATTGTCGTTACCTCCAGGATCCAATGGTTATATGTTTTCCGATGTACCATTGGATTCCCCTGCACCAGAATGGAAGATGCGAAAAGTTGCTTGATTTGATGCAGGGGTTCCTGAAGGTAATATGGTCTCTTCATGACTGCTACAGGTGTGGTGTTGTCCTTGTAGAGTGGCAATAAGGTTCGGAGAGGAAAGGACATCCAATACCGAAGTAGAGAGCTTTCTGGGCTGTTGGGGCCTATCAGGACTTTGTACAAGGGGCACAAGAAAAGGGAACGGTAAAAGAGGTGTGTGTTGACCATTCCCAGACCCCCTTCTTTGACAGTACGGAAAATTACGGTTTTCTTCGGCCTTTCTATTTTTCCCATCCATAGAAATTTCATGACAGCCTTTGAAATCTGGTCAGCCATTTTTGGATTACAAGGTAATACCTGTGCAAAGTACACAGTTCCGGAGAGAGCCTTCGACTTGAGGAAAAGCACCCTCTGGTAAATATTAAACCGTCGACTGGCATTCTCTCGCAGAATACCATTTAAAGAGCTAAATGCATCATTCCAAATCCTACTAGCTGTCTCTTCTATGGAATGGGAAAATTTAATTCCTAACAGGGACAATGTTGGCGCTGACACAAGCCACTCAAGAGGCCAAATTGATCTAGAGCTCCAAGTCCCGAGTCCCAGGGCTTTTTTTTCTCCTTATTCATCCTTGCCTTTGTCCACTGACAGAACATATCAAGGATTTGTCCTGCCCTGGTAAAATCTTCGTCACAAGAAACGAAAATGGTGACGTCATCAACAAAGGCTCTGACAGTGAGTTTTTCATTAAACAATGATATACCCTTGAGAACTCGAGATAAACGCACAAGCAAAGGCTCAATGTATAGAACAAAGAGATGGACAGATAGGGGGCATCCCTGGCGAATCGACTGAATATCACTTATCACCCCAGCCACCTCCGATCCGTTGAGGATTGACATTCCTGTTACAGAATACATAATCTGTAACCAACGGATGAAAGTGGTGGGGTAACCCATGACATCCAGAATCCTCCAGAGGACTTCCCTGTTAACCAGGTCGTAGGCCTTTTCAAAGTCAACTCCAACAATGGCAGCGCCCATACCCCGAATCAAAGAGTTGGAAGAGTCATGGCATCCCCGGTCATCAACAAATTGAATGACATCTCTGTAAAGACTTAAATTATCAAAAATCAATCTACCAGGTACCCCACCTTTTTGATGAGGCCCTATGGTAGAAGATAGTGTTGGCCTCAATCGTCTCGCTAAGACAGATGCCATGACTTTGTAGTCACAATTCAAAAGAGAAATTGGCCGAAAATTAGAAATTCCACAAAGTCCCGAAGACTTAGGAATTAGCCTGATCGCCGCTTGGCCCTGCGAAGACGTCAGAGTTTCCCTTTCCAGGATATGATTAAACATATCCAAGAAGTGGGGTGCGATCACGTCCCAAAATTCTACGTAAAACTCGTAAGGAATGCCATCGGTGCCAGGGGACTTGTTTGACTTCATTGCTATTAGAGCAGCTCTAATCTCAAGAAGGGAAATTGGTGCTGTTAGGTTTGGGGTTGGCTTAAAGCAATCTCTTACTCCTTCAAGGAACTCAGACCCTGCCAGTATGTCAGGAGAAGGTTGAGTCTTAAAAAATTTTGTAAAATGAGCAACAATTTCTGCTGAAATTTCCTCTTTGGTCGATAAGCAAGTGCCATTGGGGGCAATGATCTTATCAATGCAACATTTTCGATAATTATTCCTGGCACGATTTATGTGAAAAATACTTGCTTCCTCTACATCTGGCCCATCGAAGCAGCGGGAACGAATCCCATACCCTTTGAGTGTGCTCTCCTCCCAAGACTTTGAAAATTTTCTCAACTGTTGAAAGGCAACCCAATCAATGGTATCTGCTTCGGCCATTTCCTGTATGCAAGATTGATAGAAAAACTTAGTTTCTCTTATCAGCCTTGCTCTTTGCCTGGAATAATCCATCGAAATACGCTTGATACCCGGTTTCAGGACACTCTCCCACCAATTTGCTACATTACTTTCCCTAAGAGGATGATTAGCAGATTCCTGAATGAAATTGGTTACGTATTTCTGAAAACCTTCTTCTGACAATATTGAAGTATTTAGTTTCCACAATCCGGCAGGTGGTCTGCTACGATTTGGGAGATCAAGATTGCAAGTAAGTGTGGATTGTACCGACTGATGGTCACTAATCGATAAAGGCTGCAAACAAATATTTAAAAATTTATCCGCAAACGATCGACTAGCATAAATCCTATCAAGCCTAGAAGAACCGTCGTGGTAATGGAAAGTGTGGCCCGGATCACTATGATTTAGCTTTTTTCAGATGTCTACCAGATCAAGACCAGTAACCATCTCCTTCAAAGCATAGCTAACAACACTACTTGGGACAGGGAGGGATTGGATATTTGCCCTATCTTGGATGTCGTCAACACAATTAAAATCGCCCATCAACACGAAGGGCAGTCGAGTGGTAACCGAGTAGGCAGGAACGGTTTGACGAAGAAAATTGTTTCTCTCATTCTTTACCTGCTTACCTGACGGGGCATAGATATTAATAAACGTAAAACATTTTACGTCAATAGAGATAAGCCTTCCGTCAGGTTCAAGAAGCAGTCGAGAATACTCCAGACCATGTCTAATTAGAATGGCTGTTCCTTTTTGTTGGGACCGACATTTGCTAGCAAGTGGTAACAGCTTTCAATAATTGGGCAAGAGTGAAAGGCTACCTCTTGAAGTCCTACGATATCTAAATTACCGTCCCTGCAGAAATTTAAAAGAATTTGACGTCGCTCGACTGATCGAATACCTCCAATGTTGATAGAAGCGATTTTTAATTGTGAAGTCATGTGTTAGGTTTTTTGAGTACGGGAATGCCTGAAGTGGGTTTCGAATTTTGGGGCGTCAGGGTAGGTTTAAATCGTTTACTTCGTGGTACCGTGGGAATTTTCAGGGGGTCCTTAGTTTTGTCTGGATTAGTGGTATCAATTTCCCCCGTGTCGGGTTCCATTGATTCCATGATAATTGTCACTGTTTCCTGGTCTTCTGTCTCTGTGTGAGGTGCTACTATTTTGGATTTCGTAATTGGTTTCAAAGGATTTTCTTTCGGAGGTACAGATGCGGGAGTGGTAGCGGTGTCACATTCCATGGTTTCAGTTTCCAAATTATTAGTACTTCCTGAGAGTGAATCTTGTGATTCACTCCCCAGAGGTACCTGGGAAACCATGGAATTTGCTCCCACGGGAATTACTACGGGTGTCTGTTTAATAGTCTCTGTCTTTTTAGTCTTTTTGGCAACAGGTTTTTGGACAATGGTGGGTTCCTGGTTTCGTTTACTAACTACTACTAACTAAGAGGTCCCAACGAGACTCGAACTCGTGATCTCCTGCTTACTAGGCAAGCGCTTTGCCATCTAAGCCATGCGCCCATTGATGTAATTAAGCTGTTGACAATTAAAAATCTTTGAATGTGATGAAAACAGATCATGAAAACCAACAGTCTTTACAATCTCAAAGTATCATAAACATGTGATAATATCATAATTTTGTAACAAAATTATTGTCATTAGACTAGATATCGTATATCAATTTATACAAACTTTTAGAGACGATATCTTTTTAAACCCTAAAGATTAACACATAAATTTAATTACACAAGAATTTACTAATAGGTCCTAACGAGACTCGAACTCGTGATCTCCTGCTTACTAGGCAGGCGCTTTGCCATCTAAGCCATGCGACCATTGATGTAATAAGGCTGTTAACAATTAAAAATCTTTGAATGTGATGAAAACAAATCATGAAAACCAACAGTCTTTACAATCTCAAAGTATCATAAACATGTGATAATACTATAATTTTGTAACACAGTTATTGTCATCAGACTAGATGTCGTATATCAATTTATACAAACTTTAGAGACGATATCTGTATCTTCCCTAAAGATTCACACAAAAATTAATATTCACATTAATTTTCTAATAGGTACCAACGAGACTGGAACTCGTGATCTCCTGCTTACTAGGCAGGCGCTTTGCCATCTAAGCCATGCGACCATTGCTGTAATTAAGCTGTTGACAATTAAAAATCTTTGAATGTGATGAAAACAGATCATGAAAACCAACAGTCTTTACAATCTCAAAGTATCATAAACATGTGATAATATCATAATTTTGTAACAAAATTATTGTCATTAGACTAGATATCGTATATCAATTTATACAAACTTTTAGAGACGATATCTATTTATTCCCTAAAAATTCACACAGAAATTAATATTCACTAGAATTTTCTAATAGGTCCCAACGAGACTCGAACTCGTGATCTCCTGCTTACTAGGCAGGCGCTTTGCCATCTAAGCCATGCGACCATTGATGTATATAAGTGGTTGACAATTAAAAATCTTTGAATGCGATGAAAACAGATCAGGAAAACCAACAGTCTTTACAATCTCAAAGTATCATAAACATGTGATAATATCATAATATTGTAACAAAAGTATTGTCATTAGACTAGATATCGTATATCAATTTATACAAACTTTAAGAGACGATATCTATTTCTTCCCTAAAAATTAACACAGAAATTAATATTCACTAGCATTTTCTAATAGGTCCCAACGAGACTCGAACTCGTGATCTCCTGCTTACTAGGCAGGCGCTTTGCCATCTAAGCCATGCGACCATTGATGTAATTAAGCTGTTGACAATTAAAAATCTTTGAATGTGATGAAAACAGATCATGAAAGCCAACAGTCTTTACAATCTCAAAGTATCATAAACATGTGATAATACCATAATTTTGTAACACAGTTATTGTCATTAGACTAGAAATCGTATATCAATTTATACAAACTTTAGAGACGATATCTGTATCTTCCCTAAAAATTCACACAGAAATTAATATTCACATGAATTTTCTAATAGGTCCCAACGAGACTCGAACTCGTGATATCCTGCTTACTAGGCAGGCGCTTTGCCATCTAAGCCATGCGACCATAGATGTAATTAAGCTGTTGACAATTAAAAATCTTTGAATGTGATGAAAACAGATCATGAAAGCCAACAGTCTTTACAATCTCAAAGTATCATAAACATGTGATAATACCATAATTTTGTAACACAGTTATTGTCATTAGACTAGAAATCGTATACCAATTTATACAAAATTTAGAGACGATATCTGTATCTTCCCTAAAAATTCACACAGAAATTAATATTCACATGATTTTCTAATAGGTCCCAACGAGACTCGAACTCGTGATCTCCTGCTTACTAGGCAGGCGCTTTGCCATCTAAGCCATGCGACCATTGATGTAATTAAGCTGTTGACATTTAAAAATCTTTGAATGAGATGAAAACAGATCATGGAAACCAACAGTCTTTACAATCTCAAAGTATCATAAACATGTGATAATATCATAATTTTGTAACAAAATTATTGTCATTAGACTAGATATCGTATATCAATTCATACAAACTTTTAGAGACGATATCTATTTCTTCCCTAAAAATTCACACAGAAATTAATATTCACTAGCATTTTCTAATAGGTCCCAACGAGACTCGAACTCGTGATCTCCTGCTTACTAGGCAGGCGCTTTGCCATCTAAGCCATGCGACCATTGATGTATATAAGTGGTTGACAATTAAAAATGTTTGAATGGGATGAAAACAGATCATGAAAACCAACAGTCTTTACAATCTCAAAGTATCATAAACATGTGATAATATCATAATTTTGTAACAAAATTATTGTCATTAGACTAGATATCGTATATCAATCTATACAAACTTTTAGAGACGATATCTTTTTAAACCCTAAAGATTAACACAGAAATTTAATTACACAAGAATTTACTAATATGTCCCAACGAGACCCGAACTCGTGATCTCCTGCTTACTAGGCAGGCGCTTTGCCATCTAAGCCATGCGACCATTAATGTAATTAAGCTGTTGACAATTAAAAATATTTGAATGTTATGAAAACAGATCATGAAAACCAACAGTTTTTACAATCTCAAAGTATAATAAACATGTGACAATATCATAATTTTGTATCAACATTATTGTCATTAGACTAGATATCGTATATCAATTTATACAAACTTTTAGAGACGATATCTTTTTAAACCCTAAAGATTAACACAGAAATTTAATTACACAAGAATTTACTAATATGTCCCAACGAGACTCGAACTCGTGATCTCCTGCTTACTAGGCATGCGCTTTGCCATCTAAGCCATGCGACCATTTATGTAATTAAGCTGTTGACAATTAAAAATCTTTGAATGTGATGAAAACAGATCATGAAAGCCAACAGTCTTTACAATCTCAAAGTATCATAAACATGTGATAATACCATAATTTTGTAACACAGTTATTGTCATTAGACTAGAAATCGTATACCAATTTATACAAACTTTAGAGACGATATCTGTATCTTCCCTAAAAATTCACACAGAAATTAATATTCACATGAATTTTCTAATAGGTCCCAACGAGACTCGAACTCGTGATCTCCTGCTTACTAGGCAGGCGCTTTGCCATCTAAGCCATGCGACCATTAATGTAATTAAGCTGTTGACATTTAAAAATCTTTGAATGAGATGAAAACAGATCATGGAAACCAACAGTCTTTACAATCTCAAAGTATCATAAACATGTGATAATATCATAATTTTGTAACAAAATTGTTGTCATTAGACTAGATATCGTATATCAATTTATACAAACTTTTAGAGACGATATCTATTTCTTCCCTAAAAATTCACACAGAAATTAATATTCACTAGCATTTTCTAATAGGTCCCAACGAGACTCGAACTCGTGATCTCCTGCTTACTATGCAGGCGCTTTGCCATCTAAGCCATGCGACCATTGATGTATATAAGTGGTTGACAATTAAAAATCTTTGAATGTGATGAAAACAGATCATGAAAACCAACAGTCTTTACAATCTCAAAGTATCATAAACATGTGATAATATCATAATTTTGTAACAAAATTATTGTCATTAGACTAGATATCGTGTATCAATTTATACAAACTTTTAGAGACGATATCTATTTCTTCCCTAAAAATTCACACAGAAATTAATATTCACTAGCATTTTCTAATAGGTCCCAACGAGACTCGAACTCGTGATCTCCTGCTTACTAGGCAAGCGCTTTGCCATCTAAGCCATGCGACCATTGATGTAATTAAGCTGTTGACAATTAAAAATCTTTGAATGTGATGAAAACAGATCATGAAAGCCAACAGTCTTTACAATCTCAAAGTATCATAAACATGTGATAATACCATAATTTTGTAACACAGTTATTGTCATTAGACTAGAAATCGAATATCAATTTATACAAACTTTAGAGACGATATCTGTATCTTCCCTAAAAATTCACACAGAAATTAATATTCACTAGCATTTTCTAATAGGTCCCAACGAGACTCGAACTCGTGATCTCCTGCTTACTAGGCAGGCGCTTTGCCATCTAAGCCATGCGACCATTGATGTAATTAAGCTGTTGACAATTAAAAATCTTTGAATGTGATGAAAACAGATCATGAAAGCCAACAGTCTTTACAATCTCAAAGTATCATAAACATGTGATAATATCATAATTTTGTAACAAAATTATTGTCATTAGACTAGATATCGTATATCAATTTATACAAACTTTTAGAGACGATATCTGTATCTTCCCTAAAAATTCACACTGAAATTAATATTCACAAGAATTTTCTATTAGGTCCCAACGAGACTCGAACTCGTGATCTCCTGCTTACTAGGCAGGCGCTTTGCCATCTAAGCCATGCGACCATTGCTATAATTAAGCTGTTGACAATTAACAATCTTTGAATGTGTTGAAAACAGATCATGAAAACCAACAGTCTTTACAATCTCAAAGTATCATAAACATGTGATAATATCATAATTTTGTAACAAAATTATTGTCATTAGACTAGATATCGTATATCAATTTATACAAACTTTTAGAGACGATATCTATTTCTTCCCTAAAAATTCTCATAGATATTAATATTCACTAGAATTTTCTAATAGGTCCCAACGAGACTCGAACTCGTGATCTCCTGCTTACTAGGCAGGCGCTTTGCCATCTAAGCCTTGCGACCATTGATGTATATAAGTGGTTGACAATTAAAAATCTTTGAATGTGATGAAAACAGATCATGAAAACCAACAGTCTTTACAATCTCAAAGTATCATAAACATGTGATAATATCATAATTTTGTAACAAAATTATTGTCATTAGACTAGATATCGTATATCAATTTATACAAACTTTTAGAGACGATATCTATTTCTTCCCTAAAAATTCACACAGAAATTAACATTCACTAGAATTTTCTAATAGGTCCCAACGAGACTCGAACTCGTGATCTCCTGCTTACTAGGCAGGCGCTTTGCCATCTAAGCCATGCGACCATTTATGTAATTAAGCTGTTGACAATTAAAAATCTTTGAATGTGATGAAAACAGATCATGAAAGCCAACAGTCTTTACAATCTCAAAGTATCATAAACATGTGATAATACCATAATTTTGTAACACAGTTATTGTCATTAGACTAGAAATCGTATACCAATTTATACAAACTTTAGAGACGATATCTGTATCTTCCCTAAAATTTCACACAGAAATTAATATTCACATGAATTTTCTAATAGGTCCCAACGAGACTCGAACTCGTGATCTCCTGCTAACTAGGCAGGCGCTTTGCCATCTAAGCCATGCGACCATTGATGTAATTAAGCTGTTGACATTTAAAAATCTTTGAATGAGATGAAAACAGATCATGGAAACCAACAGTCTTTACAATCTCAAAGTATCATAAACATGTGATAATATCATAATTTTGTAACAAAATTATTGTCATTAGACTAGATATCGTATATCAATTTATACAAACTTTTAGAGACGATATCTGTATCTTCCCTAAAAATTCACATAGAAATTAATTTTCACAAGAATTTTCTATTAGGTCCCAACGAGACTCGAACTCGTGATCTCCTGCTTACTAGGCAGGCGCTTTGCCATCTAAGCCATGCGACCATTGCTGTAATTAAGCTGTTGACAATTAACAATCTTTGAATGTGTTGAAAACAGATCATGAAAACCAACAGTCTTTACAATCTCAAAGTATCATAAACATGTGATAATATCATAATTTTGTAACAAAATTATTGTCATTAGACTAGATATCGTATATCAATTTATACAAACTTTTAGAGACGATATCTATTTCTTCCCTAAAAATGCACACAGAAATTAATATTCACTAGATTTATCTAATAGGTCCCAACGAGACTCGAACTCGTGATCTCCTGCTTACTAGGCAGGCGCTTTGCCATCTAAGCCATGCGACCATTGATGTATATAAGTGGTTGACAATTAAAAATCTTTGAATGTGATGAAAACAGATCATGAAAACCAACAGTCTTTACAATCTCAAAGTATCATAAACATGTGATAATATCATAATTTTGTAACAAAATTATTGTCATTAGACTAGATATCGTATATCAATTTATACAAACTTTTAGAGACGATATCTATTTCTTCCCTAAAAATTCACACAGAAATTAATATTCACTAGAATTTTCTAATAGGTCCCAACGAGACTCGAACTCGTGATCTCCTGCATACTAGGCAGGCGCTTTGCCATCTAAGCCATCCGACCATTGATGTAATTAAGCTGTTGACAATTAAAAATCTTTGAATGTGATGAAAACAGATCATGAAAGCCAACAGTCTTTACAATCTCAAAGTATCATAAACATGTGATAATACCATAATTTTGTAACACAGTTATTGTCATTAGACTAGAAATCGTATACCAATTTATACAAACTTTAGAGACGATATCTGTATCTTCCCTAGAAATTCACACAGAATTTAATATTCACATGAATTTTCTAATAGGTCCCAACGAGACTCGAACTCATGATCTCCTGCTTACTAGGCAGGCGCTTTGCCATCTAAGCCATGCGACCATTGATGTAATTAAGCTGTTGACATTTAAAAATCTTTGAATGAGATGAAAACAGATCATGGAAACCAACAGTCTTTACAATCTCAAAGTATCATAAACATGTGATAATATCATAATTTTGTAACAAAATTATTGTCATTAGACTAGATATCGTATATCAATTTATACAAACTTTTAGAGACGATATCTGTATCTTCCCTAAAAATTCACATAGAAATTAATATTCACAAGAATTTTCTATTAGGTCCCAACAAGACTCGAACTCGTGATCTCCTGCTTACTAGGCAGGCGCTTTGCCATCTAAGCCATGCGACCATTGCTATAATTAAGCTGTTGACAATTAACAATCTTTGAATGTGTTGAAAACAGATCATGAAAACCAACAGTCTTTACAATCTCAAAGTATCATAAACATGTGATAATATCATAATTTTGTAACAAAATTATTGTCATTAGACTAGATATCGTATATCAATTTATACAAACTTTTAGAGACGATATCTATTTCTTCCCTAAAAATTCACACAGAAATTAATATTCACTAGATTTTTCTAATAGGTCCCAACGAGACTCGAACTCGTGATCTCCTGCTTACTAGGCAGGCGCTTTGCCATCTAAGCCATGCGACCATTGATGTATATAAGTGGTTGACAATTAAAAATCTTTGAATGTGATGAAAACAGATCATGAAAACCAACAGTCTTTACAATCTCAAAGTATCATAAACATGTGATAATATCATAATTTTGTAACAAAATTATTGTCATTAGACTAGATATCGTATATCTATTTATACAAACTTTTAGAGACGATATCTATTTCTTCCCTAAAAATTCACACAGAAATTAATATTCACTAGAATTTTCTAATAGGTCCCAACGAGACTCGAACTCGTGATCTCCTGCTTACTAGGCAGGCGCTTTGCCATCTAAGCCATGCGACCATTGCTGTAATTACGCTGTTGACAATTAACAATCTTTGAATGTGTTGAAAACAGATCATGAAAACCAACAGTCTTTACAATCTCAAAGTATCATAAACATGTGATAATATCATAATTTTGTAACAAAATTATTGTCATTAGACTAGATATCGTATATCAATTTATACAAACTTTTAGAGACGATATCTATTTCTTCCCTAAAAATTCACACAGAAATTAATATTCACATGAATTTTCTAATAGGTCCCAACGAGACTCGAACTCGTGATCTCCTGCTTACTAAGCAGGCGCTTTGCCATCTAAGCCATGCGACCATTGCTGTATATAAGTGGTTGACAATTAAAAATCTTTGAATGTGATGAAAACAGATCATGAAAGCCAACAGTCTTTACAATCTCAAAGTATCATAAACATGTGATAATACCATAATTTTGTAACACAGTTATTGTCATTAGACTAGAAATCGTATATCAATTTATACAAACTTTAGAGACGATATCTGTATCTTCCCTAAAAATTCACACAGAAATTAATATTCACATGAATTTTCTAATAGGTCCCAACGAGACTCGAACTCGTGATCTCCTGCTTACTAGGCAGGCGCTTTGCCATCTAAGCCATGCGACTATTGATGTAATTAAGCTGTTAACAATTAAAAATCTTTGAATGTGATGAAAACAGATCATGAAAGCCAACAGTCTTTACAATCTCAAAGTATCATAAACATGTGATAATACCATAATTTTGTAACACAGTTATTGTCATTAGACTAGAAATCGTATATCAATTTATACAAACTTTAGAGACGATATCTGAATCTTCCCTAAAAATTCACACAGAAATTCATATTCACATGAATTTTCTAATAGGTCCCAACGAGACTCGAACTCGTGATCTCCTGCTTACTAGGCAGGCGCTTTGCCATCTAAGCCATGCGACCATTGATGTAATTAAGCTGTTGACAATTAAAAATATTTGAATGTTATGAAAACAGATCATGAAAACCAACAGTCTTTACAATCTCAAAGTATAATAAACATGTGATAATATCATAATTTTGTAACAAAATTATTGTCATTAGACTAGATATCGTATATCAATCTATACAAACTTTTAGAGACGATATCTTTTTAAACCCTAAAGATTAACACAGAAATTTAATTACACAAGAATTTACTAATATGTCCCAACGAGACCCGAACTCGTGATCTCCTGCTTCCTAGGCAGGCGCTTTGCCATCTAAGCCATGCGACCATTGATGTAATTAAGCTGTTGACATTTAAAAATATTTGAATGTTATGAAAACAGATCATGAAAACCAACAGTTTTTACAATCTCAAAGTATAATAAACATGTGATAATATCATAATTTTGTATCAACATTATTGTCATTAGACTAGATATCGTATATCAATTTATACAAACTTTTAGAGACGATATCTTTTTAAACCCTAAAGATTAACACAGAAATTTAATTACACAAGAATTTACTAATATGTCCCAACGAGACTCGAACTCGTGATCTCCTGCTTACTAGGCATGCGCTTTGCCATCTAAGCCATGCGACCATTTATGTAATTAAGCTGTTGACAATTAAAAATCTTTGAATGTGATGAAAACAGATCATGAAAGCCAACAGTCTTTACAATCTCAAAGTATCATAAACATGTGATAATACCATAATTTTGTAACACAGTTATTGTCATTAGACTAGAAATCGTATACCAATTTATACAAACTTTAGAGACGATATCTGTATCTTCCCTAAAAATTCACACAGAAATTAATATTCACATGAATTTTCTAATAGGTCCCTCGAGACTCGAACTCGTGATCTCCTGCTTACTAGGCAGGCGCTTTGCCATCTAAGCCATGCGACCATTAATGTAATTAAGCTGTTGACATTTAAAAATCTTTGAATGAGATGAAAACAGATCATGGAAACCAACAGTCTTTACAATCTCAAAGTATCATAAACATGTGATAATATCATAATTTTGTAACAAAATTATTGTCATTAGACTAGATATCGTATATCAATTTATACAAACTTTTAGAGACGATATCTATTTCTTCCCTAAAAATTCACACAGAAATTAATATTCACTAGCATTTTCTAATAGGTCCCAACGAGACTCGAACTCGTGATCTCCTGCTTACTAGGCAGGCGCTTTGCCATCTAAGCCATTCGACCATTGATGTATATAAGTGGTTGACAATTAAAAATCTTTGAATGTGATGAAAACAGATCATGAAAACCAACAGTCTTTACAATCTCAAAGTATCATAAACATGTGATAATATCATAATTTTGTAACAAAATTATTGTCATTAGACTAGATATCGTATATCAATTTATACAAACTTTTAGAGACGATATCTATTTCTTCCCTAAAAATTCACACAGAAATTAATATTCACTAGCATTTTCTAATAGGTCCCAACGAGACTCGAACTCGTGATCTCCTGCTTACTAGGCAGGCGCTTTGCCATCTAAGCCATGCGACCATTGATGTATATAAGTGGTTGACAATTAAAAATCTTTGAATGTGATGAAAACAGATCATGAAAACCAACAGTCTTTACAATCTCAAAGTATCATAAACATGTGATAATATCATAATTTTGTAACAAAATTATTGTCATTAGACTAGATATCGTATATCAATTTATACAAACTTTTAGAGACGATATCTATTTCTTCCCTAAAAATTCACATAGAAATTAATATTCACTAGCATTTTCTAATAGGTCCCAACGAGACTCGAACTCGTGATCTCCTGCTTACTAGGCAGGCGCTTTGCCATCTAAGCCATGCGACCATTGATGTAATTAAGCTGTTGACAATTAAAAATCTTTGAATGTGATGAAAACAGATCATGAAAGCCAACAGTCTTTACAATCTCAAAGTATCATAAACATGTGATAATACCATAATTTTGTAACACAGTTATTGTCATTAGACTAGAAATCGTATATCAATTTATACAAACTTTAGAGACGATATCTGTATCTTCCCTAAAAATTCACACAGAAATTAATATTCACATGAATTTTCTAATAGGTCCCAACGAGACTCGAACTCGTGATCTCCTGCTTACTAGGCAGGCGCTTTGCCATCTAAGCCATGCGACCATTGATGTAATTAAGCTGTTGACAATTAAAAATCTTTGAATGTGATGAAAACAGATCATGAAAGCCAACAGTCTTTACAATCTCAAAGTATCATAAACATGTGATAATATCATAATTTTGTAACAAAATTATTGTCATTAGACTAGATATCGTATATCAATTTATACAAACTTTTAGAGACGATATCTGTATCTTCCCTAAAAATTCACATAGAAATTAATATTCACAAGAATTTTCTATTAGGTCCCAACGAGACTCGAACTCGTGATCTCCTGCTTACTAGGCAGGCGCTTTGCCATCTAAGCCATGCGACCATTGCTATAATTAAGCTGTTGACAATTAACAATCTTTGAATGTGTTGAAAACAGATCATGAAAACCAACAGTCTTTACAATCTCAAAGTATCATAAACATGTGATAATATCATAATTTTGTAACAAAATTATTGTCATTAGACTAGATATCGTATATCAATTTATACAAACTTTTAGAGACGATATCTATTTCTTCCCTAAAAATTCACACAGAAATTAATATTCACTAGAATTTTCTAATAGGTCCCAACGAGACTCGAACTCGTGATCTCCTGCTTACTAGGCAGGCGCTTTGCCATCTAAGCCATGCGACCATTGATGTATATAAGTGGTTGACAATTAAAAATCTTTGAATGTGATGAAAACAGATCATGAAAACCAACAGTCTTTACAATCTCAAAGTATCATAAACATGTGATAATATCATAATTTTGTAACAAAATTATTGTCATTAGCCTAGATATCGTATATCAATTTATACAAACTTTTAGAGACGATATCTATTTCTTCCCTAAAAATTCACACAGAAATTAACATTCACTAGAATTTTCTAATAGGTCCCAACGAGACTCGAACTCGTGATCTCCTGCTTACTAGGCAGGCGCTTTGCCATCTAAGCCATGCGACCATTTATGTAATTAAGCTGTTGACAATTAAAAATCTTTGAATGTGATGAAAACAGATCATGAAAGCCAACAGTCTTTACAATCTCAAAGTATCATAAACATGTGATAATACCATAATTTTGTAACACAGTTATTGTCATTAGACTAGAAATCGTATACCAATTTATATTAACCTTAGAGACGATATCTGTATCTTCCCTAAAAATTCACACAGAAATTAATATTCACATGAATTTTCTAATAGGTCCCAACGAGACTCGAACTCGTGATCTCCTGCTTACTAGGCAGGCGCTTTGCCATCTAAGCCATGCGACCATTGCTGTAATTAAGCTGTTGACAATTAACAATCTTTGAATGTGTTGAAAACAGATCATGAAAACCAACAGTCTTTACAATCTCAAAGTATCATAAACATGTGATAATATCATAATTTTGTAACAAAATTATTGTCATTAGACTAGATATCGTATATCAATTTATACAAACTTTTAGAGACGATATCTATTTCTTCCCTAAAAATTCACACAGAAATTAATATTCACTAGAATTTTCTAATAGGTCCCAACGAGACTCGAACTCGTGATCTCCTGCTTGCTAGACAGGCGCTTTGCCATCTATGCCATGCGACCATTGATGTATATAAGTGGTTGACAATTAAAAATCTTTGAATGTGATGAAAACAGATCATGAAAACCAACAGTCTTTACAATCTCAAAGAATCATAAACATGTGATAATATCATAATTTTGTAACAAAATTATTGTCATTAGACTAGATATCGTATATCAATTTATACAAACTTTTAGAGACGATATCTATTTCTTCCCTAAAAATTCACTCAGAAATGAATATTCACTAGCATTTTCTAATAGGTCCCAACGAGACTCGAACTCGTGATCTCCTGCTTACTAGGCAGGCGCTTTGCCATCTAAGCCATGCGACCATTGATGTAATTAAGCTGTTGACAATTAAAAATATTTGAATGTGATGAAAACAGATCATGAAAGCCAACAGTCTTTACAATCTCAAAGTATCATAAACATGTGATAATACCATAATTTTGTAACACAGTTATTGTCATTAGACTAGAAATCGTATATCAATTTATACAAACTTTAGAGACGATATCTGTATCTTCCCTAAAAATTCACACAGAAATTAATATTCACATGAATTTTCTAATAGGTCCCAACGAGACTCGAACTCGTGATCTCCTGCTTACTAGGCAGGCGCTTTGCCATCTAAGCCATGCGACCATTGATGTAATTAAGCTGTTGACAATTAAAAATCTTTGAATGTGATGAAAACAGATCATGAAAGCCAACAGTCTTTACAATCTCAAAGTATCATAAACATGTGATAATACCATAATTTTGTAACACAGTTATTGTCATTAGACTAGAAATCGTATACCAATTTATACAAACTTTAGAGACGATATCTGTATCTTCTCTAAAAATTCACACAGAAATTAATATTCACATGATTTTCTAATAGGTCCCAACGAGACTCGAACTCGTGATCTCCTGCTTACTAGGCAGGCGCTTTGCCATCTAAGCCATGCGACCATTGATGTAATTAAGCTGTTGACAATTAAAAATCTTTGAATGTGATGAAAACAGATCATGAAAGCCAACAGTCTTTACAATCTCAAAGTATCATAAACATGTGATAATACCATAATTTTGTAAAACAGTTATTGTCATTAGACTAGAAATCGTATACCACTTTATATTAACTTTAGAGACGATATCTGTATCTTCCCTAAAAATTCACACAGAAATTAATATTCACATGAATTTTCTAATAGGTCCCAACGAGACTCGAACTCGTGATCTCCTGCTTACTAGGCAGGCGCTTTGCCATCTAAGCCATGCGACCATTGCTGTAATTAAGCTGTTGACAATTAACAATCTTTGAATGTGTTGAAAACAGATCATGAAAACCAACAGTCTTTACAATCTCAAAGTATCATAAACATGTGATAATATCATAATTTTGTAACAAAATTATTGTCATTAGACTAGATATCGTATATCAATTTATACAAACTTTTAGAGACGATATCTATTTCTTCCCTAAAAATTCACACAGAAATTAATATTCACTAGCATTTTCTAATAGGTCCCAACGAGACTCGAACTCGTGATCTCCTGCTTACTAGGCAGGCGCTTTGCCATCTAAGCCATGCGACCATTGATGTATATAAGTGGTTGACAATTAAAAATCTTTGAATGTGATGAAAACAGATCATGAAAACCAACAGTCTTTACAATCTCAAAGTATCATAAACATGTGATAATATCATAATTTTGTAACAAAATTATTGTCATTAGACTAGATATCGTATATCAATTTATACAAACTTTTAGAGACGATATCTATTTCTTCCCTAAAAATTCACACAGAAATTAATATTCACTAGCATTTTCTAATAGGTCCCAACGAGACTCGAACTCGTGATCTCCTGCTTACTAGGCAGGCGCTTTGCCATCTAAGCCATGCGACCATTGATGTAATTAAGCTGTTGACAATTAAAAATCTTTGAATGTGATGAAAACAGATCATGAAAGCCAACAGTCTTTACAATCTCAAAGTATCATAAACATGTGATAATACCATAATTTTGTAACACAGTTATTGTCATTAGACTAGAAATCGTATATCAATTTATACAAACTTTAGAGACGATATCTGTATCTTCCCTAAAAATTCACACAGAAATTAATATTCACATGAATTTTCTAATAGGTCCCAACGAGACTCGAACTCGTGATCTCCTGCTTACTAGGCAGGCGCTTTGCCATCTAAGCCATGCGACCATTGATGTAATTAAGCTGTTGACAATTAAAAATCTTTGAATGTGATGAAAACAGATCATGAAAGCCAACAGTCTTTACAATCTCAAAGTATCATAAACATGTGATAATACCATAATTTTGTAACACAGTTATTGTCATTAGACTAGAAATCGTATATCAATTTATACAAACTTTAGAGACGATATCTGTATCTTCCCTAAAAATTCACACAGAAATTAATATTCACAAGAATTTTCTATTAGGTCCCAACGAGACTCGAACTCGTGATCTCCTGCTTACTAGGCAGGCGCTTTGCCATCTAAGCCATGCGACCATTGATGTAATTAAGCTGTTGACAATTAAAAATCTTTGAATGTGATGAAAACAGATCATGAAAGCCAACAGTCTTTACAATCTCAAAGTATCATAAACATGTGATAATACCATAATTTTGTAACACAGTTATTGTCATTAGACTAGAAATCGTATACCAATTTATACAAACTTTAGAGACGATATCTGTATCTTCTCTAAAAATTCACACAGAAATTAATATTCACAGGATTTTCTAATAGGTCCTAACGAGACTCGAACTCGCGATCTCCTGCTTACTAGGCAGGCGCTTTGCCATCTAAGCCATGCGACCATTGATGTAATTAAGCTGTTGACAATTAAAAATCTTTGAATGTGATGAAAACAGATCATGAAAGCCAACAGTCTTTACAATCTCAAAGTATCATAAACATGTGATAATACCATAATTTTGTAAAACAGTTATTGTCATTAGACTAGAAATCGTATACCAATTTATATTAACTTTAGAGACGATATCTGTATCTTCCCTAAAAATTCACACAGAAATTAATATTCACATGAATTTTCTAATAGGTCCCAACGAGACTCGAACTCGTGATCTCCTGCTTACTAGGCAGGCGCTTTGCCATCTAAGCCATGCGACCATTGCTGTAATTAAGCTGTTGACAATTAACAATCTTTGAATGTGTTGAAAACAGATCATGAAAACCAACAGTCTTTACAATCTCAAAGTATCATAAACATGTGATAATATCATAATTTTGTAACAAAATTATTGTCATTAGACTAGATATCGTATATCAATTTATACAAACTTTTAGAGACGATATCTATTTCTTCCCTAAAAATTCACACAGAAATTATATTCACTAGCATTTTCTAATAGGTCCCAACGAGACTCGAACTCGTGATCTCCTGCTTACTAGGCAGGCGCTTTGCCATCTAAGCCATGCGACCATTGATGTATATAAGTGGTTGACAATTAAAAATCTTTGAATGTGATGAAAACAGATCATGAAAACCAACAGTCTTTACAATCTCAAAGTATCATAAACATGTGATAATATCATAATTTTGTAACAAAATTATTGTCATTAGACTAGATATCGTATATCAATTTATACAAACTTTTAGAGACGATATCTATTTCTTCCCTAAAAATTCACACAGAAATTAATATTCACTAGCATTTTCTAATAGGTCCCAACGAGACTCGAACTCGTGATCTCCTGCTTACTAGGCAGGCGCTTTGCCATCTAAGCCATGCGACCATTGATGTAATTAAGCTGTTGACAATTAAAAATCTTTGAATGTGATGAAAACAGATCATGAAAGCCAACAGTCTTTACAATCTCAAAGTATCATAAACATGTGATAATACCATAATTTTGTAACACAGTTATTGTCATTAGACTAGAAATCGTATATCAATTTATACAAACTTTAGAGACGATATCTGTATCTTCCCTAAAAATTCACACAGAAATTAATATTCACATGAATTTTCTAATAGGTCCCAACGAGACTCGAACTCGTGATCTCCTGCTTACTAGGCAGGCGCTTTGCCATCTAAGCCATGCGACCATTGATGTAATTAAGCTGTTGACAATTAAAAATCTTTGAATGTGATGAAAACAGATCATGAAAGCCAACAGTCTTTACAATCTCAAAGTATCATAAACATGTGATAATACCATAATTTTGTAACACAGTTATTGTCATTAGACTAGAAATCGTATATCAATTTATACAAACTTTAGAGACGATATCTGTATCTTCCCTAAAAATTCACACAGAAATTAATATTCACAAGAATTTTCTATTAGGTCCCAACGAGACTCGAACTCGTGATCTCCTGCTTACTAGGCAGGCGCTTTGCCATCTAAGCCATGCGACCATTGATGTAATTAAGCTGTTGACAATTAAAAATCTTTGAATGTGATGAAAACAGATCATGAAAGCCAACAGTCTTTACAATCTCAAAGTATCATAAACATGTGATAATACCATAATTTTGTAACACAGTTATTGTCATTAGACTAGAAATCGTATACCAATTTATACAAACTTTAGAGACGATATCTGTATCTTCTCTAAAAAATTCACACAGAAATTAATATTCACATGATTTTCTAATAGGTCCCAACGAGACTCGAACTCGCGATCTCCTGCTTACTAGGCAGGCGCTTTGCCATCTAAGCCATGCGACCATTGATGTAATTAAGCTGTTGACAATTAAAAATCTTTGAATGTGATGAAAACAGATCATGAAAGCCAACAGTCTTTACAATCTCAAAGTATCATAAACATGTGATAATACCATAATTTTGTAAAAAAAAACAGTTATTGTCATTAGACTAGAAATCGTATACCAATTTATATTAACTTTAGAGACGATATCTGTATTCTTCCTAAAAATTCACACAGAAATTAATATTCACATGAATTTTCTAATAGGTCCCAACGAGACTCGAACTCGTGATCTCCTGCTTACTAGGCAGGCGCTTTGCCATCTAAGCCATGCGACCATTGCTGTAATTAAGCTGTTGACAATTAACAATCTTTGAATGTGTTGAAAACAGATCATGAAAACCAACAGTCTTTACAATCTCAAAGTATCATAAACATGTGATAATATCATAATTTTGTAACAAAATTATTGTCATTAGACTAGATATCGTATATCAATTTATACAAACTTTTAGAGACGATATCTATTTCTTCCCTAAAAATTCACACAGAAATTAATATTCACTAGAATTTTCTAATAGGTCCCAACGAGACTCGAACTGGTGATCTCCTGCTTGCTAGACAGGCGCTTTGCCATCTAAGCCATGCGACCATTGATGTATATAAGTGGTTGACAATTAAAAATCTTTGAATGTGATGAAAACAGATCATGAAAACCAACAGTCTTTACAATCTCAAAGTATCATAAACATGTGATAATATCATAATTTTGTAACAAGTTATTGTCATTAGACTAGATATCGTATATCAATTTATACAAACTTTTAGAGACGATATCTATTTCTTCCCTAAAAATTCACACAGAAATTAATATTCACAAGAATTTTCTATTAGGTCCCAACGAGACTCGAACTCGTGATCTCCTGTTTACTAGGCAGGCGCTTTGCCATCTAAGCCATGCGACCATTGCTGTAATTAAGCTGTTGACAATTAACAATCTTTGAATGTGTTGAAAACAGATCATGAAAACCAACAGTCTTTACAATCTCAAAGTATCATAAACATGTGATAATATCATAATTTTGTAACAAAATTATTGTCATTAGACTAGATATCGTATATCAATTTATACAAACTTTTAGAGACGATATCTATTTCTTCCCTAAAAATTCACACAGAAATTAATATTCACTAGAATTTTCTAATAGGTCCCAACGAGACTCGAACTCGTGATCTCCTGCTAACTAGGCAGGCGCTTTGCCATCTAAGCCATGCGACCATTGATGTATATAAGTGGTTGACAATTAAAAATCTTTGAATGTGATGAAAACAGATCATGAAAACCAACAGTCTTTACAATCTCAAAGTATCATAAACATGTGATAATATCATAATTTTGTAACAAAATTATTGTCATTAGACTAGATATCGTATATCAATTTATACAAACTTTTAGAGACGATATCTATTTCTTCCCTAAAAATTCACACAGAAATTAATATTCACTAGAATTTTCTAATAGGTCCCAACGAGACTCGAACTCGTGATCTCCTGCTTACTAGGCAGGCGCTTTGCCATCTAAGCCATGCGACCATTGATGTAATTAAGCTGTTGACAATTAAAAATCTTTCAATGTGATGAAAACAGATCATGAAAGCCAACAGTCTTTACAATCTCAAAGTATCATAAACATGTGATAATACCATAATTTTGTAACACAGTTATTGTCATTAGACTAGAAATCGTATACCAATTTATACAAACTTTTAGAGACGATATCTGTATTTCTTCCCTAAAAATTCACACAGAAATTAATATTCACATGAATTTTCTAATAGGTCCCAACGAGACTCGAACTCGTGATCTCCTGCTTACTAGGCAGGCGCTTTGCCATCTAAGCCATGCGACCATTGATGTAATTAAGCTGTTGACAATTAAAAATCTTTGAATGTGATGAAAACAGATCATGAAAGCCAACAGTCTTTACAATCTCAAAGTATCATAAACATGTGATAATACCATAATTTTGTAACAAAGTTATTGTCATTAGACTAGATATCGTATATCAATTTATACAAACTTTTAGAGACGATATCTGTATCTTCCCTAAAAATTCACACAGAAATTAATATTCACAAGAATTTTCTAATAGGTCCCAACGAGACTCGAACTCGTGATCTCCTGCTTACTAGGCAGGCGCTTTGCCATCTAAGCCATGCGACCATTGATGTAATTAAGCTGTTGACAATTAAAAATCTTTGAATGTGATGAAAACAGATCATGAAAGCCAACAGTCTTTACAATCTCAAAGTATCATAAACATGTGATAATACCATAATTTTGTAACAAAGTTATTGTCATTAGACTAGAAATCGTATACCAATTTATACAAACTTTTAGAGACGATATCTGTATTCCTTCCCTAAAAATTCACACAGAAATTAATATTCACAAGAATTTTCTAATAGGTCCCAACGAGACTCGAACTCGTGATCTCCTGCTTACTAGGCAGGCGCTTTGCCATCTAAGCCATGCGACCATTGATGTAATTAAGCTGTTGACAATTAAAAATCTTTGAATGTGATGAAAACAGATCATGAAAGCCAACAGTCTTTACAATCTCAAAGTATCATAAACATGTGATAATACCATAATTTTGTAAAAAAAACAGTTATTGTCATTAGACTAGAAATCGTATATCAATTTATACAAACTTTTAAAGAGACGATATCTTATCTTCCCTAAAAATTCACAGAAATTAATATTCGATTTTTAATAGGTCCCAACGAGACTCGAACTCGTGATCTCTGCTTACTAGGCAGGCGCTTTGCCATCTAAGCCATGCGACCATTGATGTAATTAAGCTGTTGACAATTAAAAATCTTTGAATGTGATGAAAAAGTCATGAAAACCAACAGTCTTTAAAATCTCAAAGTATCATAAACATGTGATAATATCATAATTTTGTAACAAGTTATTGTCATTAGACTAGATATCGTATATCAATTTATACAAACTTTAGAGACGATATCTATTTCTTCCCTAAAAATTCACACAGAAATTAATATTCACTAGCATTTTCTAATAGGTCCCAACGAGACTCGAACTCGTGATCTCCTGCTTACTAGGCAGGCGCTTTGCCATCTAAGCCATGCGACCATTGATGTATATAAGTGGTTGACAATTAAAAATCTTTGAATGTGATGAAAACAGATCATGAAAACCAACAGTCTTTACAATCTCAAAGTATCATAAACATGTGATAATATCATAATTTTGTAACAAAATTATTGTCATTAGACTAGATATCGTATATCAATTTATACAAACTTTTAGAGACGATATCTATTTCTTCCCTAAAAATTCACACAGAAATTAATATTCACTAGCATTTTCTAATAGGTCCCAACGAGACTCGAACTCGTGATCTCCTGCTTACTAGGCAGGCGCTTTGCCATCTAAGCCATGCGACCATTGCTGTAATTAAGCTGTTGACAATTTACAATCTTTGAATGTGTTGAAAACAGATCATGAAAACCAACAGTCTTTACAATCTCAAAGTATCATAAACATGTGATAATATCATAATTTTGTAACAAAATTATTGTCATTAGACTAGATATCGTATCTCAATTTATACAAACTATTAGAGACGATATCAATTTCTTCCCTAAAGTTTCACACAGAAATTTATTTACACAAGAATTTACTAAAAGGTCCCAACGAGACTCGAACTCGTGATCTCCTGCTTACTAGGCAGGCGCTTTGCCATCTAAGCCATGCGACCATTGATGTAATTAAGCTGTTGACAATTAAAAATCTTTGAGTGTGATGAAAACAGATCATGAAAACCAACAGTCTTTTCAATCTCAAAGTATCATAAACATGTGATAATATCATAATTTTGTAACACAGTTATTGTCATTAGACTAGATGTCGTATATCAATTTATACAAACTTTAGAGACGATATCTGTATCTTCCCTAAAAATTCACACAGAAATTAATATTCACATGATTTTCTAATAGGTCCCAACGAGACTCGAACTCGTGATCTCCTGCTTACTAGGCAGGCGCTTTGCCATCTAAGCCATGCGACCATTGATGTAAATAAGCTGTTGACAATTAAAAATCTTTGAATGTGATGAAAACAGATCATGAAAACCAACAGTCTTTACAATCTCAAAGTATCATAAACATGTGATAATATCATAATTTTTTAACAAAATTATTGTCATTAGACTAGATATCGTATATCAATTTATACAAACTTTTAGAGACGATATCTGTATCTTCCCTAAAAATTCACATAGAAATTAATATTCACAAGAATTTTCTAATAGGTCCCAACGAGACTCAAACTCGTGATCTCCTGCTTACTAGGCAGGCGCTTTGCCATCTAAGCCATGCGACCATTACTGTAATTAAGCTGTTGACAATTAACAATCTTTGAATGTGTTGAAAACAGATCATGAAAACCAACAGTCTTTTCAATCTCAAAGTATCATAAACATGTGATAATATCATAATTTTGTAACAAAATTATTGTCATTAGACTAGATATCGTATATCAATTTATACAAACTATTAGAGACGATCTCTATTTTTCCCTAAAGTTTCACACAGAAATTTATTTACACAAGAATTTTCTAATAGGTCCCAACGAGACTCGAACTCGTGATCTCCTGCTTACTAGGCAGGCGCTTTGCCATCTAAGCCATGCGACCATTGATGTAATTAAGCTGTTGACAATTAAACAATCTTTGAATGTGATGAAAACAGATCATGAAAACCAACAGTCTTTACAATCTCAAAGTATCATAAACATGTGATAATATCATAAATTTGTAACACAGTTATTGTCATTAGACTAGATGTCGTATATCAATTTATACAAACTTTAGAGACGATATCTGTATCTTCCCTAAAAATTCACACAGAAATTAATATTCACATGAATTTTCTAATAGGTCCCAACGAGACTCGAACTCGTGATCTCCTGCTTACTAGGCAGGCGCTTTGCCATCTAAGCCATGCGACCATTGATGTAATTAAGCTGTTGACAATTAAAAATCTTTGAATGAGATGAAAACAGATCATGAAAACCAACAGTCTTTACAATCTCAAAGTATCATAAACATGTGATAATATCATAATTTTGTAACAAAATTATTGTCATTAGACTAGATATCGTATATCAATTTATACAAACTTTTAGAGACGATATCTATTTCTTCCCTAAAAATTCACACAGAAATTAATATTCACAAGAATTTTCTAATAGGTCCCAACGAGACTCAAACTCGTGATCTCCTGCTTACTAGGCAGGCGCTTTGCCATCTAAGCCATGCGACCATTACTGTAATTAAGCTGTTGACAATTAACAATCTTTGAATGTGTTGAAAACAGATCATGAAAACCAACAGTCTTTTCAATCTCAAAGTATCATAAACATGTGATAATATCATAATTTTGTAACAAAATTATTGTCATTAGACTAGATATCGTATATCAATTTATACAAACTTTTAGAGACGATCTCTATTTCTTCCCTAAAAATTCACACAGAAATTAATATTCACAAGAATTTACTAAGAGGTCCCAACGAGACTCGAACTCGTGATCTCCTGCTTACTAGGCAGGCGCTTTGCCATCTAAGCCATGCGACCATTGATGTAATTAAGCTGTTGACAATTAAAAATCTTTGAGTGTGATGAAAACAGATCATGAAAACCAACAGTCTTTACAATCTCAAAGTATCATAAACATGTGATAATATCATAAATTTGTAACACAGTTATTGTCATTAGACTAGATGTCGTATATCAATTTATACAAACTTTTAGAGACGATATCTGTATCTTCCCTAAAAATTCACACAGAAATTAATATTCACTATGAATTTTCTAATAGGTCCCAACGAGACTCGAACTCGTGATCTCCTGCTTACTAGGCAGGCGCTTTGCCATCTAAGCCATGCGACCATTGATGTAATTAAGCTGTTGACAATTAAAAATCTTTGAATGTGATGAAAACAGATCATGAAAACCAACAGTCTTTACAATCTCAAAGTATCATAAACATGTGATAATATCATAATTTTGTAACACAAATTATTGTCATTAGACTAGATAATCGTATATCAATTTATACAAACTTTTAGAGACGATATCTATATCTTCACTAAAGATTCACACAGAAATTAATAATCACAAGAATTTTCTAATAGGTCCCAACGACACTCGAACTCGTGATCTCCTGCTTACTAGGCAGGCGCTTTGCCATCTAAGCCATGCGACCATTAATGTAATTAAGCTGTTGACAATTAAAAATCTTTGAATGTGATGAAAACAGATCATGAAAACCAACAGTCTTTACAATCTCAAAGTATCATAAACATGTGATAATACCATAATTTTGTAACACAGTTATTGTCATTAGACTAGAAATCGTATATCAATTTATACAAACTTTAGAGAAGATATCTGTATCTTCCCTAAAAATTCACACAGAAATTAATATTCACATGAATTTTCTAATAGGTCCCAACGAGACTCGAACTCGTGATCTCCTGCTTACTAGGCAGGCGCTTTGCCATCTAAGCCATGCGACCATTGATGTAATTAAGCTGTTGACAATTAAAAATCTTTGAATGTGATGAAAACAGATCATGAAAACCAACAGTCTTTACAATCTCAAAGTATCATAAACATGTGATAATATCATAATTTTGTAACAAAATTATTGTCATTAGACTAGATATCGTATATCAATTTATACAAACTTTTAGAGACGATATCTTTTTCTTCCCTAAAGATTCACACAGAATTTAATAATCACAAGAATTTTCTAATAGGTCCCAACGACACTCGAACTCGTGATCTCCTGCTTACTAGGCAGCCGCTTTGCCATCTAAGCCATGAGACCATTAATGTAATTAAGCTGTTGACAATTAAAAATATTTGAATGTTATGAAAACAGATCATGAAAACCAACAGTCTTTACAATCTCAAAGTATAATAAACATGTGATAATATCATAATTTTGTAACAAAATTATTGTCATTAGACTAGATATCTTTTATGAATTTATACAAACTTTTAGAGACGATATCTATTTCTTCCCTAAAGATTCACACAGAATTTAATATTCACAAGTACTTTCTAATAGGTCCCAACGAGACTCGAACTCGTGATCTCCTGCTTACTAAGCAGGCGCTTTACAATCTAAGCCATGCGACCATTGATGTAATTAAGCTGTTGACAATTAAAAATCTTTGAATGTGATGAAAACAGATCATGAAAACCAACAGTCTTTACAATCTCAAAGTATCATAAACATGTGATAATATCATAATTTTGTAACAAAATTATTGTCATTAGACTAGATATCGTATATCAATTTATACAAACTTTAAGAGACGATATCTATTTAAACCATAAAGATTAACACAGAAATTTAATTACACAAGAATTTACTAATATGTCCCAACGAGACTCGAACTCGTGATCTCCTGCTTACTAGGCAGGCGCTTTGACATCTAAGCCATGCGACCATTGATTTAATTAAGCTGTTAACAATTAAAAATCTTTGAATGTGATGAAAACAGATCACGAAAACCAACAGTCTTTACAATCTCAAAGTATCATAAACATGTGATAATACTATAATTTTGTAACACAGTTATTGTCATTAGACTAGATGTCGTATATCAATTTATACAAACTTTAGAGACGATATCTGTATCTTCCCTAAAGATTCACACAAAAATTAATATTCACATTAATTTTCTAATAGGTCCCAACGAGACTCGAACTCGTGATCTCCTGCTTTTTTTTTATATTTAAACGATTTATTGTCACAAGTAAGATTTAAATTGTTTTACAGATACGTTGGGGCATTTGTGGCATTTGTGACATAATTTGCATGTTGTGGCAAAGGAGGAAAATTACAGCGAACTAATTACATTTCGGGGCAGAATTGAAGGAGGACAAATGATTTTGGTGGAGATGAAGATTAACAATATGACATCTGGAGGGATGGGGGGGTTCCAAGAGATAATAATTATGATGGGAGAAACTTGTTGTATGAAGGAAAGAAGGTATCTGTGGAGAAAGTTTTGTTGGAATATTTAGGGTTTAGAAGGTGACGTCTGTGGAGAGTTTTTGAATGAAGGAGGCGTGACCAGAGAGACTGAATTTCGTTTATGGCTGGGATGAAGTTTTGGCTGCGGCCAGTCCAGACGGTGATTATGTAGGATTGGATGAGGGTCAGTATTTTCTTTTTATTGGGCCCATTTCCAACGTCTCCATTGATTGCTGATTTCAATGGTTTTAGACATCCGAGTTTTGTCAATTGAATACGGAGCCATAAACTGATGTCCACTTTCTCTTTACAAAGTAACATTAGATGGTCGTCAGTTTCTTGGCCAGCATTGCATAGAGGGCATTGGTCGTTGTTTGAAAGATTGAGACTATTGAGACGCATTTTGGTGGGAAGCTGGTTATGGTTAAAATCCCAGACCAGTTCGGCGTTTTTCCCTTTGATTTTGGCCACCCAACGCCAGATGGAAGCCCAGTCAAGGTCCGGTTTCGCAATCTCTGTTCTCCCTGGTTTCCCTATGTTAGCGATCAGGTGATTGTAGGTGGCGCGGTGATTCGATACAGTTGACGATGTGAAGATGCCAGCTTTAAGTAGATCGGTGATGTTTGAAAGTGAGGTAGTGAAGTATGGATGCGATGAATGGGTTGCATTAAACCTAGGCTGGGTGATTTGTGGAAGGAGGTTCTTGAGATGTGGCCCCAACCAATAAACAGTTGCAGTTCTCTCAATAGCCTCGGGGTGGATTAAAGATTTGAAAATTTGCCGAGTGAAAAGGGACAGGAAGAATGGAAAAAGTAAAGTGACACCAAGCCCACCTTGAAGCCGGGGGCGGATCAAAACATTTAGGGGTGGGTGCTCTCTTCGTTGTGCCCAAAGGAATTTGTTGCATTTTTGTTGGAGGAGAAGGGCTTGGGTTTTGTTGCAGGGAAATAAGTGGGCTATATGAACAAGTTGTGACAAAACATGTTGTTTAATGAAAAGGATGTGACCATAAAAAGTGAAATGACGGTGTGTGTTTTTGATGAGAATATTTTGGATGATGTTGAGCTGTCTTTGCCAATTGTCTTTAACTGTTTTTTTTGTTTCGGAAGAAAAAGTAATTCCGAGAACTTTTAATTCATCTACTTGAGTTATCCAATCATATGGCCATTTACTTTTAGAATATGATTGTTTTAAATTGCCTCTATGGGGAATCGAACTCTTAACCTCAGGAACCCCAGCCGACGCCGCTGCCCACTGTGTCACTACAGGTCGTTGAGTTTTATGTAGGGTCCAGATGCCTAGACCAAGTAATTTTGTCTTCCCCTTGTTAATACGTGCATTTGTCCAGGCACAAAATTCCAGAATAATCTCGCATGCACGACGTACATCTTTCATTGATGAGGCAAAAACTACAAGATCATCTACATATGCACGAACTTGGATGCGTTTTCCGTAGTGTTCAATTCCGTCAATACCCCTAGACAAGCAAACTAAAAGCGGTTCAATATAGAGGGCAAACAGATGGACTGACAGAGGGCACCCCTGTCGCACGGATTGTGCATTGTCCACAGTACCGACTATGTCATTACCGTTCAATGGGCATAGTTCAGTTATACTGTACAGTGTTTTTAACCAATCAACAAACAGGGGAGGGTAGCCCATGGCTGTCATCACTTCCCACAGTACGTCTCGGTTGACAAGGTCATATGCTTTCTCCAAATCGTACGCGATAATGGCGGCCGGTTTGAGGGAAGATACTTCTTTTGATTTACGGCCTGTATTATCGATGACATCTCGAATTAAACACAAGCTGTCAAAGATATAGCGGCCAGGTACACCACCTTTTTGATGTGAATCTAGAGAGTTTTGAAGAGAATTTCTCAGACGAAAAGCCAATACTGACGCGATTAACTTGTAATCGGTATTTAACAATGAAATTGGCCGATAATCTGTGAGTTTACTCGGTGCTGGGATTTTTGGGACTAATCTAATAGCTGCCCTTCCCTGCGACGGTTGAAGTTTTCTTTTGTCGAGCACACAAATCATCATCTCTAGAAAATGAACACCAATAACATCCCAGAATTTTAAATAAAACTCAAAAGGAATGCCATCTGTACCTGGGGCCTTGTTCTTTTTAGTTGCTCTAAGTGCGTTGTTAATTTCCTCTACTGTAAATGGAGACACTAGTGGATTGTCACTCTCCGGTATCGAACCTAGTACTCCTCGATTGAACGCTTGAGCGTTTAACGACTGAGCTACTACTGATAGACCCGGGTCGTTTTTAGTGGGTTTTGTGCGGTTAAGTGCACCTCTAATCCCTTCTATAAATTTTCCAGCTAAATGGGTATTAGGGGCGGGCTGGTTCTGAAAGATTCCACTGAAATGTTTAATTATTTCTAGGTTAATTTGCTCAGATTGGGTAATTTTACAGTTATCATTAGTTTTGAGTTGGGTGATCAGAGACTTCTGGAAATTACTCGTTGACTTGTTCATATGAAAGGTAGATGTCTCTTCTTCGGCTGTACTTTGAACGCGTGAACGTATTGCAAATCCCCTCAATGTTTCTCGCTCCCAGGCTAGAAACTCACGTTTCAACTCCATGTAGCGCGCATGATTGAGATTTGCATTGTTCACGGTTTCTTTTAGTTGATGTTGGAGTAATTTCCGTTTGACTCTCTGGTCACAGATTCTCTTTTACAATAATTAATTGATAAACGCCTGAGGCCAGGTTTGAAAATGTTCTCCCACCAGTGGTCTACGTTTCCAATACGGGATGTATGTTGGGACATTTCTTCAATAAAGACATGCACCAATTTAATATATTCTTCCTCCTCGAGGATTGATGTGTTAAGTTTCCATAAAACCCTTGACTTGTTTCTCACTACACGAGGAGGGGTGGTACTGTTTATATACCCTACGATTGGTCTGTGATCCCCGAGTGGTAACTCGTGCAAATGGATATCAGAAAATTTAACGTGGTGCTGACAATAAATTCGGTCTAATCTAGCCTGGCTAGTCGCACAAAAGTACGTCCAACAAGGTTCATTTTTCCGAATATCTCTCCAGACATCTGTTAATGAAAGGGCTTTTACTAAATCTCGGAGGGGTTCTAGTAGTGCTAGTCTAATTTTAGGTGGTGTTGTCTTGCTACTTTTCCGGTCATCGATCTCGTCAACGGCATTAAAATCTCCCAATATAATTGCTGGTGCCTTATACTGGGCAACATAAGCCGGAATAGTTTCCCGGAGGAAAGAATCCCTATAAGTTTTATTTTGCTCACCAGATGGGGCGTAAATACACACAAAAGCAAAACCCTTTACTTCCATGGCTATCAACCTCCCCTCCGGTTCAAACAAAATGTTGTTGACGCTCAGGCCGTGTCGTACTAGGATGGCTGTCCCATGTTTTCTAGGGCCGAGGTTTGTGTGCATCTGGTAATGGTTAGTAAATACGGTGTTATAGTGGAAAACTACTTCTTGCAAACATATAATATCAAGTTTTTGATGTAAAAAGAAATTGAGCATTATTTGAAGTTTGTCAGGTGACGATATTCTGTTGATATTATATGTCGCGATGTTAATCATGATTAAAATTTAAAATTGGGTTTTGGGGATTGGGTCTTGTTATCGTTGCCCTTTTTCCTTCTAACGACCTCCATTGCTTTGAGAGTTTTATCTGCTATAGAAGTCGATTGAGTGCTGAGGGGGACGCCCAAAGATTCCTGAGTTTCGCTCACATGACTAGCCTTCTGGCTGTCAAGTGACCGTTGGCCAGGCTGAATACTCCCATCCGAAAAGGAAAAGTCTTCCTCAGGGTTTGAAACCGAACACAGCTCGGTTGCATCCATCTCTTCATCCACATCGTTATCCATCTGATCTATCATGGATGGAATAGATGGTACTCCAGGTGCAATTGTATCGGGTGGCACATCGTCCCCCCGTAAAGGTGGGAAAATAATTGGTGTCAACACCCGGTATCGAAACTGAAACCTCTCGAGTCGGAGACCCGAGTTCAACCAAACGAGCTACATCAGATTCAATTTCCTCAGCTTCCTCGACGGGGGAATGGGAAGAGGCAGTACGACTCCTTTTTTTTGATTGTTTTTGTTGGTCCCGGAATTCCCTCGTCTCTTTCATTTTCTTTTTCCTTACCGAATAAGACACCACAGACGAATCCACACAGCTAGTGTCTTCAGCGTCAGAATCGGTGTCAGAAAGAGACTCAGCTTCATCGGGTTTCGAAATTGGATCCTCCGGAGCTTTATCAAAAACGACAACAGGCGACATCGTTGACCTCTGGCCTAACTCGGGAAATGAATCAAGGTCAACAGTTGGAGCAATTGGCATTTTCCCGCCACCAGTCGGCCCTGTCTCCTGGGGCTTCCTAACAATTTTAACTGTCCCACGATTTGTTAGTACACTACTATAGCTACGTGTTCCCATGGGGCCTTTTAAAATGGTGCTGGGGGTGGTTAAACTACGGGGTTGCTTGGGGCAATTAGCTAAGACATGGGTGGGAGAATCACACATGCGGCATGTGTGCATTTGTCCTGCATAAGACACCATTAGTGGATCCTTGTAGCTTCCAAAGGTGATAAAAGATGGGATGCCCTTGTGGATCTCCATATCCACATTGACAACTCCAGTCTTTATCCCGTTCCACCTTGGAAGCGACCTATCCTGATACGTGTCCCAAAACACCCGAGAAATCACTCCAAACTCGCGCAATCTCTTGTTTAGCAGGCTAAGGTCATCATCGAATTTGAAATGTTGAATTCTAACGCGTACGAGGTTAACTGACCTATCTCTAACTCGAATTCGGACCTCCTTGCCACTAATGACTACAGATTCTTTTGCACTAAATTTATTCAAGAATTCAATATGGTCTTTGACGGTCTTGAACCCAATTCGGAAAACGCAAAAGGCTCGCCCTGGTAGACGAGAAACAGCATCAAAGATGCTGTCAGATTCATTACTATCATGCTCGAAACATTCGTAGAATTCATGCCTGGTCACTTCAGTATTACCAAAAGAGATTTCGGCAGTACGTGGCCAGACGTCTGGGGATTCCGTTCCCATTTTACCCACAACAAAGGGGCAAAGAGGCGGGAAAAATGCAAAAAAAAAAAAAAAAAAAGGCCAATACCAAAATGGCGCCTTAACAAACAAACAAGGGAAACAAACGAATTACAAGATACAATACAACCAGAAGAGAGAGAGAGAAAAAAAAAGAACAAAACAGTTTTTTTTTTACTCACCGCAAGATGTCACTCTTGGGAGATCAGTTAGACACGTCTGTTAACAGCCGAACGCGCTAGCCAATTGCGATATCTGTATCTTCCCTAAAAATTCACACAGAAATTAATATTCACATTAATTTTCTAAGAGGTTCCAACCAGACTCGAACTCGTGATCTCCTGCTTACTAGGCAGGCGCTTTGCCATCTAAGCCATGCGACCATTGATGTAATTAAGCTGTTGACAATTAAAAATCTTTGAATGTGATGCAATTAATCACTGACAGAACAAGTCAAGGACTTGTCCTGCCCTGGTAAAATCTTCGTCACATGACACGAAAATGGTGACGTCATCAACAAAGGCTCTGACAGTGAGTTTTTCATTAAACAATGATATACCCTTGAGAACTCGAGATAAACGCACAAGTAATGGCTCAATGTATAGAACGAAGAGATGGACAGATAGGGGGCATCCCTGGCGAATTGACTGAATATCATAAATCACCCCAGCCACCTCTGATCCGTTGAGGATTGACATTCCTGTTACAGAATACATAGTCTGTAACCAAAGGACGAAAGTGGTGGGGTAACCCATAACATCCAGAATCCTCCAGAGGACTTCCCTGTTAACCAGTTCGTAGGCCTTTTCAAAGTCAACTCTAACAATGGCAGCGCCCATACCCCGAATCGAAAAGTTGGAAGAGTCATGACATCCCCGGTCATGAACGAATTGAATGACATCTCTATAAAGACTTAAGTTATCAAAAATCAATCTACCAGGTACCCCACCTTTTTGATGAGGCCCTATGGTAGATGACAGTGTCTGCCTCAATCGTCTCGCTAAGACAGATGCCATGACTTTGTAGTCACAATTCAAAAGAGAAATTGGCCGAAAATTAGAAATTCCACAAAGTCCTGAAGACTTGGGAATTAGCCTGACCGCCGCTTGGCCCTGCGAAGACGTCAGAGATTCCCTTTCTAGGATATGATTAAACATATCCAAGAAATGGGGGGCGATCACGTCCCAAAATTCTACGTAAAACTCGTAAGGAATGCCATCGGTGCCAGGAGACTTGTTTGACTTCATTGCTATTAGAGCAGCTCTAATCTCAAGAAGCGAAATCGGTGCCGTTAGGTTTGGGGTTGGCTTAAAGCAATCTCTTACTCCCTCAAGGAACTCAGTCTCTGCCAGTGTGTCAGGAGGAGGTTGATTTTTAAAAATTTTAGTAAAATGTGAAACAATCTCTGCTGAAATATCCTCTTTGGTCGATAAGCAAGTGCCATTAGAGGCAATGATTTTATCAATGCGACACTTACGGTAGTTAATTCTGGCTCTATTTACATGAAAAATACTTGCTTCTTCTACCTCTGGGCCCTCGAAGCAGCGGGATCGAATCCCATACCCTTTAAGTGTGCTCTCCTCCCAAGACTTCGAGAATTTCCTCAACTGGTGAAAGGCAACCCAATCAAAGGTGTCTGCTTCGGCCAACTCCTGAATGCAAGACTGATAGAAAAAACTTAGTTTCTCTTATCAGTCTTGCTCTTTGCCTAGAATAATCTACCGAAATGCGCTTGATACCTGGTTTCAGGACACTCTCCCACCAATTTGCTACATTGCTTTCCCTAAGAGGATGATTAGCAGATTCCTGAATGAAATTAGTTACATATTTCTGATAACCTTCTTCTGACAATATCAAAGTATTTAGTTTCCACAACCCGACAGAGGATCTGCTACGATTCGGGAGATCGAGATTGCAAGTAAGTGTTGTTTGAACTGACTGATGGTCACTAATCGATAAAGACTGCAAAGAAATATTTAAAAATTTATCTGCAAAAGATCGACTAGCATAAATCCTATCAAGCCTAGAAGAACCCGAATGGTAATGGAAAGTGTGATCTGGTTCACTATGATTTAGCTTTTTCCAGATGTCTACCAGATCAAGACCAGTAACCATCTCCTTTAAAGCATAGCTAACGACACTACTGGGGATAGGGAGAGACTGGGTATTTGCCCTATCTTGGATGTCGTCAACGCAGTTAAAATCGCCCATCAACACGAAGGGCAGTCGAGTGGTAACTGAGTAGGCAGGAACGGTTTGTCGAAGAAAAGTGTTTCTCTCGTTCTTAGCCTGTTTACCTGACGGGGCATAAATATTAATAAACGTAAAACATTTTACGTCGATAGAGATAAGCCTTCCATCAGGTTCAAGAAGCAATCGAGAATATTCCAGACCATGCTTAATGAGAATGGCTGTTCCGTTTTTGTTGGGACCGACATTTGCTAGCAAGTGATAACAGCTTTCAATAATTGGACAAGAATGAAAGGCTACCTCTTGAAGTCCAACGATATCTAGATTACCGTCCCTGCAGAAATTTAAAAGAATTTGACGTCGCTCGACTGACCTAATACCTCCAATGTTGATAGAAGCGATTTTTAGTCTTGAAGTCATTTGTTAGGTTTTATGAGTTGGGGAATGCCTGAGGAAGGTTTAGAATTCTGGGCCGTCAAAGTAGGTTTGAAGCGTTTGTTTCGTGGTACCGTGGGAATTCTCAGGGGGTCCTTTGTTTTGTCAGGTCCCATGGTCTCAATTTCCCCCATGTCGGGTTCCATCGATTCCCTGATAATTGTCATTGGTTCTTGGTCTTGTGTCTCTGTGTCAGGGGCTGTCATTTGTGATTTCATAATTGGTTTCGAAGGGTTGTCTTCAGAAGGTACAGTCAAGGAACTGGTAAGAGTGCTACATTCCATGGTTTCAGTTTCCAAATTTTGAGTCCCTCCTGAGGGTGAATCTTGCAATTCACCCTCCAAAGGTACCTTGGAAACCATGGAATGTTTAGCTAAGGGAATTACTACGGGATTCTGTTTAAAGATCTCTGTCTTTTTAGTCATTTTGGGAACAGGTTTTTGGACAATGGTGGGTTCCTGGTTTCGTTTTAATGTCGAGCAGTTGTAGCTAAAGTGGGTCTCATTGTCACAAAGTCTGCAAGTAGGCTTTTGTCCGTCATACTTTACCATGGCACGATAACTGCCAATTGTAATGTATGACGGAATGTTTTTCGTCACCGTCATTCGTACGATCATCCAAGTGGCAAGGACAGGGTATAAAACTTCATCCTCTGCCACCCGATAGCGTTCCCACCGAGCTTCAATTACATTCCCAAAGTTCTTTAGACGTGTCTGAACTACTCCCAAGTCTAGATTCTGTGGAATCCCTGCAATTCGAACAAATTTCTCTTGGATATTGCTATCCCTTATGACTACGCCAACTTCTTTCCCCTCCAATTCGGTCCTGACGATACCACTGTGTTGGGACAAAAAACTTGAGGTGTATGCCTCTGATGTAAACGTAATTCTAGCGACCTGGTTTCTCGTATCTAGCACAGCAACTAGGCCTAAGAGATCCTGTGGCTCAACCTTCAAACTACGCACGAAACCATGAACTGTACGCATACTCAATCTCGGGAATTGAACCCCAAAATCAATATCTACACTATTGAGCCACTTGGCAGCCATTGTCCCCTAGACAATGTAAACAAACTGCCAAAAGGGGGGAGGGGAAGGTCCCAACACACGTAAACAAACACACAAATAAAACAATTTGGGGCAAAACACAACAAAAACAGCTAAACTATACAAAATAAACACTCAAAAACACGAATATAACAACAAAAAGTAATAAAAAATAACAAAAACTCACATAATGATGGAAAAACGGGAGAACACAAAAAGACGTCTGCATCCGACGCAGCTTAACTTCTGGGCTTGCTGCTTGCTGCTTGCTTGCTGGGACGCAGCTTAACTTCAGTCTTTACAATCTCAAAGTATCATAAACATGTGATAATATCATAATTTTGTAACAAAATTGTTGTCATTAGACTAGATATCGTATATCAATTTATACAAACTTTTAGAGACGATATCTATTTCTTCCCTAAAGATTCACACAGAATTTAATATTCACAAGTATTTTCTAATAGGTCCCAACGAGACTCGAACTCGTGATCTCCTGCTTACTAAGCAGGCGCTTTACAATCTAAGCCATGCGACCATTGATGTAATTAAGCTGTTGACAATTAAAAATCTTTGAATGTGATGAAAACAGATCATGAAAACCAACAGTCTTTACAATTTCAAAGTATCATAAACATGTGATAATATCATAATTTTGTAACAAAATTATTTTCATTAGACTAGATATCGTATATCAATTTATACAAACTTTAAGAGACGATATCTATTTAAACCATAAAGATTCACACAGAAATTTAATTACACAAGAATTTACTAATAGGTCCCAACGAGACTCGAACTCGTGATCTCCTGCTTACTAGGCAGGCGCTTTGCCATCTAAGCCATGCGACCATTTATGTAATTAAGCTGTTGACAATTAAAAATCTTTGAATGTGATGAAAACAGATCATGAAAACCAACAGTCTTTACAATCTCAAAGTATCATAAACATGTGATAATATCATAATTTTGTAACAAAATTATTTTCATTAGACTAGATATCGTATATCAATTTATACAAACTTTTAGAGACGATATCTATTTAAACCCTAAAGATTCACACAGAAATTTATTTACAGAAGAATTTACTAATAGGTCCCAACGAGACTCGAACTCGTGATCTCCTGCTTACTAGGCAGGCGCTTTGCAATCTAAGCCATGCGACCATTGATATAATTAAGCTGTTGACATTTAAAAATCTTTGAATGTGATGAAAACAGATCATGAAAACCAACAGTCTTTACAATCTCAAAGTATCATAAACATGTGATAATATCATAATTTTGTAACAAAATTATTTTCATTAGACTAGATATCGTATTGTTCCGGCGACAAGCGTTTACCTGATTTGGCAACGAAGCCATCTTTATGTCGCTCTTCGCTATTGTTTCCCTTCCCTCCATTTATGCTTGTCTGTCCTCCGCCCTTCGATAGTTTTGCTAGTCTTTAGTCTGGAGTACAGAGTCTGTAGCGTCATTTTTACAGTGTGCAGACACAGTCTGCAGCTTCGATTACCTAATACAAGTCTCTTCTGTTCTCAGTCCGCCATTTTCGCGAGAAAACGAGACAGGTTCCAAATTCGTGGGAACATTTGGTCCTTCGAACCGGAGTAGAAAAATGAATTTCCAAGTTTTTATCTCAGCCGTTGAGGCTAGATATCTGGCAATTATTCTACTAGTAAATCCCCAGCAGGCCCTCCTGCACTAGCTTTCAGTTTATCTCCCAGACAAGACCTTCGACAGAAGCGCCCCTGGCTATCAGCATGGCAGAGGCACCAGGATCGTTAAGGGACGGCGAAATAGCCAGAGCTGGAAGCTGCAACTTCATCCCGAGTGGGAACGACATCGAAACGTGGAAGAGACAGCGCAAAGCGACACGTAAGCAAGTAACTACAACCTGTCGTCAAATTGATTCGCTGATTATTTCACACGGATCACGAGGCTCCATCATGGGACTGATCGATCACCTAGGGTTGTTGTCGAGCACGACGACTCGTCTACACACAGACCTACTTAACGCGGAGACCGATAAAACAGAGAATGAGAGACAAGACGCGATCCACCTACGCTACATTCAGCAAATAGGCGAAACTCGGGAATCAGCCCGACAGTATTTGGAATCAAGAGCCAATGAACCGCCTTCAGAAATTCGCGTAATCGCGGCGCAACCCGTTTACTCGTTAGCCCCGTCGTTAATTGGCGAACGACCCGAGGTAGCAGGAGCAGCAGAGCTCGCAGTCGCCCAACAGAGAGCCCATGAAGCCCGAATGCAAGCAGATGCCGCACGTGCAGCAGCGGAGGAGGCAGAAAGAGATCTGCAGCGATTAAGCATCGACGATCGAGAAAGCTTTAGTTCCGCCCACTACTACAACCCGATCGCAACACGAAACGTCGCCGACTGGCTCCTCCATCCCCGAACAAAATTCGCGCAACCTCCAGCAACTAACGTAGAAGCACCAGACGACTGGATAAACGCGTACTGTTCCGGTACACTGCCACCGACGGCCAGTCAACGAAAGTTTCGCTCAACAGTAGCGGTAGAATTAGACGTTTTCCATGGTAAATCTCTTGAATGGTTCACATGGATCGACTTATTCCGTGCGCTAGTGCACGATACGGCGAATACGCCCGGCGAGAAGTTAGCGGTGCTAAAACGGTACCTGCGGGGCAACTGCCTGGATGTGATCTACGGCTTGGGCGGCGGGGAACCAGCTTACATGGAAGCACTTACACGTTTGAAGCAAACTTGCGGTAGGCGAGACGTCATGCGAGCCGCTCATCTTCAAGCCCTGGACCAGTTGGAGATCAAGCAAGACCCGGCAACCTTCAAACGATTCGCAGAAAAGGTTCGAACCCACCTTTTCGACCTTAGTAGAATCGGCGAAACGTCGTCAGCTGACCAGATAGAAAGAGTCTGCCAGAGACTTAGCCTACACGATCGTCTCGCCTGGAACGAGGGTAGACGAGGACAAATAGAACATCGGAGCTTGAATGCCTTTGGCTCCTGGCTCTGTAATCGTGCATCCGCCTACCAAAATGCTTACACCCTGGCCGCTGAACAACACGGTACTTTGAATACGAATGGACGTTTTCGTCAAGCACGGACTCACCAAAGCTCGTCACGTCCATCAGAGGAAGAAACACCCAAGAAACCCAGTTGGGCCTATTGCTTCAAATGTGGAAAGGAGCACCGATTAGCAGACTGTGAAGACTTCAAGGCAATGGCCGTTGGGGAGCGTGTCACGTTCTGTATGAGGCATCGCCTATGTTTCAGCTGTTTTGGAACGAAACATTCCGCGAGCAACTGTACCACCAAGAGAGCTTGCAGACATCAAGATTGTCCATATTCGCACCACCCATTGCTGCACGACTCCATCAAGGTTTCGACGAATAAGGCACGCTCTACCACCGCGCGGATGAATCGACAACGGGTGGCCTTAGGCATGATGCGGTTGAAGATCCAGGCGGCGGATGGAACTTGGCAAGAAGCCAACGTCTTCGTCGATGAGGGTAGTGATTCCACGCTCATGAGAAGTGCTTTCGCCACTTCCCTCAAGATTCAGGGTACCCCTCAAATTCTTGAAATTGATGGGGCCGGAGGCGTAGTAAACCAGTACAGATCCAGACGCATCCAGTTCCAACTACGCACAGAGACGGACGAAATCGTCACTTTAGAAAGTTCCACCATGAAGGTGGTGGCCAGCCCAACGCCAGTCACCGATTGGAATCGGATGAAGAAAGAATGGGCCCACCTTAGAGATTTACCTACCGGAGAAGTCGGGGGAAGGGTAGACCTTTTAATCGGTACTGACCACATCCACCTGCTAGGAGTTAAAGAAACTAGAGAAGGCAAAGACTACGAACCAATTGCCTCTCGGACAAGGCTCGGCTGGATCATCCGGGGAGTTACCAACAAACACACAACTGTCACAGCAGTTCGTGCCTGCACCATTTCCGGTCGCATTTCCCTAGAAGACGTCGCGGTAGAGATGCGTCGCTTTTGCGATTCGGAAAACTTCGGTACAGAATTCCAAGCGAGATGCCTCTCACCAGATGACAACAGAGCTCTGTCAATCGTGAAGGAAAGAATCCGTAAGCTCGATACTGGTTATGAAGTGCCGATCATCTGGAGAGAAGGAGAACCGAATCTCCACAACAATCGTCTGTTAGCCGAAAACCGGCTTAAGAGTTTGTTGAGAAGATTCGACCGAAACCCGAAATTTGAAGAAGATTACCGAAGGGCGATGCAAAAGACATTCGACCAAGGATACGCCTCCCGGCTTTCGGACCCGGCCTCTGCCAAATACTTCCTTGCACACCACGGGGTGTACAAAGGGTCGAAACTACGAGTCGTATTCGACGCTGCCGCTCCCTTTAGAGGGAAATCACTGAATGATGCTATTTTAAGTGGGCCGGCCCTGCAACCAGCGTTGGCAGCCGTCATCAGCCGATTTCGGCAGGAAGAAGTCGCATGGGCTTCCGATATTGAAGCCATGTTCAGCAGGTTCCGCTTGGCGTCCAGTGACGCTGACTATTTCTGTTTCCTATGGCGAGACAAGGAAACAGACGAACCGACAGTTTGTAGGATGAACCGTTTACCCTTTGGAGCAAGCTGTTCGCCGTTTGTTGCCATCTACGCGGTCCGTCAAATCGTCAAGGATGCCGGGGTAGCAGAACATATTGTCACCGCTGTCCAAGAACGGATGTATGTAGACGACTACTTAAGCTCAGCTCCATCCGTCGTAGAAGCCCTGAGTGAAGCCACCGCTGTCAAGGCAGCACTAGCGAACGCCGATCTCAACTTGCAACGGTGGATCTCTAACTCGCGCGAATTCGTGTTAAGAATAACAACCGAAGTCCCCATGGATCAACCGTCATCGCACCCGTTGTCCGGAGATGCGGAGGAAAAGGTGCTCGGCGTCGTTTGGAACACCCATTTGGATACACTCGGGTTTAAGGTCGCAAACTTCCCCGACACCGAGTTTACTCGTATGGCCTTAGTCAGCAACGTAGCTAGCGTTTTCGACCCTCTGGGAACTGCCTCTCCACTCATCGTGAGAGCCAAGATCCGCCTACGAGAACTAGGCCTAAAGGGTTTGAGTTGGACGGATGCTGTAGCCGAAGATGACCAGACATGGTGGAACAAGTGGTTCGTCACTCTTAAACAACTGAATTCAGTAGAAATGCCCCGCTGTTTGTTTCCCGATGGAGCCAATATAGTGTCATCTGAACTTCACACCTTCTGTGACGCGTCGGAGGAGGCCTACGCTGCCGTAATCTACATCCGCAACGTCTACTCCGACGGTAGGGTGATCGTCCGTCAGGCGAGGGCCGCCAACAAGCTCGCACCGAGGAAGGTCATTTCTGTGCCGAAACTCGAGCTTAACGCAGCACTGCTAGGATCTAGACTGGCAGTGACAGTCCAATCCGCCCTGACAATCAAAATTAAGAAACGGAGATTTTGGACGGACAGCAGCACCGTCCGAAACTGGATTCGCGCCACAGCCGCCAATCACCAGGTCTTCGTCAGCAACCGCGTCGGCGAGATCCAGACTATCACAGAGTCAGAAGAATGGCGATTCGTCCCTGGTATTCTCAATCCAGCCGATGCTGCCACCCGTTCTACTCTAGACGGGAAGACATTTCCTACCCTCTGGATAGACGGACCGAACTTCCTAGTTCTCTCTGAAGATGAATGGCCCGTGGATCTACCATGGATGGTCAGTACGGAAGAAATTCGGATGAGTCGGGTTTGTCAAGCGACAAATCAAAGTGTCGTGTTCGACTGGACGAGCGTCGAGGTGAAACCTAGTGACGTAGCCGCTCTCTCCAAGTTGGATGCAAGATTTCTTGACCTCGTCAGACGCTGCCAGAGTGAGGTTTACGCCGAAGAGTTGCAGCGTATCAAGAAGGGAAAGCCGCTCCACACTACTTCCAGTCTGCTAGCGTTAGCTCCAGTACTCGATTCCGACGGAATCTTGCGTCTTGGAGGCAGAGCGAGCCGAGCAAAGCTACCTTACGATCAGCTTCATCCTCCTCTCCTTCCAGGAAAGCACCCGTTTTCGAAGATGATCATCGGTGCTTTCCACGAACATCTGAAGCACGCAAGAACGGATTTCTTACTAACCTACATACGACAACATTTCTGGATCACCGGCGGAAGAGAAGCAGTGAAAAAGGCCCGCCGTGACTGTGTGATCTGTCGCCGTAATCGAGCCAAGCCTGGAGAGCAATACATGGCTGATCTACCGGAATCGCGTCTGGACGCAGGATCGCTTCCTTTTACCAGGACTGCTGTCGATCTGTTCGGTCCGTTTGATGTGAGTCTCTACCGAAATCGGACAGCTAAACGTTGGGGTGTCCTTTTTACTTGCATGGTGACGCGGGCAATATTTCTTGAATTAGTGCCGTCGCTTTCTACTCCGGATTTCTTGCTTTCTCTGCGAAAATTCATCGCGATGTACCGAAAGCCTGCCGTTATTCACTCCGACAACGGAACAAACTTCGTGGGCGCGGAACGTGAGCTGCGAGAAGCAGTAGAACCTCTACACGCTTCTGAAGGAATCCCAGAATTTATGAAAGATTCCGGCATCGAGTGGACCTTTCAGCCGCCGCGTACTCCGCATTTTGGTGGGACTCATGAGTCTTTGGTGAAATCAACCAAACGAGCGCTTTATAGAGCGTTAGAACAAGAAGGAAATAGTCTTCGGTATCCCTCCGAAGACTTACTCCGTACCCTATTATACGAAGTCGCAGGATTACTCAACACTCGCCCTCTCACCTATGCGATCTCTGATCCAGCAGATTTCCGCCCATTAACTCCGAACGATATCCTGAATCGTTCTCCTTCCGCTTATCCTCCAGCTGGGACATTCGGGGATGCTCCGCCGTGAGATCACTACCGCTATCTACAGCGAGTCCTCAACCTTTTCTGGGACTTGTGGAAAACGGTCTACTTACAATCTCTTGCGGCAAGGAAGAAATGGAAGACGAAGCGACCGAATTTTGAAGTCGGCGACGTCGTCCTCGAAATCAACAAGAGTCTTAGCCGTGGCGTATGGAACATCGGACACATCGTAAAGGTGTTCCCGGGATCAGACGGCTGTGTTCGCGCCGTCGACGTTCAACTTCCTTCCGGAATATTTCGACGTGGGATCACCGAATTGTGTCTCCTGGAATCTAGCTCGGCCGGTTAGCCGGCCTCGGGGGAGGATGTTCCGGTGACAAGCGTTTACCTGATTTGGCAACGAAGCCATCTTTATGTCGCGCTTCGCTATTGTTTCCCTTCCCTCCATTTATGCTTGTCTGTCCTCCGCCCTTCGATAGTTTTGCTAGTCTTTAGTCTGGAGTACAGAGTCTGTAGCGTCATTTTTACAGTGTGCAGACACAGTCTGCAGCTTCGATTACGTAATACAAGTCTCTACTGTTCTCAGTCCGCCATTTTCGCGAGAAAACGAGACAGGTTCCAAATTCGTGGGAACACGTATATCAATTTATACAAACTTTTAGAGACGATATCTTTTTAAACCCTAAAAATTAACACAGAAATTTAATTACACAAGAATTTACTAATATGTCCCAACAAGACTCGAACTCGTGATCTCCTGCCTACTAGGCAGGCGCTTTGCCATCTAAGCCATGCGACCATTGATGTTATTAAGCTGTTAACAATTAAAAATCTTTGAATGTGATGAAAACAGATCATGAAAACCAACAGTCTTTACAATCTCAAAGTATCATAAACATGTGATAATACCATAATTTTGTAACACAGTTATTGTCATTAGACTAGATGTCGTATATCAATTTATACAAACTTTTAGAGACGATATCTATTTCTTCCCTAAAGATTCACAGAGATATTAATATTCACAAGAATTTTCTGATAGGTCCCAACGAGACTCGAATTCGTGATCTCCTGCTTACTAGGCAGGCGCTTTGCCATCTAAGCCATGCGACCATTGATGTAATTAAGCTGTTGACAATTAAAAATCTTTGAATGTGATGAAAACAGATCATGAAAACCAACAGTCTTTACAATCTCAAAGTATCATAAACATGTGATAATATCATAATTTTGTAACAAGATTCCTTCGGTAATGTCCTTCGGGCAATTTTTTTGAAAAAAATTGTCCATAGACATGTAACGTGGGCCAAAGATAAACAGATTTTGGATCCAAGATTTCTAAATTTCAATCAATTTATAGTGCTTGCTTCGTTCTCCGTCTTGTCTTCTTTCACACTTACGTTTCATGACGTCACCGTTATCAAAATGTTCGGTAATAACAAGCCAAGTCTTTCAACTTACGCTTTTCGCAGAAGCGTCAATTATTGGCGTCAATTATTGGACCAATAAACTAGTTTTGAATTAGAGAGTAATTGGCATTCAACTATAAAAACCTAATTTACAATTTACAGGAAGAGTAATCATCAATACCTTTATTATGAAGGGGAAAGCTGAATTGCAAGCTAAATCTGGAAGATCGCATTCCATGAAGTATGAAGAGTCACTACCATATATGAAAGCTCTGCATTGCAAACTTGTTTGTTGAACTGTTAATTATTAATTATGTCGATTTGTAAGTTCGGAAATGAAAATCTGAGTCCTTGAACTCAATCTCTTTCTTTTCATTGTCTTTGCAAGCTATTAACAAGTTTAGGAATATTCCATGCTTTTTTTAATCGCCTCCGTTCGGCCTCTCCTGTTGCTATACCATATGGTGTGCCACGTTACCGACAAGCGGATCCGTATAGATGAGTATAGCGCTCCTTCATTTATGTACGCCTTCCCTTTATGACTGTGGCCAAAAATAGCTGAATATTATACATTGTTAGCACGCAACCTATTTGCGCAAAGAATTATAGGTTCAATTTTGTTCAATTCAATTTTTAGCCTTGACGGCATCATCTCCTCGGCTATAGTCCTATAAAGCAAAGAGGTCGGCATAATTAAAAACTGCATTATATCCCTTGTGTGTTTTATTGCATTATGAAAAAGCGATACGTAAACACACCAATCACCGACACACAATAGCCTACGAAAAAAAAAATCCTTTTGCATGGCCTGATATGGAGCGTTACACTCTCCAAGTCATTCCATTGCCATCAACTGAATAGTCTGATGTCTCATCTCTTCTGAGCGGATATGTCTGTATAAAACTTACCTTGGCCATAGAAGCTCAGCAGTTCCGCCATCCCGGTAGTTTCGATGGATTATCATTTCGATCGGCGCCGACACTGATTGATGGTTTCCCTTTTTGTTTTTCTATTTTCTCCCATTTTTTCTTTTTTTTTTCAAGCGACCCCGTCCTCGCCACCTATAAAATCCCTATTTTATAGTCGTCGCAGTTGGCAATGATAAGGTGTTGGAACTTTTTACTTTTGTTCAACAACCAGACAACAGCATCGTATATAATGGTGCGCTATACGCACCCGAGTGCTGTGTTAATGTCCCCCCCCCTTTTTTTAACGCTGCGCATTCGCTGTACTACTTTCGTCATTGTCAAACTATAGAGACGATTTTCGACTATAGACTGGACCAGTTTGATGCTGTGGTTCACTGGTCAATAATCAGGAACACAATTTCAACAATAGAAAGCGACTGTTGATGGTCTATACAGTCATCCACGTGTCTACATATAGGGGCATACAATTTTATGCAGACAAAAAAGTTAATAGGGCGGACCATTTGTTTAATGAAAATGCTGTAATCAACATCAAAGCAGCAAGACAAGAGCACAAAAGCTATTGATGAGAAGAGAAACATTAGTTTGCCGCACTCAGCCGATGTAGCGGCACCGTGGAAAAGAAGAGATTCAATCAAGCTTGAGCTACGGGATTTCTCTGCTACACAAGACGACAAATTTTGGTCAGAATGTATACTATCTAGAATACCGGGCGGAGAACTTATAGATAGATCTAAACGCGGATGGAGGAAAAAGAGAGAAAGATATGGAAATCCGACCGAGTGAACAAAGTCAAATACCATTGCTGTCTGGCTCTCGGCCATTTTCTCTTTTGCACTGTGGCGGGGGCTTGATGGTATAGCCAGCACTATAATAATCTGCCGACGTCGGTGGTATCCGGCCTACTGGCCTACTCAAATTGGTATCTGGGTCCGTGACGAGCTCCTTGATGAGACAGAAATCAATTACGTAGGTAACGTCTGGCACCGTGAGCGATTTTTCAGCGATATTCGTGGACAGAATGATTTTCCGGAAATTACTGAAATGTGGAGCTAGACTAGACATTGGCTGGAAGACGCGATTTTACTCTTCACTGGTGATTTGTGAATGTAGTGGTAGGATGTACCAACAGTTCTCGAAATCAGAATTGATGTCGTAGTCGAGGAAAGCTTTGTGCATATTTTCTATTTCACAGACGCCGGGCAGGAATATAAGTATTGCGCTGCGGTTGCTGGAAATGTTTTCATATCTTGGATTTTGGATGGCGACCGTAGCGCTGTATCTCTCGTCTGCCATCGAAAGCCGAAATTAACTTAGCGACCGCTTCGTATTTGAGCTTATGGATTTCCGGTACGCTATCATAGAGGTAGTTCATACTCCCCCTAGAAACTGATAACGAAAACCGTAATATTATATTACATTTATTGCTCTTTTTAAAAAAATGCTATTGTATACTGACCTCTAGTTTTTGAAGATGTTCACTATAGTAAACGCGTATGTCGTGAGGTTCACCGTGCTCCACTTCAATTATGGGAGCGTTGCGAAATGGTCTTTTGGACGTGAACGGAAAGTTTCCAATGACGGGGCTATTGAAATATTGGCCAAATTTGTCGGCATCAAAAGTAACTGACATCAGAAAGACTTTAGTTGTCGTCCTCGTATGACGGAGGAACTTGCGGACGACCAAGAGAAGGAAGTCAGTATCTTCATCCCTCTCGTGCACTTCGTCAATAATGACTGGAAAAGAAACAGACATTAGCATAACAAAATTTAGCTAATAGTCAGGAACTTACTGTGGGTATAGCCTTCAAGGGATTTTTTGGCTACTAATGCTTCAAGAAGGCATCCTGTGGTCAGATAGGTGAGCAAAGTTGATTCACTTACTTGATGTTCCATGCCAACCTAGTAAACACATAGCTTTCAATAGTAAAAGTGATAACAGTGTGACAAAATATTCGGTTGTATCCAACAACGGTTCCCAATGTCCAATTTCTTTCATAGCAGACCCTTTTGGCTATGCTAATGGCTGCAATGCGCCTTGGTTGAGTCACAACAATGTTGCAAGGAGTTTTTGTTCGGTAGCATTTGTAACGAAACGCCAAGCGAAGCCCCTTCTTGCCCCTTTTATTTTTGCTTAATTAAACTAAGACCTTATTTCTTAAACTCTCCTTAACTTAATACCCCACTAGTTGACCTAGTTATTAGACTTTCTAGAAAATATAACAAGTGGAGAGAACAAGTCTCGGCACGCCCGTTATAAATAGAAACTTTTATGATTTGTCCAAAGCTGCCCAAAACGGCCTTAACCTGCCGTAGCTAAAAATAGATATATTTTTGTCTGTTGGGAATTGCCCGAAACGGCCCGAAACTGCCCGGCCTATTTTTAACAATCGTCTAAATTCGCCCGATACCGCTTGAATTTGTCCGCCTATACCTCTTCGTGACGTCCAAATTCGCCCGATACCGCCCGATTTTGTCCGCCTATACCTTAACATTGTCCCGTATGTCCCCCACGGGATGATGACTAACATATAAAAAGCCACCGTAAACTCCCAAAAGGCAGTCAGATCTACTCTGCCTGCTCCGTGTGCCAACTTAGGCCTCTGCAGCTCTCCCGCCGAGCCCGCTACCGTAACTCTTGCAAGCCGCAGAATAAGTACCCTTTAAGTAATCACTAAGTAGCTGATTGACTATTACTTTATTACGTCTATGCCTTGAAGTTAGTACCCATTGGTAACCTTAAAGTGTCATGAGTCTTCTTCCCTCAATTTACGAGCTTGTTTAATTATTCTACGGCTACCTGTCGCAAATGGGTTTATAATACACGGCTTTTTATTTATTGCGTGCGTGTTGTTTTATGCTTGCTAAGTATACAAGACATTGTGAGTAAAGACGCCGCATTAAATTAAACTTTTCCGTATTGGAGACAACATGACAACGTCGTGTACTCCTTTACATCTGGTGGCAGCGGTTTTCGAACTCACTTACAGTGTCGTTGTGTACTGGTGTTAAGCCTAAGACAAGACGTACCTTTTTTTTGGTTTTTCAACAGCCAACTAAGACTGAAAATATGTCTATCGAGTCAATGGAAATATTACCAATCTCAGCTAATAATGCTGAACATGACTTCTTGTTGTCCGAAAGGAAAACAGGCTTTCAAAAAAGGCCAACTCATTTTACTATGAACAATGTATCCTTGACCCAAGTGGATAGACCTAAGACTCTTTTATCTGACACGCAGTCAAACCTAACTAGAATAACCAAAACGTCGTTTATAAAAAGAATTGCTATTTTTTTTACGTCTAGAAAATCAACCAAACAAATTAAGTTACCAACAAGTAGCAACGTTTCTTTTCATAAATTCGAACCCTTAACGGAAGGACAAAGTTCCGTTAATCTTTTCCCCAAAGTAGCATTGCTTCCGAATTAAGTAGCTTAAACGTAAAATCGAAAATTGACCAAGTAACAATTCAGAGCAATGATAAGCCGAATGGAGATGTCATTAACAACGAAAACCTGTCTATCACATCCCACAATATTCTAACAGACAACACAATAAAAAATTTAGATATTGCAAACAGGCAGATTGGCAAAACCACAAGAGAAAGTGTAATTTCAAAGAATCCCAGTTATTCCTCTTTAGCGTCAGATTCGTTTTCCGATGTTGTCGACCAGACCATAGAATGTTTTCCGATTCTACAATCGACTAATAATACTCTTCAATCCTACAGTTTCTATCACGCCCCAAATTCTGTCTCTGAGACAACCGAGTATACTATGCACGAAACAAAACAATTTACAAATTTGAACAATAAAATAGACAGATTAATAGACCTCATGGAAAATCTAGACAGCTTGATACAGTCTAACCTCTGGCAAGAAAACGGGACGGTTCTCCCACCAAAGGGAAGGCACAATTATGCGTCGAACCAATCAAAACAAATCAATTTTTCAAAGCCCTCCTCCTCAAAAATTTTCACTAGACAAAAACAAGCCTACGGCTACCGACAGATACACGTAAAGCCTTTCAGAAAGACTAACCGAAACAACTCAGGTCAAGATAGTTTTAGACAAAACAATAGGTTTATGCAGTCTGCCATAGGGTGTGCAAATTGCGGCCTTGCAAACCACAACATCGAAATGTGTTTTCAATATTCAAGAAAAAATAAAGTACGGGAAAAACCACCTTCTTGTTATTTTTGTCAACAAGTAGGACATAAAGCAAATTCGTGCCGAGATAGAGACAGTCTGATTAGGTCTAACGTATCTACCCTTTACTAAACCAGAAAAACAAGTAGTACCAGCTGTAAAATAGGGTTAGTTTAAACAAATCAAAAATTAATAATAAAAATTTTAAAAAATGGATTCCAAGAAAGTTAAATCAGTCGCAAAAAAAAAATCATTTATTTAAATAATAAAAATAATAATAATACAGCATCAAATTCACAAGTAGCTCAAAGAACTCTATGGAAAACTAAGGTATACTTCAATTAAAGCAACATTAGATCCTGGTGACGAGAAAAACCGTTACACAAAAATATTTGTAACGCAAACAAAAAGTGTCGGAACATCAATAAGATGGCTTTGAGTCCAACACAGAAATTATATGAGGGAAACGATAAGAAAATATTACCTTGAATAATTTCCCTTGCCGTTTCTTACTTCGCTGCGGGCTGCGAAACGACGGCTAATACAGTCACTATCGCAGTTAAAAGGGTATTTTATATCTCAAAGAACTGTCAGGTAGTATATACCACAATCTGGGAGCAAGGTGATAGTTTAGTCACCGGCTCTCATTTTCTATTATTTCCGATATGGATTTACCGGAAGGCGTGGAAGTTATTCGATACTGCCGCAGCCAGAAGACTCTACCCATAGATATCTTTAATGAAAGCGCGTCGGAACATTAATGACAATTGCACTGAGTCCAACGTAGATTTTTATAAGTCTAGATCTTCTTAAGTTGTAGAGGGCCCAATAAAGGAGCAGGGTGATAAATTAGGCACTAGCTCTCTCTTTTTATTCTCCCGGAGTATGGATTTACCCGAGGGAATATATATAAGCAATTTCGTAAACGCTACGAACGAAAACAGAAAATATCAGATTGTTGTAGAAAACAATTAAAATATGGCACACACTCTACCGAGAGATAGTCCCCTTGGTGGATTAGAATTCTCTTGTCAGCTGATAGGCTTAGTATCTAAAAGTCAGAAACAGAAGAAAGACTAATATAAAACGAGCACAACATGGTTTAGTGGGTACGTCTCCCAGGTTTTCTCAAATGGATGAGGTTGCAATACAAGAGCAAGGTGATAGTGTAGTCATCACCTCACCTTTTTATATCTTCCCAGAGTGAGGATTTGCCCTAGGGTATACGATACGTAATTCTTTGGTGCTACAAACAATAAACGAAAAATATATTTCTTTTTGCGGAAAAAAGAAATCGCTCGGACTCGTGTGAATTAGTTTGACTCAGGAAAACCGATTATCTTGTCAACTGACAGGCAAAGTATCTCCAGGTCAAGAATTCGTTTCCCTGAAGGAAATTTCAAAATTAATTTTTTAAACAGAAACGAAAGAAAACGGCTAGAATAAAATTAAAAAAAAAAAACACAAATATTTCGCTTCCAAACAAAACTATTAAAATATTGCGACAGAATCTAGATTGGGACACTCGAAAAAAAAAGTAATTAGAAAAAAAAGAAAAAAAAATACGAATTGAAATAAAAAGTAAACTTCTATCGACACCGAAAAGAAACAATCTTTTCAACTTTGTCCTTATTACACGGGTCAAGGCCAGTAAGAATTGAAACGATGGGTTAAAGAAATGTTGCATTCAAATGCAATGGGATCCCGCTGGATGGACATAGTAAATTTAGTTGTTAAAACGCAGAGCTTTGTTTCGAAGCAATCAAAGGAAGTCCAATAATTTTTACGAAAAGAGTTTCATTTCCACAATAAAGAATCGATGGAACTTTGGACAAGCTTTACGGAAAAACGTATTATAACGTTTGATCTTGCCACAAGCACTAGAAAATTCAAACTTGAAGAATCATCTAAAGCCCAACCTTGACTAGAGGAAAGAAAAAATGTTGGAATTGGCTAAAAATACAATTCATTTGTGAACTATCCCAAAAGATCAATGAGTCACATTCGAAGAGTTGTCTGGAAAAAAAAATAGAAACAATCATACACATGCACAAAATGAGACAGAGCAAAGACAAAAAATAATAATAAGGAAAAAAAAATAAAACTAAAACTGAAACAAAAAACAAATCAAAGCAAAAGAAACAGAACAATGCAAAAAAAAGAAACAAAACAAAATCAATGAGGATAAACAAAGCAAAAAAAAACAAAAAAAAAACACAAAAAACAAACAGACAAAAAAAAAAATCCAAAAAAAATTAAAAAAAAAATTATAATAATAATAATACTAATACCATGATAGATAGTTACAAAAGAAACCGATGGAACCCAATCTAAAAGTAAAAGTATAACTGGTGTGTTGTTTTCGGGGGCCACCCTACTAATGCTGCATAAGCTCCCAAACGTCCGTATCGGCCATCATATAGGATGCGCCCGATAAACGCGGATGAAACTTGCAATAAAATTATAGTTGATACGCGAACTCGAAGCTCGTCTACCGTTTTCCCCATCTCCTTGCTCTATATCACCCTTGCTCATTCTGCCCTTACCCAACTTCCATCCCGTAAAAATTTTTGCCGTACATATATCTCGGGGAAACGCCCCAGGCAACCATAGGGTGCGCCCTCTATGATATTTTCACCCCTTTTATTCATATAGCCATATAGCACTCCCCTTGTATTCCTTTTTCCCACTCCTAGGGTAAACGAAAAATAAACCTGCCATATTTCCATAATAACCCTCCGTGACACGACTGTCACGTAGACTGTTCCCCACCCCTTCATACCATAGGATGCTTCCGATAAAAACGGATAAGACTCCAACAGCTATACGATTCAATAGGCTACATTTTCAGCCATCCGATACTATAACCCGCCCAACCCCACTCCTTACCCTTCTGCACGCTCCTACAATAGTGAATCGCTTTTCTTCGCGTAAACCCCCCGATAAACGAACTCCCACCACAACCACCTCCCTCCCCCCCACAATTTAGGATGTCGGGAATAAAACCGGATACAAACAGCGTATGCAAGCGTACGTTGCGGCAGTCCATTTCGCCATCTCTCACTTCTCCCTCCATCTTCATCTTACTCACTTTCCCCCATTGCCCCCCTCCCCGCGACAACGCCCTGTTTCCCCCTGTAGCTCCCCTTATCCGACCTACCCTACCCTCTATACCCCACACCCTAAAATTGTTATAGTCCTTCAGTATATATACATATATACCCTCAGGGATAAAGGGACTTTACACAACAGCTAATTTGGTTTCTTGGTAGAAAAGAAATTAGATCTAAATGAGAAACATGGTGTGCTTCATTAACCGTACGTACAATTTCAGAAATGATTCAATTTTTTTAGTATTTCTTGAATACATTTAGTTTAGGAAATTCCATAATCCGTAAGCTTATTCACTCAGTTTTTTTATTATATCAATGATAATCACAAGGGGGCACCCATGTTTGAACTGGGGACATTTCGATCTGCAGTCGAATGCTCTACCACTGAGCTATAGCCCCTTGATCAGTTATAAAGAGGACAAAATAACAAATTTTGTGCTGAATCTATCAAATATTTTTTAATTTGATTAGAATTGGACATGAAGCCCTGCGTTGATAAGCTAAGCTGATCTGTTTTGGGATCTTGTATTTCAAAATTGCTTTCACTATTCGCTCATCTTTCCCTAATTTTATTAAGCATACAGAATAATAGCAGAAAGTTTGTGTTCAAAAACGGCAAGGAATCCGATGTCGATGCTTGATCACATTGAATAAAATAAACAGACTTTACACAACAGCTAATTTGGTTTCTTGGTAGAAAAGAAATAAGATCTAAATGAGAAACATGGTGTGCTTCAATAACCGTACGTACAATTTCTGAAATATCTCAATTTTTTTAGTATTTCTTGAGTACGTATAGTTTAGGAAATTCCATAATACGCAATCTTATTCACTCAGTTTTTTTATTATATCAATTTTAATCACAAGGGGGCACCCAGGTTTGAACTGGGGACATTTCGATCTACAGTCGAATGCTCTACCACTGAGCTATACCCCCTTGATCAGTTAAAAAGATGACAAAATAACAAATTTTGTGCTGAATCTATCAAATATTTTTTAATTTGATTAGAATTGGACATGAAGCCCTGCGTTGATAAGCTAAGCTGATCTGTTTTGGGATCTTGTATTTCAAAATTGCTTTCACTATTCGCTCATCTTTCCCTAATTTTATTAAGCATACAGAATAATAGCAGAAAGTTTGTGTTCAAAAACGGCAAGGAATCCGATTTCGATGCTTGATCACATTAAATAAAATAAACAGACTTTACACAACAGCTAATTTGGTTTCTTGGTAGAAAAGAAATTAGATCTAAATGAGAAACATGGTGTGCTTCAATAACCGTACGTACAATTTCAGAAATAACTAAATTTTTTTAGTATTTCTTGAGTACATATAGTTTAGGAAATTCCATAATCCGAAATTTTATTCACTCAGTTTTTTTATTATATCAATTATAATCACAAGTGGTCACCCAGGTTTGAACTGGGGACATTTCGATCTGCAGTCGAATGCTGTACCACTGAGCAAGAACCCCTTGTTCGGTTAAAAAGAGGACAAAATAACAAAGTTTGTGCTGAATCTATCAAATATTTTTTAATTTGATTAGAATTGGACATGAAGCCCTGCGTTGATAAGCTAAGCTGATCTGTTTTGGGATCTTGTATTTCAAAATTGCTTTCACTATTCGCTCATCTTTCCCTAATTTTATTAAGCATCCAGAATAATAGCAGAAAGTTTGTGTTCAAAAACGGCAAGGAATCCAATTTCGATAATTGATCACATTGAATAAAATAAACAGACTTTACACAACAGCTAATTTGGTTTCTTGGTAGAAAAGAAATTAGATCTAAATGAGAAACATGTTGTGCTTCAATAACCGTACGTACAATTTCTGAAATAACTAAATTTTTTTAGTATTTCTTGAGTACGTATAGTTTAGGAATTTCAATAATCCGTAAGCTTCTTCACTCAGTTTTTTTATTATATCAATTATAATCACAAGGGGGCACCCAGGTTTGAACTGGGGACATTCCGATCTGCAGTCGACTGCTCTACCACTGAGCTATACCCCCTTGATCAGTTATTAAGAGGACAAAATAACAAATTTTGTGCTGAATCTATCAAATATTTTTTAATTTGATTAGAATTGGACATGAAGCCCTGCGTTGATAAGCTAAGCTGATCTGTTTTGGGATCTTGTATATAAAAATTGCTTTCACTATTCGCTCATCTTTCCCTAATTTTATTAAGCATACAGAATAATAGCAGAAAGTTTGTGTTCAAAAACGGCAAGGAATCCGATTTCGATGCTTGATCACATTAAATAAAATAAACAGACTTTACACAACAGCTAATTTGGTTTCTTGGTAGAAAAGAAATTAGATCTAAATGAGAAACATGTTGTGCTTCAATAACCGTCCGTACAATTTCAGAAATAACTCATTTTTTTTTGTATTTCTTGAGTACGTATAGTTTAGGAATTTCCATAATCCGTAAGCTTATACAATCAGTTTTTTTATTATATCAATTATAATCACAAGTGGGCACCCAGGTTTGAACTAGGGACAATTCGATCTGCAGTCGAATGCTCTACCACTGAGCTATACCCCCTTGATCGGTTATAAAGAGGACAACATAACAAATTTTGTGCTCAATCTATCAAATATTTTTTAATTTGATTAGAATTGGACATGAAGCCCTGCGTTGATAAGCTAAGCTGATCTGTTTTGGGATCTTGTATTTCAAAATTGCTTTCACTATTCGCTCATCTTTCCCTAATTTTATTAAGCATACAGAATAATAGCAGAAAGTTTGTGTTCAAAAACGGCAAGGAATCCGATTTCGATGCTTGATCACATTAAATAAAATAAACATACTTTACACAACAGCTAATTTGGTTTCTTGGTAGAAAAGAAATTAGATCTAAATGAGAAACATGGTGTGCTTCAATAACCGTACGTACAATTTCAGAAATAACTCAATTTTTTTAGTATTTCTTGAGTACGTATAGTTTAGGAAATTCTTTAATCCGTAAGCTTATTCACTCAGTTTTTTTATTATATCAATTATAATCACAAGGGGCACCCAGTTTGAACTGGGGACATTTTTTTTTTTTTTGTAAAATTCTCTTTTATTTTCTGTTAATTTTCAATTTTCAAAAAACAAAACAAACAAAAGCAAACAAAAACAAACAAATAATGTCACCCCTCGGATGCAGACGTTATTAGGGCAGAGAAAAGAAAATTTGGCAATGGGGGTCTTAGTGCAAAACAGAAACAAAAACAAGCAAATGCAAGGGATCATAGGTTGTGCTAAACAAAAATAAACAAAAGTAAACAATAGCAGATGACATTGGGGTAGGATATTACAATAAACAAAAATAAACAAAGATTTTACATATTTAGGTATTAAATAAAACACAAACAAACTAAATGAACAAAATGAAAGTAAAATATAGGAAAAGATAAAAAAGAATGGTGGATTTAACTATGGGGGTAAAGTGTTTTCCATAAGCTCTCTACTTCTTCTTGATTTGGGGTACGTTGATGGTTCCTTTCCTTCCAGTTGATGAAGATGTAGGCAGCCAGAAGAGTAAACGCTTGCCGGAGATTCCCTATTGGCCCAAAATGACCACGAATCAGATCTTCTTTTGATGTCTTGCAGCCCTTTTGACGCATGATTCCTTCCAACCAGCTCCAAACGGTGAGGCGTTCAGGACACTGGAACATCAGATGCTCATCGGTTTCGGGGTCTTCATGGCAGATTGGGCATTTTGCGTCCTTGTTGGGATCCAACCGATGGCATCTGGTCCTGGTAGGCAGAAGTCGCTGGTCTAACAGGAACATGGTCTATCTGATGTTACTAGGAAGGGCTGCAGTCGCCTTCCAGATTCGTGGCCAATCCAGATTAGGCCTCAGGATCTCCAGCTTTCCCATTGTCGTCACCTCCAGGACCCAATGGTTGTAAGTTTTCCGATGAACCATTGGATTCCCCTGCACCAGGATTGAAGATGCAAAGAGTTGCTTGATTTGATGCAGGGGTTCCTGAAGGTAATAGGGCCTCTTCATGACTGCTACGGGTACGGTGTTGTCCTTGTAGAGTGGCAATAAGGTTCGGAGAGGGAAGGACATCCAATACCGAAGTAGAGAGCTTTCTGGGCTGTTGGGGCCTGTCAGGACTTTATACATGGGGCACAGGAAAAGGGAACGGTAAAACAGGTGTGTGTTGACCATTCCCAGTCCCCCTTGTTTGACAGTACGGTATATTACAGTTTTTTTCGGCCTTTCTACTTTTCCCATCCATAGGAACTTCATGACAGCCTTTGAAACCTGGTCAGCTATATTTGGATTACAAGGTAATACCTGTGCAATATACACAGTTCCCGAGAGAGCCTTCGACTTGAGGAAAATCACCTTTTGGTAAATATTAAAACGTCGACAGGCATTCTCTCGCAGAATACAATTTAGAGAGCCGAATGCATCATTCCAGACCCTACCAGCTGTCTCGACTATGGAGTGAGAGAATTTAATTCCTAACAGGGACAATGTTGGTGCTGACACAAGCCACTCAAGAGGCCAAATTGATCTAGAGCTCCAAGTCCCGAGTCCCAGGGCTTTTGTTTTCTCCTTATTCATCCTTGCCTTTGTCCACTGACAGAACAAGTCAAGGACTTGTCCTGCCCTGGTAAAATCTTCGTCACATGAAACGAAAATGGTGACGTCATCCACAAAGGCTCTGACAGTGAGTTTTTCATTAAACAATGATATACCCTTGAGAGCTCGAGATAAACGCACAAGTAATGGCTCAATGTATAGAACGAAGAGATGGACAGATAGGGGGCATCCCTGGCGAATCGACTGAATATCATAAATCACCCCAGCCACCTCTGATCCGTTGAGGATTGACATTCCTGTTACAGAATACATAGTCTGTAACCAACGGAGAAAAGTGGTGGGGTAACCCATAACATCCAGAATCCTCCAGAGGACTTCCCTGTTAACCAGGTCGTAGGCCTTTTCAAAGTCAACTCCAACAATGGCAGCGCCCATACCCCGAATCGAAGAGTTGGAAGAGTCATGACATCCCCGGTTATCAACGAATTGAATGACATCTCTGTAAAGACTTAAATTATCAAAAATCAATCTACCAGGTACCCCACCTTTTTGATGAGGTCCTATGGTAGAAGATAGTGTCTGCCTCAATCGTCTCGCTAAGACAGATGCCATGACTTTGTAGTCACAATTCAAAAGAGAAATTGGCCGAAAATTAGAAATTCCACAAAGTCCCGAAGACTTAGGAATTAGCCTGATCGCCGCTTGGCCCTGCGAAGACGTCAGAGTTTCCCTTTCCAGGATATGATTAAACATATCCAAGAAGTGGGGTGTGATCACGCCCCAAAATTCTACGTAAAACTCGTAAGGAATGCCATCAGTGCCAGGGGACTTGTTTGACTTCATTGCTATTAGAGCAGCTCTAATCTCAAGAAGGAAAATTGGTGCTGTTAGGTTTGGGGTTGGCTTAAAGCAATCTCTTACTCCTTCAAGGAACTCAGACCCTGCCAGTATGTCAGGAGAAGGTTGAGTCTTAAATATTTTTGTAAAATGAGCAACAATTTCTGCTGAAATTTCCTCTTTGGTCGATAAGCAAGTGCCATTGGGGGCAATGATCTTATCAATCCAACATTTTCGATAATTATTAACATTTTCGATAATTATTCCTGGCACGATTTATGTGAAAAATACTTGCTTCCTCTACATCTGGCCCTTCGAAGCAGCGGGAACGAATCCCATACCCTTTGAGTGTGCTCTCCTCCCAAGACTTTGAGAATTTTCTCAACTGTTGAAAGGCAACCCAATCAAAGGTATCTGCTTCGGCCATTTCCTGTATGCAAGATTGATAGAAAAACTTAGTTTCTCTTATCAGCCTTGCTCTTTGCCTGGAATAATCCACCGAAATACGCTTGATACCCGGTTTCAGGACACTCTCCCACCAATTTGCTACATTACTTTCCCTAAGAGGATGATTAGCAGATTCCTGAATGAAATTGGTTACGTATTTCTGAAAACCTTCTTCTGACAATATTGAAGTATTTAGTTTCCACAATCCGGCAGGTGGTCTGCTACGATTTGGGAGATCAAGATTGCAAGTAAGTGTGGATTGTACCGACTGATGGTCACTAATCGATAAAGGCTGCAAACAAATATTTAAAAATTTATCCGCAAACGATCGACTAGCATAAATCCTATCAAGCATAGAAGAACCGTCGTGGTAATGGAAAGTGTGGCCCGGATCACTATGATTTAGCTTTTTTTCAGATGTCTACCAGATCAAGACCAGTAACCATCTCCTTCAAAGCATAGCTAACAACACTACTTGGGACAGGGAGGGATTGGATATTTGCCCTATCTTGGATGTCGTCAACACAATTAAAATCGCCCATCAACACGAAGGGCAGTCGAGTGGTAACCGAGTAGGCAGGAACGGTTTGACGAAGAAAATTGTTTCTCTCATTCTTTACCTGCTTACCTGACGGGGCATAGATATTAATAAACGTAAAACATTTTACGTCAATGGAGATAAGCCTTCCGTCAGGTTCAAGAAGCAGTCGAGAATACTCCAGACCATGTCTAACTAGAATGGCTGTTCCTTTTTTGTTGGGACCGACATTTGCTAGCAAGAGGTAACAGCTTTCAATAATTGGGCAAGAGTGAAAGGCTTGAAGTCCTACGATATCTAAATTACTGTCCCTGCAGAAATTTAAAAGAATTTGACGTCGCTCGACTGATCGAATACCCCCAATGTTGATAGAAGCGATTTTTAATTGTGAAGTCATGTGTTAGGTTTTTTGAGTACGGGAATGCCTGAAGTGGGTTTCGAATTTTGGGGCGTCAGGGTAGGTTTAAATCGTTTACTTCGTGGTACCGTGGGGATTTTCAGGGGGTCCTTAGTTTTGTCTGGATCAGTGGTATCAATTTCCCCCGTGTCGGGTTCCATTGATTCCATGATAATTGTCACTGTTTCCTGGTCTTCTGTCTCTGTGTGAGGTGCTGCTATTTTGGATTTAATAATTGGTTTCAAAGGATTGTCTTTCGGAGGTACAGATGCGGGAGTGGTAGCGGTGTCACATTCCATGGTTTCAATTTCCAAATTATTAGTACTTCCTGAGAGTGAATCTTGTGATTCACTCCCCAGAGGTACCTGGGAAACCATGGAATTTGCTACCACGTGAATTACTACGGGTGTCTGTTTAATAGTCTCTGTCTTTTTAGTCTTTTTGGCAACAGGTTTTTGGACAATGGTGGGTTCCTGGTTTCGTTTTAAAGTTGGGCAGTCGTAGCTAAAGTGTGTCTCTTCGTCGCAAAGTCTGCAAGTGGGCTTTTGTCCGTCATACTTTACCATGGCACGATAACTGCCAATGGTAATGTATGAGGGAATGTTTTTCGTCACCGTCATTCTTACAATCATCCAAGTTGCTAGGACAGGGTATAAAACTTCATCCTCTGCCACCCGATAGCGCTCCCACCGAGCTTCAATTACATTTCCAAATTCCTTAAAACGTGTGTGAACTACTCCCAAGTCTAAGTTCTGTGGAATCCCTGCAATTCGAACAAATTTCTCTTGGATATTGCTATCCTTTATCACTACACTAACTTCTTTCCCCTCCAATTCGGTCCTGACGATACCACTGTGTTGGGACAAAAAACTTGAGGTATATGCCTCTGACGTAAACGTAATTCTAGCGACCTGGTTTCTCGTATCTAGCACAGCAACTAGGCCTAAGAGATCCTGAGCATCAACCTTCAAACTACGCACAAAACCATGAACCGTACGCATACTCAATTTCGGGAATTGAACCCCAAAATCAATATCTACACTATTGAGCCACTTGGCAGCCATTGTCCCCTAGACAATGTAAACAAACTGCCAAAAAAGGGGAGGGGAAGGACCCCACACACGTAAACAAACACGACAAATAAAACAATTGGCAACAAAACACTACAAAAACAGCTAAACTATACAAAATAAACCCTCAAAACACGAATATAACAACAAAAAGTAATAAAAAATAACAAAAACTCACAAAATGATGGAAAAACGGGAGAACACAAAAAGACGTCTGCATCCGACGCAGCGTACGAGGTTAACTGACCTATCTCTAACTCTAATTCGGACCTCCTTGCCACTAATGACTACAGATTCTTTTGCACTAAATTTATTCAAGAATTCAATATGGTCTTTGACGGTCTTGAACCCAATTCGGAAAACGCAAAAGGCTCGCCCTGGTAGGCGAGAAACAGCATCAAAGATGCTGTCATATTCATTACTATAATGCTCGAAACATTCGTAGAATTCAGGCCTGGTCACTTCAGTTTTACCAAAAGAGATTTCGGCAGTACGTGGCCAGACGTCTGGGGATTCCGTTCCCATTTTACCCACAACAAAGGGTCAAAGAGGCGGAAAAAATGCAAAAAAGAAAAAAAAAGGGCCAATACCAAAATGGCGCCTTAAACAAACAAGGGAAACAAACGACTTACAAGATACAATACAACCAAAAGAGAAAAAGAAAAAAAAAGAACAAAACAGTTTTTTTGGACTCACCGCAAGATGTCACTCTTGGGAGATCAGTTAGACACGTCTGTTAACAGACGAACGCGCTAGCCAGCACAGAAATTAAAGTTCACAAGAATTTTCTAAAAGGTCCCAACGAGACTCGAAATCGTGATTTTTTTTTTTTATTAATTTTTTTTTACACTTCCCTTGTTGGTGTTTAAAAAATAGCTATCAGTGTGTACGAGATGAAATATTAAAATTCACCCCTAGATGGCGTTTAATAAAGTATCAAAATTCACCACGAGATGGTTTTAACTAAAACTTTGATTCATTTTCGAAACTCTTGCTGGTTATAAAAGGTTTGATGCCAACTGCATCCCGTATTCCCAAGCGGTCACCCTTCTAGGTACTTTTTTTTTAATGAAATATCAAAATTCACCCCTAGATGGCGTATAATAAAGTATCAAAATTCACCACGAGATGGTTTTAACTAAAACTTTGATTTATTTTCGAAACTCTTGCTGGTTATAAAAGGTTTGATGCCAACTGCATCCCGTATTCCCAAGCGGTCACCCTTCTAGGTACTTTTTTTTTTTTTTACAGCATCCCGTATTCCCAAGCGGTCACCCTTGTAGGTACTTTTTTTTTTTTTTTTATGGTCACCCTTCTAGGTACTTTTTTTTTTTTATTCTCGCTAGATGGCACTACTCCATGTTTACAAATTTTAGCTTCTAAACCATTTTTGGTAAAGGGGGTATTTTCTTAATTCATTCTCTAAAATTTTAATTGAGTTGATAAAATAACATGTAAAATTTGTTTTTTTCCTCTTTTTCCATACAATTAAACTTAGATTAGCTGCTAAAAATATTGCTTTATTTTGGCTTTCCTTCGGATTAGCGGGGAAATCAAATAAATAAATTTGTTGTGCAGTTGGAATGAAAGTGTTACCGTATATTGATGAAATTTTCCTTATAACAATTTTTACTGCTGGTTTTGTTACTTTGCAATTGAATAAATGGTCTAGGTTTTCCTGTTCGTCGCACTGGTCACATTTTGGGTTGATTTCCTGCTTGAATTTGATCAATCTGTCTTTTGTTGGAAGAATGTTGTGTATTTGTAAAAACATGTGTTCTTTTAATTGAGGAGATAAAAATTTTTTTGTCATTGCTTTAAAACCAGATTTATAATTTACATTTGGCATTTTTAAAATGATTTTTGGAGGATTTTGTTCAATCAAAATTAGACTAGAGTAAATTTCTTTGGCTGTAATTTTCTGGGTTAGGTTCTTCTTTCCTGACAATTTTATGATGGATTCGATTGACGACATTAAAAACTTCGGAGGTGTTTCACAGTTTGGTCCTGGTTTCACTGGAAAAATATTTCTTAACCGAAGACCAATCCAATATTTTAAAACTTTAACATTTTCACAATTTTTTGTGTTTGTGAATTGATTTAAAATTGTTTTTAAGAATAGGGAATATACTTAACTTTTACATTTACAAGATTTAAACCTCCTTCTGATACGCTTTGGTATAGCTCCTTTTTTGCTATGGTTTCTAGCTGATGCCTCCATATAAAATTGTGTCCTAATTGTTGAATTTTGTCTGAATTTTCTTTGGGTACTGGTAAAATTTTGGCTAAGTGTGATAACTTAGGAACAATAAAACTGTTAAAAAATATTACTTTTTGTTGTATTGTAAGCAGTCTGTTAAAAGTGTTTTGAATAGTTTGCTGTATTTTTGTAACTAGTGTGGTGCAGTTTTTGTCAATGGTTGTTTAAATGTTTTGGTGCCAATGTATTCCTAGCATTTTCATTTCCACCACTGAGTTAATCCAGGTAGCTGGCCATTGGCTTACTTCTGCCCATCTACCTATTTTTAAAAGATGGGATTTCGTTTGATTGATTCTTGAATTTGTGGCTTTCTCGAAGACATCAATGCATTGTTCAAGTTTTGTAAGTTGCTCTGGGTTGTTGATAAATATTGAAATGTCGTCTACGAAAGCACTCACTTGGTGACTTGCCTGGGCTATTTTTATTGGTTTAATGTGCTTCTTTATTAATCTTAGAAAGGGCTCAATAAAAAGAATATATAAATACATTGCCAATGGGCATCCTTGTCTTACCCCTCTTTGTAGGTAAATTTTTTTCTCCAAATGCCTTGTTGATAAAAACTTTACTAGTTGAGCTTTCGTATAAAATTTTAATATAATTAATAAATGTGTCCTGGAATCCAAATTTCAATAACACTTGATATAAAAAGGTCCGATCTACCATGTCATAAGCTTTTTCGAAATCAAGACTTACAATTGCTGCACCTATTGTTCTGTTTCTACACAGAAATTCTTTTCCTAGTTTACTGTCATATTGCTCTTGGGTTGAAAAATGTTCAATAAGATTTCTAAATGTTATTAAATTCTGGGCTTATATCTCTGTTTTTAATTCCACCGGTTTGTTCTTCACTGATAATATTCGGTAAAATATTTTTAAGTCTTAAAGTTAAAATTTTTGCTAAAATTTTGTAGTCTGAACATAAAAGGCTAATTGGTCTCCAATTTCCTAATACGCTTCTGCTACCTCCTTTGTGTATAAGAGTTATTATTCCAGTGGATTGTGTCTTACTAATATTTTGAGAGTTTAAAATAAACCTGTACATTTCCGTAATTTCATTCTTTAAAAGAGACCAAACTTTACTAGTTGAGCTTTCGTATAAAATTTTAATATAATTAACAAGATTCCTTCGGTAATGTCCTTCGGGCAATTTTTTTGAAAAAAAATTGTCTATAGACATGTAACGTGGGCCAAAGATACACAGATTTTGGATCCAAGATTTCTAAATTTCAATCAATTTATAGTGTTCATCTGCTGTAGTCTACTGTCCGGAATTAGCAACACGGGAGCTTATGTAAAAAAATGAAAATGCAATAACGAATTTGAAGAATTTTATACAACAAATGTACTACCGAATGCAATAATTTTTTAAAATACACTTCTGGGAATCTAACCATATCAATATTGGCTAGGATAATGTAAGTTTAAGACCTATTAAGCGACTTTAAAAAATTTTCCAAAAATTAAAAAACAATGACATTTGAAGAAAAAATGTTTTATTTCCGCATGAGTATTGAACAATTAAACTTAATGATGCCAGCGCAACACCTTTCCACTACGCTGTTATTGACATAATGCGACTAGTATGAATAGCAGTTTAATTTTACATCATCTGCAGCAGTATACTGTCCGGAATTAGCAACACGGGGACTTATGTAAAAAAAAATGAGAATGCAATCGTAAATTAGATGAAGATTTTTCCTCAAAAATAGACAACAAATTGAATTGTCTTGTAAAAGCAATTTCAGGGAATGTAACCATTTAAATATTACTTAGGATAGTTTAAGTTAAAGACATACTAAGCGACTTAAAAATTTAACAAAATATACGCATAAAAAGGAAAAAACTAAATAAATCTTGTGTTTCAAAGAGTATTGATCCATTGATCTTGGTGATATGAGCCCAACACCATAACCAACACCACAACATAAACATGGTGTGCTTCAATAACCGTACGTACAATTTCAGAAATAAATCAATTGATTAAGTATTTCTTGAGTATACAAAGTCTTGGAAATTCCATGATCCGTAAGTTCATTCACTTAGTGTCATTTATTACATTAATAATAAGCACAAGGGGGCACCCAGGTTTGAAATCAGTACATCCCAATCTGCAGAAGAATGCTATACCACTGAGCTATACCCTCTTGATCAGTTAAAAGAGGACAAAATGACAAATTTTGTGCTGAATCTATCAAAAAAATGAGAATGCAATCGTGAATTAGATGAAGATTGATGATAGATGATTGAAGATAGATGAAGACATGTGATAATATCATAATTTTGTAACAAAATTATTGTCATTAGACTAGATATCGTATATCAATTTATACAAACTTTTACAGACAATATCTATTTCTTCCCTAAAAATTCACACAGAAATTAATATTCACTAGAATTTTCTAAAAGGTCCCAACGAGACTCGAACTCGTGATCTCCTGCTTACTAGGCAGGCGCTTTGCCATCTAAGCCATGCGACCATTGATGTAATTAAGCTGTTGACAATTAAAAATCTTTGAATGTGATGAAAACAGATCATGAAAACCAACAGTCTTTACAATCTCAAAGTATCATAAACATGTGATAATATCATAATTTTGTAACAAAATTATTGTCATTAGACTAGATATCGTATATCAATTTATACAAACTTTTAGAGACGATATCTATTTCTTCCCTAAAGATTTACACAGAAATTTATTTACACAAGAATTTACTAAGAGGTTCCAACGAGACTCGAACTCGTGATCTCCTGCATACTAGGCAGGCGCTTTGCCATCTAAGCCATGCGACCATTGATGTAATTAAGCTGTTGACAATTAAAAATCTTTGAATGTGATGAAAACAGATCATGAAAACCAACAGTCTTTACAATCTCAAAGTATCATAAACATGTGATAATATCATAATTTTGTAACAAAATTATTTTCATTAGACTAGATATCGTATTGTTCCGGCGACAAGCGTTTACCTGATTTGGCAACGAAGCCATCTTTATGTCGCTCTTCGCTATTGTTTCCCTTCCCTCCATTTATGCTTGTCTGTCCTCCGCCCTTCGATAGTTTTGCTAGTCTTTAGTCTGGAGTACAGAGTCTGTAGCGTCATTTTTACAGTGTGCAGACACAGTCTGCAGCTTCGATTACCTAATACAAGTCTCTACTGTTCTCAGTCCGCCATTTTCGCGAGAAAACGAGACAGGTTCCAAATTCGTGGGAACATTTGGTCCTTCGAACTGGAGTAGAAAAGTGAATTTCCAAGTTTTTATCTCAGCCGTTGAGGCTAGATATCTGGCAATTATTCTACTAGTAAATCCCCAGCAGGCCCTCCTGCACTAGCTTTCAGTTTATCTCCCAGACAAGACCTTCGACAGAAGCGCCCCTGGCTATCAGCATGGCAGAGGCACCAGGATCGTTAAGGGACGGCGAAATAGCCAGAGCTGGAAGCTGCAACTTCATCCCGAGTGGGAACGACATCGAAACGTGGAAGAGACAGCGCAAAGCGACACGTAAGCAAGTAACTACAGCCTGTCGTCAAATTGATTCGCTGATTATTTCACACGGATCACGAGGCTCCATCATGGGACTGATCGATCACCTAGGGTTGTTGTCGAGCACGACGACTCGTCTACACACAGACCTACTGAACGCGGAGACCGATAAAACAGAAAATGAGAGACAAGACGCGATCCACCTACGCTACATTCAGCAAATAGGCGAAACTCGGGAATCAGCCCGACAGTATTTGGAATCAAGAGCCAATGAACCGCCTTCAGAAATTCGCGTAATCGCGGCGCAACCCGTTTACTCGTTAGCCCCGTCGTTAATTGGCGAACGACCCGAGGTAGCAGGAGCAGCAGAGCTCGCAGTCGCCCAACAGAGAGCCCATGAAGCCCGAATGCAAGCAGATGCCGCACGTGCGGCAGCGGAGGAGGCAGAAAGAGATCTGCAGCGATTAAGCATCGACGATCGAGAAAGCTTTAGTTCCGCCCACTACTACAACCCGATCGCGACACGAAACGTCGCCGACTGGCTCCTCCATCCCCGAACAAAATTCTCGCAACCTCCAGCAACTAACGTAGAAGCACCAGACGACTGGATAGACGCGTACTGTTCCGGTACACTGCCACCGACGGCCAGTCAACGAAAGTTTCGCTCAACAGTAGCGGTAGAATTAGACGTTTTCCATGGTAAATCTCTTGAATGGTTCACATGGATCGACTTATTCCGTGCGCTAGTGCACGATACGGCGAATACGCCCGGCGAGAAGTTAGCGGTGCTAAAACGGTACCTGCGGGGCAACTGCCTGGATGTGATCTACGGCTTGGGCGGCGGGAAACCAGCTTACATGGAAGCACTTACACGTTTGAAGCAAACTTGCGGTAGGCGAGACGTCATGCGAGCCGCTCATCTTCAAGCCCTGGACCAGTTGGAGATCAAGCAAGACCCGGCAACCTTCAAACGATTCGCAGAAAAGGTTCGAACCCACCTTTTCGACCTTAGTAGAATCGGCGAAACGTCGTCAGCTGACCAGATAGAAAGAGTCTGCCAGAGACTTAGCCTACACGATCGTCTCGCCTGGAACGAGGGGAGACGAGGACAAATAGAACATCGGAGCTTGAATGCCTTTGGCTCCTGGCTCTGTAATCGTGCATCCGCCTACCAAAATGCTTACACCCTGGCCGCTGAACAACACGGTACTTCGAATACGAATGGACGTTTTCGTCAAGCACGGACTCACCAAAGCTCATCACGTCCATCAGAGGAAGAAACACCCAAGAAACCCAGTTGGGCCTATTGCTTCAAATGTGGAAAGGAGCACCGATTAGCAGACTGTGAAGACTTCAAGGCAATGACCGTTGGGGAGCGTGTCACGTTCTGTATGAGGCATCGCCTATGTTTCAGCTGTTTTGGAACGAAACATTCCGCGAGCAACTGTACCACCAAGAGAGCTTGCAGACATCAAGATTGTCCATATTCGCACCACCCATTGCTGCACGACTCCATCAAGGTTTCGACGAATAAGGCACGCTCTACCACCGCGCGGATGAATCGACAACGGGTGGCCTTAGGCATGATGCGGTTGAAGATCCAGGCGGCGGATGGAACTTGGCAAGAAGCCAACGTCTTCGTCGATGAGGGTAGTGATTCCACGCTCATGAGAAGTGCTTTCGCCACTTCCCTCAAGATTCAGGGTACCCCTCAAATTCTTGAAATTGATGGGGCCGGAGGCGTAGTAAACCAGTACAGATCCAGACGCATCCAGTTCCAACTACGCACAGAGACGGACGAAATCGTCACTTTAGAAAGTTCCACCATGAAGGTGGTGGCCAGCCCAACGCCAGTCACCGATTGGAATCGGATGAAGAAAGAATGGGCCCACCTTAGAGATTTACCTACCGGAGAAGTCGGGGGAAGGGTAGACCTTTTAATCGGTATTGACCACATCCACCTGCTAGGAGTTAAAGAAACTAGAGAAGGCAAAGACTACGAACCAATTGCCTCTCGGACAAGGCTCGGCTGGATCATCCGGGGAGTTACCAACAAACACACAACCGTCACAGCAGTTCGTGCCTGCACCATTTCTGGTCGCATTTCCCTAGAAGACGTCGCGGTAGAGATGCGTCGCTTTTGCGATTCGGAAAACTTCGGTACAGAAAGCCAAGCGAGATGCCTCTCACCAGATGACAACAGAGCTCTGTCAATCGTGAAGGAAAGAATCCGTAAGCTCGATACTGGTTATGAAGTGCCGATCATCTGGAGAGAAGGAGAACCGAATCTCCACAACAATCGTCTGTTAGCCGAAAACCGGCTTAAGAGTTTGTTGAGAAGATTCGACCGAAACCCGAAATTTGAAGAAGATTACCGGAGGGCGATGCAAAAGACATTCGACCAAGGATACGCCTCCCGGCTTTCGGACCCGGCCTCTGCCAAATACTTCCTTGCACACCACGGGGTGTACAAAGGGTCGAAACTACGAGTCGTATTCGACGCTGCCGCTCCCTTTAGAGGGAAATCACTGAATGATGCTATTTTAAGTGGGCCGGCCCTGCAACCAGCGTTGGCAGCCGTCATCAGCCGATTTCGGCAGGAAGAAGTCGCATGGGCTTCCGACATTGAAGCCATGTTCAGCAGGTTCCGCTTGGCGTCCAGTGACGCTGACTATTTCTGTTTCCTATGGCGAGACAAGGAAACAGACGAACCGACAGTTTGTAGGATGAACCGTTTACCCTTTGGAGCAAGCTGTTCGCCGTTTGTTGCCATCTACGCGGTCCGTCAAATCGTCAAGGATGCCGGGGTAGCAGAACATATTGTCACCGCTGTCCAAGAACGGATGTATGTAGACGACTACTTAAGCTCAGCTCCATCCGTCGTAGAAGCCCTGAGTGAAGCCACCGCTGTCAAGGCAGCACTAGCGAACGCCGATCTCAACTTGCAACGGTGGATCTCTAACTCGCGCGAATTCGTGTTAAGAATAACAACCGAAGTCCCCATGGATCAACCGTCATCGCACCCGTTGTCCGGAGATGCGGAGGAAAAGGTGCTCGGCGTCGTTTGGAACACCCATTTGGATACACTCGGGTTTAAGGTCGCAAACTTCCCCGACACCGAGTTTACTCGTATGGCCTTAGTCAGCAACGTAGCTAGCGTTTTCGACCCTCTGGGAACTACCTCTCCACTCATCGTGAGAGCCAAGATCCGCCTACGAGAACTAGGCCTAAAGGGTTTGAGTTGGACGGATGCTGTAGCCGAAGACGACCAGACATGGTGGAACAAGTGGTTCGTCACTCTTAAACAACTGAATTCAGTAGAAATGCCCCGCTGTTTGTTTCCCGATGGAGCCAATATAGTGTCGTCTGAACTTCACACCTTCTGTGACGCGTCGGAGGAGGCCTACGCTGCCGTAATCTACATCCGCAACGTCTACTCCGACGGTAGGGTAATCGTCCGTCAGGCGAGGGCCGCCAACAAGCTCGCACCGAGGAAGGTCATTTCTGTGCCGAAACTCGAGCTTAACGCTGCACTGCTAGGATCTAGACTGGCAGTGACAGTCCAATCCGCCCTGACAATCAAAATTAAGAAACGGAGATTTTGGACGGACAGCAGCACCGTCCGAAACTGGATTCGCGCCACAGCCGCCAATCACCAGGTCTTCGTCAGCAACCGCGTCGGCGAGATCCAGACTATCACAGAGTCAGAAGAATGGCGATTCGTCCCTGGTATTCTCAATCCAGCCGATGCTGCCACCCGCTCTACTCTAGACGGGAAGACATTTCCTACCCTCTGGATAGACGGACCGAACTTCCTAGTTCTCTCGGAAGATGAATGGCCCGTGGATCTACCATGGATGGTCAGTACGGAAGAAATTCGGATGAGTCGGGTTTGTCAAGCGACAAATCAAAGTGTCGTGTTCGACTGGACGAGCGTCGAGGTGAAACCTAGTGACGTAGCCGCTCTCTCCAAGTTGGATGCAAGATTTCTTGACCTCGTCAGACGCTGCCAGAGTGAGGTTTACGCCGAAGAGTTGCAGCGTATCAAGAAGGGAAAGCCGCTCCACACTACTTCCAGTCTGCTAGCGTTAGCTCCAGTACTCGATCCCGACGGAATCTTGCGTCTTGGAGGCAGAGCGAGCCGAGCAAAGCTACCTTACGATCAGCTTCATCCTCCTCTCCTTCCAGGAAAGCACCCGTTTTCGAAGATGATCATCGGTGCTTTCCACGAACATCTGAAGCACGCAGGAACGGATTTCTTACTAACCTACATACGACAACATTTCTGGATCACCGGCGGAAGAGAAGCAGTGAAAAAGGCCCGCCGTGACTGTGTGATCTGTCGCCGTAATCGAGCCAAGCCTGGAGAGCAATACATGGCTGATCTACCGGAATCGCGTCTGGATGCAGGATCGCTTCCTTTTACCAGGACTGCTGTCGATCTGTTCAGTCCGTTTGATGTGAGTCTCTACCGAAATCGGACAGCTAAACGTTGGTGTCCTTTTTACTTGCATGGTGACGCGGGCAATATTTCTTGAATTAGTGCCGTCGCTTTCTACTCCGGATTTCTTGCTTTCTCTGCGAAAATTCATCGCGATGTACCGAAAGCCTGCCGTTATTCACTCCGACAACGGAACAAACTTCGTGGGCGCGGAACGTGAGCTGCGAGAAGCAGTAGAACCTCTACACGCTTCTGAAGGAATCCCAGAATTTATGAAAGATTCCGGCATCGAGTGGACCTTTCAGCCGCCGCGTACTCCGCATTTTGGTGGGACTCATGAGTCTTTGGTGAAATCAACCAAACGAGCGCTTTATAGAGCGTTAGAACAAGAAGGAAATAGTCTTCGGTATCCCTCCGAAGACTTACTCCGTACCCTATTATACGAAGTCGCAGGATTACTCAACACTCGCCCTCTCACCTATGCGATCTCTGATCCAGCAGATTTCCGCCCATTAACTCCGAACGATTTCATGAATCGTTCTCCTACCGCTTATCCTCCAGCTGGGACATTCGGGGATGCTCCGCCGTGAGATCACTACCGCTATCTACAGCGAGTCCTCAACCATTTCTGGGACTTGTGGAAAACGGTCTACTTACAATCTCTCGCGGCAAGGAAGAAATGGAAGACGAAGCGACCGAATTTTGAAGTCGGCGACGTCGTCCTCGAAATCAACAAGAGTCTTAGCCGTGGCGTATGGAACATCGGACACATCGTAAAGGTGTTCCCGGGATCAGACGGCTGTGTTCGCGCCGTCGACGTTCAACTTCCTTCCGGAATATTTCGACGCGGGATCACCGAATTGTGTCTCCTGGAATCTAGCTCGGCCGGTTAGCCGGCCTCGGGGGAGGATGTTCCGGTGACAAGCGTTTACCTGATTTGGCAACGAAGCCATCTTTATGTCGCGCTTCGCTATTGTTTCCCTTCCCTCCATTTATGCTTGTCTGTCCTCCGCCCTTCGATAGTTTTGCTAGTCTTTAGTCTGGAGTACAGAGTCTGTAGCGTCATTTTTACAGTGTGCAGACACAGTCTGCAGCTTCGATTACGTAATACAAGTCTCTACTGTTCTCAGTCCGCCATTTTCGCGAGAAAACGAGACAGGTTCCAAATTCGTGGGAACACGTATATCAATTTATACAAACTTTTAGAGACGATATCTTTTTAAACCCTAAACATTAAAACAGACCATAAACATTTAACCAACGAGACTCGAACTCGTAATCTCCTGCTTACTAGGCAGGCACTTTGCCATCTAAGCCATGCGACCATTGATGTAATTAAGCTGTTGACAATTAAAAATCTTTGAATGTGATGAAAATAGATCATGAAAACCAACAGTCTTTACAATCTCAAAGTATCATTAACATGTGATAATATCATAGTTTTGTAACAAAATTATTGTCATTAGACTAGATATCGTATATAAATTTATACAAACTTTTAGAGACGATATCTTTTTAAACCCTAAAAATTAACACCGAATTTTAATTATACAAGAATTTACTAATATGTCCCAACGAGACTCGAACTCGTGATCTCCTGCTTTCTAGGCAGGCGCTTTGCCATCTAAGCCATGCGACCATAGATGTAAATTAGTTGTTGACAATTAAAAATCTTTGAATGTTATGAAAACAGATCATGAAAACCAACAGTCTTTACAATCTCAAAGTATCATAAACATGTGATAATATCATAATTTTGTAACAAAATTATGGTCATTAGACTAGATATCGTATATCAATTTATGTAAACTTTTAGAGACGATATCTATTTAAACCCTAAAGATTCACACAGAAATTTAATTACACAAGAATTCACTAATAGATCCCAACGAGACTTGAAATCATGATCTCCTGCTTATTAGGCAGCCGCTTTGCCATCTAAGCCATGCGACCATTGATGTAAATAAGTTGTTGACAATTAAAAATCTTTGAATGTGATGAAAACAGATCATGAAAACCAACAGTCTTTACAATCTCAAAGTATCATAAACATGTGATAATATCATAATTTTGTAACAAAATTATTGTTATTAGACTAGATATCGTATATCAATTTATACAAACTTTTACAGACGATATCTATTTAAACCCTAAAGATTCACACAGAAATTTAATTACACAAGAATTCACTAATAGGTCCCAACGAGACTTAAAATCGTGATCTCCTGCTTACTAGGCAGGCGCTTTGCCATCTAAGCAATGCGACCATAAATGTAATTAAGCTGTTAACAATTAAAAATCTTTGAATGTGATGAAAACCGATCATGAAAACCAACAGTATTTACAATCTCAGAGTATCATAAACATGTGATAATATCATAATTTTGTAACAAAATTATTGTCATTAGACTAGATATCGAATATCAATTTACACAAAATTTTAGAGACGATATCTTTTTAAACCCTAAAGATTAACACATAAATTTAATTACACAATAATTTACTAATATGTCCCAACGAGACTCGAACTCGTGATCAACTGCTTACTAGGCAGGCGCTTTGCCATCTAAGCCATGCGATCATTGATGAAATTAAGCTGTTGATAATTAAAAATCTTTGAATGTTATGAAAACAGATCATGAAAACCAACAGTCTTTACAATCTCAAAGTATCATAAACATGTGATAATATCATAATTTTGTAACAAAATTATTGTCATTAGACTAGATATCGTATATCAATTTATACAATGTTTTAGAGACGATATCTATTTCTTCCCTAAAGATTCACACAGTAATTAATATTCACTAGAATTTTCTAATAGGTCCCACCGAGACTCGAACTCGTGATCTCCTGCTTACTAGGCAGGCGCTTTGCCATCTAAGCCATGCGACCATTGATGTAATTAACCTGTTGACAATTAAAAATCTTTGAATGTGATGAAAACAGATCATGAAAACCAACTGTCTTTACAATCTCAAAGTGTCATAAACATGTGATAATATCATAATTTTGTAACAAGATTCCTTCGGTAATGTCCTTCGGGCAATTTTTTTGAAAAAAATTGTCCATAGACATGTAACGTGGGCCAAAGATAAACAGATTTTGGATCCAAGATTTCTAAATTTCAATCAATTTATAGTGCTTGCTTCGTTCTCCGTCTTGTCTTCTTTCACAGTTACGTTTCATGACGTCACCGTTATCAAAATGTTCGGTAATAACAAGCCAAGTCTTTCAACTTACGCTTTTCACAGAAGCGTCAATTATTGGCGTCAATTATTGGACCAATAAACTAGTTTTGAATTAGAGAGTAATTGGCATTAAACTATAAAAACCTAATTTACAATTTACAGGAAGAGTAATCATCAATACCTTTATTATGAAGGGGAAAGCTGAATTGCAAGCTAAATCTGGAAGATCGCATTCCATGAAGTATGAAGAGTCACTACCATATATGAAAGCTCTGCATTGCAAACTTGTTTGTTGAACTGTTAATTATTAATTATGTCGATTTGTAAGTTCGGAAATGAAAATCTGAGTCCTTGAACTCAATCTCTTTCTTTTCATTGTCTTTGCAAGCTATTAACAAGTTTAGGAATATTCCATGCTTTTTTTAATCGCCTCCGTTCGGCCTCTCCTGTTGCTATACCATATGGTGTGCCACGTTACCGATAAGCGGATCCGTATAGATGAGTATAGCGCTCCTTCATTTATGTACGTCTTCCCTTTATGACTGTGGCCAAAAATAGCTGAATATTATACATTGTTAGCACGCAACCTATTTGCGCAAAGAATTATAGGTTCAATTTTGTTCAATTCAATTTTTAGCCTTGACGGCATCATCTTCTCGGCTATAGTCCTATAAAGCAAAGAGGTCGGCATAATTAAAAACTGCATTATATCCCTTGTGTGTTTTATTGCATTATGAAAAAGCGATACGTAAACACACCAATCACCGACACACAATAGCCTACGAAAAAAAAATCCTTTTGCATGGCCTGATATGGAGCGTTACACTCTCCAAGTCATTCCATTGCCATCAACTTAATAGTCTGATGTCTCATCTCTTCTGAGCGGATATGTCTGTATAAAACTTACCTTGGCCATAGAAGCTCAGCAGTTCCGCCATCCCGGTAGTTTCGATGGATTACCATTTCGATCGGCGCCGACACTGATTGATGGTTTCCCTTTTTGTTTTTCTATTTTCTCCCATTTTTTCTTTTTTTTTCAAGCGACCCCGTCCTCGCCACCTATAAAATCCCTATTTTATAGTCGTCGCAGTTGGCAATGATAAGGTGTTGGAACTTTTTACTTTTGTTCAACAACCAGACAACAGCATCGTATATAATGGTGCGCTATACGCACCCGAGTGCTGTGTTAATGTCCCCCCTTTTTTAACGCTGCGCATTCGCTGTACTACTTTCGTCATTGTCAAACTATAGAGACGATTTTCGACTATAGACTGGACCAGTTTGATGCTGTGGTTCACTGGTCAATAATCAGGAACACAATTTCAACAATAGAAAGCGACTGTTGATGGTCTATACAGTCATCCACGTGTCTACATATAGGGGCATACAATTTTATGCAGACAAAAAAGTTAATAGGGCGGACCATTTGTTTAATGAAAATGCTGTAATCAACATCAAAGCAGCAAGACAAGAGCACAAAAGCTATTGATGAGAAGAGAAACATCAGTTTGCCGCACTCAGCCGATGTAGCGGCACCGTGGAAAAGAAGAGATTCAATCAAGCTTGAGCTACGGGATTTCTCTGCTACACAAGACGACAAATTTTGGTCAGAATGTATACTATCTAGAATACCGGGCGGAGAACTTATAGATAGATCTAAACGCGGATGGAGGAAAAAGAGAGAAAGATATGGAAATCCGACCGAGTGAACAAAGTCAAATACCATTGCTGTCTGGCTCTCGGCCATTTTCTCTTTTGCACTGTGGCGGGGGCTTGATGGTATAGCCAGCACTATAATCATCTGCCGACGTCGGTGGTATCCGGCCTACTGGCCTACTCAAATTGGTATCTGGGTCCGTGACGAGCTCCTTGATGAGACAGAAATCAATTACGTAGGTAACGTCTGGCACCGTGAGCGATTTTTCAGCGATATTCGTGGACAGAATGATTTTCCGGAAATTACTGAAATGTGGAGCTAGACTAGACATTGGCTGGAAGACGCGATTTTACTCTTCACTGGTGATTTGTGAATGTAGTGGTAGGATGTACCAACAGTTCTCGAAATCAGAATTGATGTCGTAGTCGAGCAAAGCTTTGTGCATATTTTCTATTTCACAGACGCCGGGCAGGAATATAAGTATTGCGCTGCGGTTGCTGGAAATGTTTTCATATTTTGGATTTTGGATGGCGACCGTAGCGCTGTATCTCTCGTCTGCCATCGAAAGCCGAAATTAACTTAGCGACCGCTTCGTATTTGAGCTTATGGATTTCCGGTACGCTATCATAGAGGTAGATCATACTCCCCCCTAGAAACTGATAACGAAAACCGTAATATTATATTACATTTATTGCTCTTTTTAAAAAATGCTATTGTATACTGACCTCTAGTTTTTGAAGATGTTCACTATAATAAACGCGTATGTCGTGAGGTTCACCGTGCTCCACTTCAATTATGGGAGCGTTGCGAAATGGTCTTTTGGACGTGAACGGAAAGTTTCCAATGACGGGGCTATTGAAATATTGGCCAAATTTGTCGGCATCAAAAGTAACTGACATCAGAAAGACTTTAGTTGTCGTCCTCGTATGACGGAGGAACTTGCGGACGACCAAGAGAAGGAAGTCAGTATCTTCATCCCTCTCGTGCACTTCGTCAATAATGACTGGAAAAGAAACAGACATTAGCATAACAAAATTTAGCTAATAGTCAGGAACTTACTGTGGGTATAGCTTTCAAGGGATTTTTTGGCTACTAATGCTTCAAAAAGGCATCCTGTGGTCAGATAGGTGAGCAAAGTTGATTCACTTACTTGATGTTTCATGCCAACCTAGTAAACACATAGCTTTCAATAGTAAATGTGATAACAGTGTGACAAAATATTCCGTTGTATCCAACAACGGTTCCCAATGTCCAATTTCTTTCATAGCAGACCCTTTTGGCTATGCTAATGGCTTCAATGCGCCTTGGTTGAGTCACAACAATGTTGCAAGGAGTTTTGGTTCGGTAGCATTCATCTAAAACAAATTGGGGAACTTGAGTGGTTTTACCACAACCGGTAAAGCCCTTAACAATGATGACATTTTTTTTTTAGAAGTTCAAGAATGGCTGTTCTTTGATTGTCTATTGCCAATGGACTTCGGTTAGGTGCCTCGAAATTGTAATCATTGAAAGCAGCTGCCTTTGCTTGGAGACCACTAACATCCAAAGCATTAAGCATGTCTTCACAGATAGTGGATTCATCTTCGAGCATGATCTTGCCAGCACCTATCATTCTGCGTTCTACGAATCTCTGTTTTCTAGCATCAACCTGAAAAAGACACAATATATTTGAAACAATGGAATCCAAATATGTGCAAGATACAAGAGACTTACTTCCAATAACTTTTGCTGTTCTTCTTCTCGATATTGTTATTGTTGTTGTCGAGCATGATTACTACTGCAATATAAAAAAATATATAAAAATCTACTGTTTAAAACATTTTGTTAAAGAAAACACTGTTTAGTGACTGTAATACAGCCTTCTGCACTGACTGCAAAGCATTGACAGTTATAAGGTTACGCAAACAAAAGCGAATTCACTGCCTAGGATTCGGCAACCAGCTAGGTAACAATTACGCAAATTAAATTTTTTTAACTGTAATAGAATCAAATGAAAAAGCCACTATACCACGTATCAAATTTTGACAGAGTTTTTTACAAAATTTGGGGACGATTGGTCATTCAGGGAAGAAACGTATATGGAAATACATAATGGACATTAAACCTTCTGAGATCTACTACTACTACCCTACCCTCTATACCCCACACCCTAAAATTGTTATAGTCCTTCGGTATATATACATATATACCCTCAGGGATAAACAGACTTTACACAACAGCTAATTTGGTTTCTTGGTAGAAAAGAAATTAGATCTAAATGAGAAACATGGTGTGCTTCAATAACCGTACGTACAATTTCAGAAATAACTCAATTTTTTTAGTATTTCTTGAGTAGGGGAGAACGGGGTCAACTTGGACACGGGTCATATTGGACAAAGACCCTAAGTGCTACATGTTATGGAAAAAAAATTTTTTTTTTTTTAATTTTTGTATAGACTGCAATGTTTAACGTTCTAGAAAAAATATTGATTAAAATTGAATCATTATTGTTCTTGTTATCGCAGAATTAAAAAAATGGCCCTGTTTGATGTAATATTCTTCCCTATTACTGTAAGCATTTTTAAAGTGAAAAACACTACAAGTGAATAAAATAATGATATGTGAAATAGCCAATTCATTTCTTTAATGATTGATAAAAAACTTAAATTTTAATGCCTTTCCAGTGTTAAGTTATTAACGAAATACTAAATAGCACCGGGTTGGGTCATTTTGGACACAGAGTTTTGGGGTCATATCGGACAACTTCGATATTGGAGTGGGAGGTGCTTGTGGAGAAGCCATATACGCCCGTTTGACAAATCGATACTCGATACTCTGTTAAGCCCTCCCATTTTACTCTACCCGCCTACAAATTGTCCATTTAAGCCCCCTATTTCGTAAAAATGACATAACTCTCTATTTTTCATTTCTATTGCAAATATTTCAATATGAATGAATTTTATATTGAATAAGCAGTCTACCCATATTTTTTTAAAATTTATTTTATGTCTCCTTATGAGGAAAACTGGCAATGTCCAATCTCACACCGTACCTGTCCAGTTTCGCCCCGCCGTTTAAATAAAAACTTTAAAAAACCGACTTCATTAAAATCCTTATAACTCGTTTATTTTAAGACTTAAAAATTACAAAAAAATTGTGGAGTTACCCAAGGAGGTGCTGCACCATTAACTAAAAATAAATATTAGAAAAAGAACATAGAAATCTAAATAAAGAGAAAAGAAATTCTTTGTCCAGTTTGACCCCGTTCTCCCCTACATATAGTTTAGGAAATTCCACAATACGTAAGCTAATTCACTCAGTTTTTTTATTATATCAATTATAATCACAAGGGGGCACCCAGGTTTGAACTAGGGACATTCCGATCTGCAGTCGAATGCTCTACCACTGAGCTATACCCCCTTGATCGGTTAAAAAGAGGACAAAATAACAAATTTTGTGCTGAATCTATCAAATATTTTTTTATTTGATTAGAATTAGACATGAAGCCCTGCGTTGATAAGCTAAGCTGATCTGTTTTGGGATCTTGTATTTCAAAATTGCTTTCACTATTCGCTTATCTTTCCCTGTATCTGCAGTCGAATGCTCTACCACTGAGCTATACCCCCTTGATCGGTTAAAAAGAGGACAAAATAACAAATTTTGTGCTGAATCTATCAAATATTTTTTTATTTGATTAGAATTAGACATGAAGCCCTGCGTTGATAAGCTAAGCTGATCTGTTTTGGGATCTTGTATTTCAAAATTGCTTTCACTATTCGCTCATCTTTCCCTAATTTTATTAAGCATACAGAATAATAGCAGAAAGTTTGTGTTAAAAAACGGCAAGGAATCCGATTTCGATGCTTGATCACATTAAATAAAATAAACAGACTTTACACAACAGCTAATTTGGTTTCTTGGTAGAAAAGAAATTAGATCTAAATGAGAAACATGGTGTGCTTCAATAACCGTACGTACAATTTCAGAAATAACTCAATTTTTTTAGTATTTCTTGAGTACATATAGTTTAGGAAATTCCACAATCCGTAAGCTTATTCACTCAGTTTTTTTATTATATCAATTATAATCACAAGGGGGTACCCAGGTTTGAACTGGGGACATTTCGATCTGCAGTCGAATGCTCTACCACTGAGCTGTACCCCCTTGATCGGTTAAAAAGAGGACAAAATAACAAATTTTGTGCTGAATCTATCAAATATTTTTTAATTTGATTAGAATTGGACATGAAGCCCTGCGTTGATAAGCTAAGCTGATCTGTTTTGGGATCTTGTATTTCAAAATTGCTTTCACTATTCGCTCATCTTTCCCTAATTTTATTAAGCATACAGAATAATAGCAGAAAGTTTGTGTTCAAAAACGGCAAGGAATCCGATTTCGATGCTTGATCACATTGAATAAAATAAACAGACTTTACACAACAGCTAATTTGGTTTCTTGGTAGAAAAGAAATTTGATCTAAATGAGAAACATGGTGTGCTTCAATAACCGTACGTACAATTTCAGAAATAAATCAATTGATTAAGTATTTCTTGAGTATACAAAGTCTTGGAAATTCCATGGTCCCTAAGTTCATTCACTTAGTGTCATTTATTACATTAATAATAAGCACAAGGGGGCACCCAGGTTTGAAATCAGTACATCCCGATCTGCAGTAGAATGCTATACCACTGAGCTATACCCTCTTGATCAGTTAAAAGAGGACAAAATGACAAATTTTGTGCTGAATCTATCAAAAAAATGAGAATGCAATCGTGAATTAGATGAAGATTTTTCCTCAAAAATAGACAACAAATTGAATTGTCTTGTAAAAGCAATTTCAGGGAATGTAACCATATAAATATTACTTAGGATAGTTTAAGTTTAAGACATACTAAGCGACTTAAAAATTTAACAAAATATACGCATAAAAAGGAAAAAACTAAATAAATTTTGTGTTTCATATAGTATTGATCTATTGATATTGGTGTTACGAGCCCAACACCTTACCGCTGAGCTATCATACACATACATGTGATTATAGCATCAAAAATAATTTATCTTGTCGCCGCTGTGTAACTTTCTTCTCCATAGTCTCCGTTCTGGCAGCATGTTTACTACTGCAATATAAAAAAATATATAAAAATCTACTGTTTAAAACATTTTGTTAAAGAAAAAACTTACTGTTTAATTACTGTTATACAACCTTCTGCACTGACTGCAATGCATTGACAGTTGTAAGGTTACGCAAACTAAAGCGAATTCACTGCCTAGGATTCGGCAACCAGCTAGGTAACAATTACGCAAATTAATTTTTTTAAACTGTTATAGAATCAAATGAAAAAACCACTATACCACGATACAAATTTTGACAGAATTTTGAACAAAATTTGGGGACGATTGGTCATTCAGGGAAGAAACGTATATGTAAATACATAATGGACATTAAACCTTCTGAGATCTACTACTACTACCCTACCCCCTATACCCCACACCCTAAAATTGTTATAGTCCTTCGGTATATATACATATTTACCCTCAGGGATAAAATTATTGTCATTAGACTAGATATCGTATATCAATTTATACAAACTTTTAGAGACGATATCTATTTCTTCCCTAAAAATCCACACAGAAATTAATATTCACTAGAATTTTCTAATAGGTCCCAACGAGACTCGAACTCGTGATCTCCTGCTTACTAGGCAGGCGCTTTGCCATCTAAGCCATGCGACCATTGATGTAATTAAGCTGTTGACAATTAAAAATCTTTGAATGTGATGAAAAAAGATCATGAAAACCAACAGTCTTTACAATCTCAAAGAATCATAAACATGTGATAATATCATAATTTTGTAACAAAATTATTGTCATTAGACTAGATATCGTATATCAATTTATACAAACTTTTAGAGACGATATCTATTTCTTCCCTAAAGATTCCCACAGAAATTTATTTACACAAGAATTTACTAAGAGGTCCCAACGAGACTCGAACTCGTGATCTCCTGCTTACTAGGCAGGCGCTTTGCCATCTAAGCCATGCGACCATTGATGAAATTAAGCTGTTGACAATTAAAAATATTTGAATGTTATGAAAACAGATCATTTTTTTTTTTTTTTTTTTTTATTGAAAGGCCTACTCAGATTTGAGTGTTGCCTTAGCTCAGACCATACAGTTACAGTGCTCATGTGTTGTTGTGCTTAACATATAACAATTATTACAAGGCTATACAATCAGTTTAGAACTATACGAGAGCAGAATAAAACAGTACGTTAGTACAGAGGTTTTGCGCATTGACGAGTGATAGAGAGAAAGACAGACCGGCGAGAAGACGGAGAAGAAGGAAGAGAAAGAGGGAAGAAGGGAAGAAACGAGAACAGACGAGCTGGAAAAGGCAATGGCTTGGAGGGCATTTTGTTTGATTCGCTAGTGACGGGTAACATTAAGATTTGTGGTGGGCTTTATGTTTGTTGCGAGCTGAGACTTTGGGCGGTACTACATATTTTTATTTTTAACCTTTCGGTCGTCAGGATGAAGTCTTTAAACTCTTTCCATATGCACCGGAACTTTGGGATGTCCTCGAGCGATGGTGGAAACGCTTTGTTGCTGCTTGAGCACGCCTGGATGAAGAGTGATCTTTGATTTGCGTACCGTGCACAGTGGAACAGAAAATGTTCTACTGTTTCGTCGCCATGGCCACACTCACATTGAGGTGATGAGGTTGTTTTGATGAGATGGAGATGGTGATTTAGTCTGCAATGCCCCGTTAGAACTTGGGTTATTTCCTGATGTATGTAGCTTCCATTTAAGCAGCTGGCGTCCGATGGTCGCGGGAAGAATCTTCTTGTGTGCGTCCCTGTTTTGCTGCCAGCCCACTCGTCACTCCACAGCTTTTGAATTTCCGTCTTGATCTTATCTTTGAGAAGTTCTATTGACCAGGGTTGATTTTTAGTTACTTGCGAGCCAAGGTCGAGGGCAGCTTTCGCTGCTTCTTTTGCGAGATCAATACCTTCTGCTTCTTTAGCAGAGGCTAGATTGAGATGAATGTGGTCCCGATTGTCAAAGCACAGCTTTCTACAGGTGGTTGCTGTTTCGTTCAGTTTTTCATTTTTTGTGCAGTCCTTGAGGGCAGGGACAGATTTGCAAAAAATATTGCAGCTAGTATAATTGCTCTTAGTTGCAACAGCATATTGCAGTGCAGCTAGCAGGCCTAGGATTTCCGCCTGGTTTTCAGTTGTGTTTGCGGCTAATTTCTCTTGTGTGGTTTGGACGACTACATTTGATGCACAACAGACAATCCCAAGACCTACTCCTGCTGTACATTTGTGGCTTTTAGTGTAGATGGCCAGGCCGTTTTCCTCTGGTGAAAGTGGAGTTTCATCTTCTGATCTGTAGTTCAGTTTGCTCAGCTCCCATGGTGGGTGCCTTCGCGAGTGGAATTTTCGTGTGTTGTCCATTGTTTGATCGAGTTTTGGTTTATGCAGTACCGCACCAATAGTTGCAGCAGAGGAGGGAGAAAACTCGACATGTTTATGAGAAAGATAATAATTGACCGAAAATTCAAGAATTTTTAGCTCAATAGGTAAGAGATTTGAAATAATTAAAAGGGAATTTAAGGGCACATTTTTTAGAGATCTTGTGATACATTTGAGCATTTCTCTTTGTACAGTTTGCAATTTGGTTTTGTATGATTTGATTAGAATAACTCGACACCACACGGAGCATCCATAAAGGAGTTTGGGTACAATAATAGTTTTGTAGAGAGTGACCAGTTTTTTTGTGTCTAAACCCCAAGTGCGCCTTAAACATCTCCTCAGAATGTGGATTTGTCTTTGGGTCGCCCGACACTTTTCCTCAATATGTGATTTCCAACTGAGTTTGGTATCTAATTCGAAACCGACAAACTTGGAAGTCGCAGAGGGTGAGATGATGTTTTCTTTGATTTTAATATTACAAGGCTCTATTGTTCTTTTGTTTGAGAAAATCATGAGAATTGTTTTAAGTGCGTTTATATCTAATAGATAGCGATCACATTTTGCAACTGTGTCGTTAGCTATTAGCTGGAAATTGCGTATGGCAATATCAATAACTTTGTGCCAGCAGACGATAGCAATATCGTCCGCGTAGCCAATTATTTTGTGGTGGAAAGGATAAGACATACTTATGAGTTCTTCCGCCAGGATGATCCACAAGAATGGAGAGAGGACTCCGCCCTGTGGGCACCCTATTCGTATTGAGCATTTGAAACGACCCTGATTTGTTTTGATTATCGCGGTCCGATCCTTGAGCAGGCTTGCGATTATGTCAATGAGATAGAGTGGGCACTTCCTTTTGGTCAGTGCGGCCAGTATCGCTGCCGGCCAAGCCCCATCAAACGCCCCGCTTATGTCCAGAAAAACCACTGCTGTGTACCCTCTGATTTCACGGTTTGTTTCGATTGTACTGACCATAGAGTGCATGGCACTCACTGTCGACCTTCCTTGACGAAATCCATGTTGACTCTCTCCAAACCATTTCTCCGTCACCGACAACCATGTTAGCCTATTGTAAATAATTTTCTCAAATATTTTACCAAGGGAATTCAGAACACTAATTGGTCGGAAGCTTTTAACATTTTTATATGACTCTTTATTGGGTTTTTTTTTAGTATAGTTACCTTCGCGTCCTTCCATTGCTTAGGATAGTATTTGAGGTTTAAGCATTTATTGTATAAGATCCGGAGGGTATCAGCTAGTAATGAATATACCTCTTGTATAATTGAGATTGAGATCCCATCTGTGCCCGGAGACGAGCTTGCGTTTAGTGCGAAGACTGCTGCTTCTACTTCTTCACTAGTAATGGTTGGTTTTACTTCATTTGCGCTTGCTATCTTGTAGTTTGCATACGTGTTGATAATTTCTTCCTGCTCTGGGCCAATTGGTTTTGGGGCAGGAAAAAAACTGTTACCTAGCTCTTTGATTATCTCTTCTTCTTCCGTCATAGACCTTCCATCCACAACAAGTTCCGTGGACACTTGGCTGGTGTTCTGACTACTGGACAAAGTTTTGAGGCTCTTAAATAAGTCCTTATTCATGTTTATAGTGCAGAAGTTCTCGAACGCTTTTCCTTTGCTTTTTCTTAGCACTTTTTGATACATCCGTTTGGCTGAGCGGAAATTTGTTTCTTGCGGTGAACTCTCTTTACTGGTACGCTTCCTATCCTTGATGTTATTGGCTTTGAGAAATTTGTCATACTTGGCCTTTGCAGTGCGCATCGCCGCCTTCAGTTTATCCAGTTCCGGCGTCCAAAAATCTAATTCGCTTTTGCTCTGTTTGTTTCTTGGCAGTTCCGATTTAATTGCACTATTACCTATTATTGCAGTTATATTATTAACAATGCCATCTAGGTCTGCTTCGCTTTGCAAACCATCCCAATTTACATTTAGATTACGCAGTTCACTATCCAATGTTGATCTTAATTTACTTTTATCTATGTTGGTCAATTTTGGTACTTTTGGTTCTTTTGGCTGTCGGTTTGGTCGGCCAACCGTAAATTCAAAGTGTATGTATGGGTGGTCGGAGAGGGATACAGTATTCAAGAATTTCCACCCCGAAATTTTTACTTTGTCTCCATTAAGTGTGACATCCACTTTAGAAGTTTTTGAGGGTATATACTCTAGTTTGGAATTTGGGACGTTAGCAACATTCAAGTTATTGTAACAGATTCACTGGGTTTAAGGGATGTATTCAGTCATAGACAGCTTACACGACCCACACATACAGCATTACACAGAGACAGCACTGACAGCACCAACAAGTAGACTGAATCACTACGTTGTACTGCCCCTCTGGCCGGTCATAGACGGGCTTTTGAGTCCTCTGACATCCGGCCAGAGTGGCAAAGTCCATTGACATCGCACATTTGCATCTCTTAGCATCCGGCGCTAAGCGACAAAGTACATTTGCGCTACATCCCCCTCCTACCTACTGACATGGGTTCCCTAAACTGGATAACAAACCCCACAAGGCATAACAAATAGAGACCCCCATGTTTTCTACTTTAACATTTGATAAAACTAATCCGGGTTAAACACCAATATTCAAACGACTGCATTCGGGTCGGGCTTGCCTTGATCCTCTTCTTTCTCCTTCCTCTTCGAAGGATCTCCTGCCCGGGCTAGCTCGTCCCTCAGTTCTTGAATCTGGCGCTGTAGGTCTTGCACCTTGTCAAGGCCTACTGCCCCGACTGCCGGTTTCTCGCACTCTCTACGCGAATCCTCGTACCCCCTCTCATAGGCTGTTTTTACGGCATCTGCGTGAAGTCTCGCCTCCTCCAGGAATTCTTCACACGATTTAATGCCCAACACGTAAAGCCTCTCGTAGAGAGCCAGGCTCAATCCCCTGAAAAGGTGGTCTATGCGCACCTCTTCGGCCATGTCTGGCTGTACCATGCGACACATGTCCATAACATCATGGTAGTATTCCGTGATGTCTTCCTCCTTTCCTTGGACCCGCATGCGCAGCTTCCTTTCCGTCTGCCGCTTCAGGTTTACCGCCACGAACTGCTTCAGGAAAAGCGTCTTGAGCCCACGCACCTCTCTGTAGTGTGCTGGCTCGTCCTCAGTTCCGGCTACTTGGACCTCCCGGTCCTCCCAGTGCTCTGGGCGTGCGTTTCTCGCCTCAAGGCCTACAATCCATTTGTAGGCAGCACCCTCGAGCGAAACATCAATAGCCCTTGCAAGATCGTTATTCGACCAACGATTATGGCGACCAATCCTTTCGAACCGGTCTATCCACTCCATTGCGTTTTCCTTTGGCGTGCCCCGGAACTTTTCCGGCTCCTTGTAGTGGAACATTGGGCGTTCCGCCATGTCTTCCTCCTCTTCCAAAAACGGATCCCACTCGAGTTCAGGATCTTCCAGAGACTGTCGGCTTGGCGATCCTCCTACGCTGAATCCGCCGCGTCCCTGTCTCACCGTTGCCGCTTCCTGTGGAGTACTAAACGCTCTAGGCCGTAGGCCTTCGCGCAGGCTTCTTCTTTCCAAGCCCACCCCTCGCTGCTCGTCGTTCCTCGCTTCCAACGGCTGTCCGCTGTCGCTACCCGACGATCTGTTGATGACCCCGGAGGTATCGGCTTCCACGCTAACTATGCGTTTCCTGTCGGCAGCGCCTTCCGCCCACGCCGACCCCTGCCACACCTCTCGGTTTCCAGTCACCGACTCCTGCGTTCCGAGCGAATTTGGGTCGTACGACTTCCTCCGCTGCTCGTCGATCCTTTCCTGGACACTGGAGACTGACACCTGCGGGATAAGCGACTCGCGGTCGTCGAACTCCGCCTGACGCGTGCGTGATCCCTGATCACGATCGACGACCCGCACTTCCTGCCGCTTCTCGTTACCCGCCCCGGTACGTGCGTTAACCCTTCCTTCGTTCCCTACCTCACGAGCCCCCTCGTGCTGCTTACGTGCAGCTACGGACTCGTATGCCCCTTCCGTCACAGCACCCCCTGCTTCCGGATTCCCAGAATCCTGGCAGCTCTGTGCGTCCTCGAATTCCTCGCCCCGTGGCTCGGAATCAGACTGGAATTGTGACGGATCTGGAACCTCCCGCGGTAAGGAAACTTCCCTGGACAACCACGTACCTTTCTGTCCCAAAGTGAGGTCACTCACTTCTCCAGGAGGGCCTCTCGAACGGCCCTTTGACCGAGCTGAAGCAGCGCTTGCTGCCTGCAATCCTGTTGAAGATCGTGCTAGAGGTGTTGCCGCCCTCAAACCCGAGTAATAGGTCTGAATCTCTTTGGCGGCCTCTTCTGCTGCTCGTCTACGGCTCCTTTCCCCAGCGTCTATTATCACACCTCTCCCGTGTGACATTCACACGAGGATCCGCTGCGATCCCACTTCCAAATACACGCTCTCCCAGACCGTTGCTGTGGTCTCGTGCCCGGCAATAAATTGCCGAGTTCGATTTCCAGAGACCCCTCACAGCGAACGCCTACCTGAGTTAAAACGTGTACCTGATCAGTGAACAACGCAGTAGCATCTCCACCATGTAACAGATTCACTGGGTTTAAGGGATGTATTCAGTCATAGACAGCTTACACGACCCACACATACAGCATTACACAGAGACAGCACTGACAGCACCAACAAGTAGACTGAATCACTACATTGTACTGCCCCTCTGGCCGGTCATAGACGGGCTTTTGAGTCCTCTGACATCCGGCCAGAGTGGCAAAGTCCATTGACATCGCACATTTGCATCTCTTAGCATCCGGCGCTAAGCGACAAAGTACATTTGCGCTACATTATTTTTAATAATGAGGTGTTCAAGTTCTACTCCCTTCTTGTCTGTGCGACTACTTCCCCAGAGCTTATTTTTTGCGTTGGCATCCATACCTATTATTGTTGTTTTGAAATGATTAAAATTAGGATTATTAAAAATGTTTATTACTGCGTCCAATTTGCAATTGGATGGCCTGCAGTAAGTTGAAAAGATAAAGATTGGCTCATCAACATTTATTTTAATACCTATGCATTCATTGCTTACCGGGTTTGGTACTGTTTCCGCCAGAATCGTTCGTTTAGTTAGGATTATGGCTCCATAGGCATGATCTTTCCTATCAAGGTTTTGATGGACGAGATAGATATCGGGCACCGAAGGGACATGCAATTCATTATTAAAAATATTAATGCACGCGTAGGGTTCTTGGATAAGGGCAATGTCTATACGTAGTTCTACAAGAATTTTAAAAAAGTGTAGTGAGGCCGTTTTGGAATGTTGTAGGTTAATTTGTATGCATTTCAGATTATTTGAGTTGTTAGGTTTCTCTGTCATTTATGATAAGAGTTTTTTGAGCCTATCTACTGCCTTAATCCGCTCCGGGCATTTTGGGTCATCCGATTTATGCTTACCATTTTTACAGTTAACACACTTGAACTTACTGTCCAGATGCTCACATTCTTTTGTTTTGTGTGTCTTCTCTGCGCACTTTCCACAGACTTCTGTCTTTGATGGGCAGTTGGGAGAGATGTGGTCTAGCTTATGAAACACGTTTTTTCCCGATTGAGATTCATTTCTTTAATGTTGTGTTTTCCTTGATATTCGTGTGGATTATACCTGCTTTTAGGATTGCTACTTGCCCCTTTTTGGATATAAAAAAAATTTTTAAATTTCCTTTTTTTACAGGTTTTGATGCTGCTTATGTTCCTTCGAAAGCTCGTTCCGGTATTGATTTCTAGTTCCTCTAAATTTTGTTCCGGTGGCAAAGGCAACAACCGGGTAATTTAATTTCTGTTCTGAGATTGATTTTACCGTCCCGGTTAGTTTAGGACCTTCTTTTATAATCTGTTCTGCCTTCTTGGCATCTGCTGCATTGTTGAAAACTAGGCGAGCTTCGTTGTTTCTCTTTGAGAAGTGTTGGAGTGTGGGCCATTGTTCGTTGCTTTTAAAAAACTGATCCATTGACTTACCATCCAAATTGGTGGTATCTAATTCTGGGTCCAGCTTAGCTATTAACGTTACTGATTTGGCACCTCCAGCGAAGGATGCTGGTTTCGAGGCCCCAAACGGAGTTATGCTGTCTTGTTGCCCTGTTTCGTGTTTCTTAAAAATCCAATCAAGAGTACCTTTGCCAATTTGGATGTGGATTTTGTCCATTTCAGTTTGTAGCTTGTTGTACTTTTCCGATAGTTCAACATTTTCTGCTTCTAGTTCTTGGATGATGCTAATAAAGTCTTCTGGAGCCATTTTGCTAAAATCCTTTTCGCTTTCTGTTCGTTGTCGCTTCTGTGAAATGTTACTGTTTGATCTGTCCCTTGATCGCAAAAGAGAGCAAATGTTTTTGCACTGTTTTGAGCAGTACTTGTAGTTACCTTGGCCTAATTGTGTGAGTTTCTTCTGACAGTTCCTGTGCATGCATTTTTCCCCCATCGTTAGCCTCCCCTGCCGTCCCTTCCAGATCCATTCCCTCGTCGTCTGGCATGCCAGGTAACGGGGACGTTCAAGGTAGACTAGCAAAGTATTCTCTGGCTTACCCACAACAATGAATTTTGCCTGAGGCAAAATATGAGCAGGTCTGTCAGAGTAGGCTTTCAGTTGGGAAGATTATTATTACGTTAGCAGAAAGTATCCAATAAGAGTCACACACTCGATGCACTGAGAATCTATCTCTTATTTGAGCCTAAGCTCAACATACAGGTGTCACTATTTTATTTGAAAATTTACTATAGATGAGAGCTGAAATACACGATATGTGTCTCATAGCAGACGACTGTCAGCTGAGCTCCTGCTTACCTATCGTATACCTATCGTATATCAATTTATACAAACTATTAGAGACGATATCTATTTCTTCCCTAAAGATTCACACAGAAATTTATTTACACAAGAATTTACTAAGAGGTCCCAACGAGACTCGAACTCGCGATCTCCTGCTTACTAGGCAGGCGCTTTGCCATCTAAGCCATGCGACCATTGATGTAATTAAGCTGTTGACAATTTAAAATCTTTGAATGTGATGAAAATAGATCATGAAAACCAACAGTCTTTACAATCTCAAAGTATCATAAACATGTGATAATATCATAATTTTGTAACAAAATTATTGTCATTAGACTAGATATCGTATATCAATTTATACAAACTTTTAGAGACGAAATCTATTTCTTCCCTAAAGATTCACACAGAATTTAATATTCACAAGAATTTTCTAATAGGTCCGAACGAGACTCGAACTCGTGATCTCCTGCTTACTAGGCAGGCGCTTTGCCATCTAAGCCATGCGACCATTGATGTAATTGGGCTGTTGACAATTAAAAATATTTGAATGTTATGAAAACAGATCATGAAAACCAACAGTCTTTACAATCTCAAAGTATAATAAACATGTGATAATATCATAATTTTGTAACAAAATTATTGTCATTAGACTAGATATCGTATATCAATTTATACAAACTTTTAGAGACGATATCTTTTTAAACCCTAAAGATTAACAAAGAAATTTAATTACACAAGAATTTAGTAATATGTCCCAACGAGACTCGAACTCGTGATCTCCTGCATACTAGGCAGGCGCTTTGCCATCTAGGCCATGCGATCATTGATATAATTAAGCTGTTAACAATTAAAAATCTTTGAATGTGATGAAAACAGATCATGAAAACCAACAGTCTTTACAATCTCAAAGTATCATAAACATGTGATAATACTATAATTTTGTAACACAGTTATTGTCATTAGACTAGATGTCGTATACCAATTTATACAAACTTTAGAGACGATATCTGTATCTTCCCTAAAGATTCACACAAAAATTATTATTCACATTAATTTTCTAATAGAAACCCAACGAGACTCGAACTCGTGATCTTCTGCTTACTAGGCAGGCGCTTTGCCATCTAAGCCATGCGACCATTGATGTAATTATGCTGTTGACAATTAAAAATCTTTGAATGTGATGAAAACAGATCATGAAAACCAACAGTCTTTACAATCTCAAAGTATCATAAACATGTGATAATATCATAATTTTGTAACAAAATTATTGTCATTAGACTAGATATCGTATATCAATTTATACAAACTTTTAGAGACGATATCTTTTTAAACCCTAAAGATTAACAGAGAAATTTAATTACACAAGAATTTACTAATATGTCCCAACGAGACTCGAACTCGTGATCTCCTTTTTTTTTTTGTAAAATCCTCTTTTATTATCAGTTAATTTTCATGGCACTCTAACATTTATCAAAAGAAAAGAAAACAAAGATACAAATAATTATTTTCCTTGGATGCAGACGATTAAAGGGGAAGAAAAGCAAAAATTTGACAATGTAGGTCCCGTTAATTGGTCGTTTAACAAAAACAAACAAATGCGAACAAATATTGAGGTGGATTAATACAAGAAAAACAAAAAACCAAAGGTAAACAAAAGCAATTGTCTAGCAGACACCAAAAAAACAAAAATAAACAAAGGATTTACAAATAGAGGCAGGGAAATATATACAAAAGCAATATAAAACAACAAAACGGAACTAAAAGGGAAGAGTAAATGGAAAGGAGTGGACTGGGAGGAAAAAGTGCTTTCCATAAGCTCTCTACTTCTTCTTGGCGAGGGATACGATGGGTATTTCTTGCTTTCCAGGTGATGAAGATGTATGCAGCCAGAAGAGTAAATGTTTGCCGGAGATTACCTATTGGCCCAAAATGGCCACGAATGAGATCTTCTTTGGAAGACTTGCAGCCCATTTAACGTATGGTTCCTTCCAACCAGCTCCAAACGATGTGGCGTTCAGGACATTGGAATGTCAGATGCTCATCGGTTTCTGGGTGCTGATGGCAGATTGGACATGTTGCATCTTTGGAAGGATCTAACCGATGGCATCTGGTCCTGGTAGGGAGAAGTCGCTGGTTGAAAAGGAACATGGTTTCTCTGATGTTGCTTGGCAGGGCTGCAGTCTCCTTCCAGATACGTGGCCAATCCAGGTTAGGCCTTAGGATCTCCAGCTTCCCCAAAGTGGTCACCTCCAGGATCCAATGGTTGTATGTTTTCCTGTGCACCATTGGACTCCCCTGCACCAGGATCGAAGAGGCAAATAGTTGTTTTATTTGGTGCCGGGGTTCCTGAAGGTAAGTGGGCCTCTTCATAACTGCAACGGGTACGGTGTTGTTCTTGTAGAGAGGTAGTACGGTTCGAAGAGGAAAGGACATCCAATAACGAAGTAGAGAGCTTTCTGGACTATTGGGGCCTGTCAGGACTTTATACATAGGACACAAGAAAAGGGAACGGTAAAAAAGATGTGTGTTGACCATTCCCAGTCCCCCTTGACTAACAGGACGATAAACTACAGTTTTGTTCGGCCTTTCAACTTTTCCAATCCATAGAAATTTCATGATAGCCTTTAAAATCTGGTCAGCCATATTTTGTTTACATGGTAATACTTGTGCAATAAACACAGTTCCGGAGAGAGCCTTCGACTTCAGGAAAATAACCCTCTGGTATAGATTGAAACGTCGACAGGCATTCTCTCGCAGAATACCATTTAGAGAGCCTAATGCATCATTCCAAACCCTATCAGCTGTCTCAACTATGGAGTGAGAGAATTTAATTCCTAATAGGGACAATGTTTGTGCCGACACAAGCCACTCAAGAGGCCAAGTCATCCTAGAGCTCCAAGTCCCGAGTCCCAGGGCTTTTGTTTTCTCCTTATTCATCCTTGCCTTTGTCCACTGGCAGAACAAGTCAAGGACCTGTCCTGCCCTGGTAAAATCTTCGTCACAAGAAATGAAAATGGTGACGTCATCAACGAAGGCTCTGACAGTGAGTTTTTCATTAAACAATGATATGCCCTGGAGAACTCGAGATAAACGCAACAGTAACGGCTCAATGTATAGAATAAAGAGATGGACAGATAGGGGGCATCCCTGGCGAATTGATTGAATATCAGAAAGCACCCCAGCCACCTCCGATCCGTTGAGAATTGACATTCCTGTTACAGAATACATAGTCTGTAGCCAACGGATGAAGGTGGTGGGATAGCCCATGACATCCAGAATCCTCCAGAGGACTTCCCTGTTAACCAGGTCGTAGGCCTTTTCAAAGTCAACTCCAACAATGGCAGCGCCCATATCCCGAATCGCAAAGTTGGAAGAGTCATGGCATCCCCGGTCATCAACGAATTGAATGACATCTCTATAAAGCATTAAATTGTCAAAAATCAATCTACCAGGTACCCCACCTTTTTGATGAGGCCCTATGGTAGATGACAGTGTCTGCCTCAATCGTCTCGCTAAAACAGATGCCATGACTTTGTAGTCACAATTCAGAAGAGAAATTGGCCGAAAATTAGAAATTCCACAGAGCCCTGAAGACTTGGGAATTAGCCTGATCGCCGCCTGGCCCTGCGATGACGTAAGAGTTTCCCTTTCAAGGATATGATTGAACATATCCAAGAAATGGGGTGCGATCACGTCCCAAAATTCTACGTAAAACTCGTAAGGAATGCCATCGGTGCCAGGAGACTTGTTTGATTTCATCGCCATCAGAGCAGCTTTAATCTCAAGGAGGGAAATTGGTGCAGTCAGGTTTGGGGTTGGCTTAAAGCAATCTCTTACTCCCTCAAGAAAATCAGTACCTGCCAGTATGTCAGGAGAAGGTTGATTTTTAAAAATTTTACTGAAATGTGAAATAATCTCTCCTGAAATGTCCTCTTTGGTCGATAAGCATGTGCCATTAGAGGCAATGATTTTATCAATACGACATTTTCGGTAGTTAACTCTAGCTCTATTTACATGAAAAATATTGGCTTCCTCCACCTCTTGGCCTTCAAAGCAGCGGGAACGAATCCCATACCCTTTAAGTGTGCTCTCCTCCCAAGACTTTGAGAATTTCCTCAACTGGTGAAAGGCAACCCAATCAAAGGTATCTGCTTCGGCCATCTCCTGAATGCAGGACTGGTAGAAAAATTTCGTTTCCCTAATCATTCTAGCTCTTTGTTTAGAATAATCTACCGAAATGCGTTTGATACCTGGTTTCAGTACACTCTCCCACCAATTTGCGACATTACTTTCCCTAAGAGGATGATTGGCAGATTCATGAATAAAATTTTTTACATAGTTTTGATAGCCTTCTTCTGACAGTATGGAAGTATTTAATTTCCACAAACCAGCAGGGGATCTAGTACGATGTGGGAGATCGAGATTGCAGGTAAAAGTTGATTGTACCGATTGATGATCACTAACCGACAAAGATTGCAAATAAATATTTACAAAATTCTCTGCAAAAGATCGGCTAGCATATATCCTATCAAGTCGAGAAGAACCGGAGGGATGGTAAAAGGTGTGCCCCGGTTCACTTTTATTTAGCTTTTTCCAGATATCTACCAGATCAAGACCAGTAACCATCTCTTTCAAAGCATAGCTGATAATATTACTTTGGGAAGAGAAGGAGTCGGAGCATGCCTTATCTTGGATGTCGTCTACGCAGTTAAAATCCCCCATCAACACGAAGGGCAGTCAAGTAGTTATTGTGTAAGCAGGGACGGTTTGACGAAGAAAGTTGTTTCTCTCGGTTTTTACGTGACTACCTGACGGAGCATAGATATTAATGAACGTGAAACATTTCACGTCAATAGATATAAGCCTTCCGTCGGGTTCTAGAAGTAATCGAGAATAGTCCAGACCATGTCTAATGAGAATGGCTGTTCCATTTTTGTTGGGACCGACATTTGCCAACAAACGGTAGCGACTTTCAATAATTGGACAAGAATGAAATGCTACCTCTTGAAGTCCCACGATATCTAGGTTACCGTCCCTGCAGAAGTTAAAAAGAATTTGACGTCGCTCGATGGACCTAATCCCTCCAATGTTGATAGATGCGATTTTTAGCTTTGCAGTCATTTAAATGGTTTCTTGGGTTGAGAAGTGGACAAGGTTGGTCTAGAATTCTGGGGTGTCAATGTTGGTTTGAAACGTTTGCTTTGTGGTACAGTGGGAACTTTCAGGTGGTCACTTGTTTTGTCAGTTTCCATGGACTCAACTTCCCCCAAATTGGGTTCCACTGGTTCCATGGAAATTGTCATAGGTTCCGAGTCATCAGGTTGTGTTTCAGGGATTATCATTTGAGCGGGCGGAGTCTGTCGTGGTAGGTCGTCTGTGGATTTAACGGGTTGTTCGGTGGGAGAAATTTCTAAGTTGGGAGTCCCCCCTGAGAGTGAACTTTGTAATCCACACTCAAGAAGGGCCTTAGAAACCATGGGGTCTACATCTAAGGGTAGAGTGACGGGTTTTTCCGGGACTGTCTCTGTCTTTTTAGTCATTTTATTACTGGGCTTTTGGACAATGATAGGTTCCTTATTACGTCTCAAAGTTGGGCAGTTGTAGCTAAAATGGGTTTCGTCGTCACACAGTCTGCAAGTAGGTTTTTGTCCCTCATACTTTACCATGGCACGATAGCTGCCAATAGTAATGTATGAGGGAATATTCTTAGTCAACGTCATTCGTACTATCATCCAAGTGGCAAGGACAGGGTATAAAACGTCATCCTCTGCCACCCGATAGCGTTCCCAACGAGCATCAATTATGGTTCCAAATTCCTTCAGACGTGTCTTTACTACTCCCAAGTCTAGATTCTGTGGAATCCCTGCAATTCTGACAAATTTCTCCGGAATATTACTGTCCCTGATGACTACATTAACTTCTTTCCCTCCAATTCCGTCCTGACGATACCACTGTGTTGGGACAAAAAATTTGAGGTGTATGCCTCTGTCGTAAACGTAATTCTAGCGACCTGATTTCTCGTATCTAGCACAGCAACTAGGCCTAAGAGATCCTGTGGCTCAACCTTCAAACTACGCACGAACCCATGTACCGCACGCATACTCAATCTCGGGAATTGAACCCCAAAATCGACATCTACACTATTGAGCCACTTGGCAGCCATTGTCCCCTAGACAATGTAAACAAACTGCCAAGGGGGAAGGGGGGGCCCCCACACAAGTAAACAAAACACCGAAAAGGATAAATTTGGGGAAAACAAGAGAAAAACAAGAAAACTATACAAAATAAACACTCTAGAATATGAAAATAACAACAAAAAGTAATGAAAATCAGCAATAAACTCACAAATTGATGGGGAAACAGAAGAACACAAAAAACACGTCTGCATCCAAGTACTAACGGGACCCTCCTACTAGGCAGGCGCTTTGCCATCTAAACCATGCGATCATTGATGTAATTAAGCTGTTGACAATTAAAAATCTTTGAATGTGATGAAAACAGATCATGAAAACCAACAGTCTTTACAATCTCAAAGTATCATAAACATGTGATAATACTATAATTTTGTAACACAGTTATTGTCATCAGACTAGATGTCGTATATCAATTTATACAAACTTTAGAGACGATATTTGTATCTTCCCTAAAGATTCACACAAAAATTAATATTCACATTAATTTTCTAATAGGTACCAACGATACTCGAACTCGTGATCTCCTGCTTACTAGGCAGGCGCTTTGCCATCTAAGCCATGCGCCGATTGCTGTAATTAAGCTGTTGACAATTAAAAATCTTTGAATGTGATGAAAACAGATCATGAAAACCAACAGTCTTTACAATCTCAAAGTATCATAAACATGTGATAATATCATAATTTTGTAACAAAATTATTGTCATTAGACTAGATATCGTATATCAATTTATACAAACTTTTAGAGACGATATCTGTATCTTCCCAAAAAATTCACACAGAAATTAATATTCACAAGAATTTTCTAAGAGGTCCCAACGAGACTCGAACTCGTGATCTCCTGCTTACTAGGCAGGCGCTTTACCATCTAAGCCATGCGACCATTGATGTAATTAAGCTGTTGACAATTAACAATCTTTGAATGTGTTGAAAACAGATCATGAAAACCAACAGTCTTTACAATCTCAAAGTATCATAAACATGTGATAATATCATAATTTTGTAACACAGTTATTGTCATTAGACTAGATGTCGTATATCAATTTATACAAACTTTAGAGACGATATCTGTATCTTCCCTAAAGATTCTCACATAATCTAATAATCACAAGAATTTTCTAAAAGGTCCCAACGAGACTCGAACTCGTGATCTCCTGCTTACTAGGCAGGCGCTTTGCCATCTAAGCCATGAGACCATTAATGTAATTAAGCTGTTGACAATTAAAAATATTTGAATGTTATGAAAACAGATCATGAAAACCAACAGTCTTTACAATCTCAAAGTATAATAAACATGTGATAATATCATAATTTTGTAACAAAATTATTGTCATTAGACTAGATATCGTATATCAATTTATACAAACTTTTAGAGACGATATCTTTATAAACCTTAAAGATTAACACAGAAATTTAATTACACAAGAATTTACTAGTATGTCCCAACGAGACTCGAACTCGTGATTTCCTGCTTACTAGGCAGGCGCTTTGCCATCTAAGCCATGCGACCATTGATGTAATTAAGCTGTTAACAATGAAAAATCTTTGAATGTGATGAAAACAGATCATGAAAACCAACAGTCTTTACAATCTCAAAGTATCATAAACATGTGATAATACATAGTTTTGTAACAAAATTATTGTCATTAGACTAGATATCGTATATCAATTTATACAAACTATTAGAGACGATATCTGTATCTTCCCTAAAAATTCACTCAGAAATTAATATTCACATGAATTTTCTAATAGGTCCCAACGAGACTCGAACTCGTGATCCCCTGTTTACTATGCAGGCGCTTTGCCATCTAAGCCATGCGACCATTGATGTAATTAAGCTGTTGACAATTAAAAATATTTGAATGTTATGAAAACAGATCATGAAAACCAACAGTCTTTACAATCTCAAAGTATAATAAACATGTGATAATATCATAATTTTGTAACAAAATTATTGTCATTAGACTAGATATCGTATATCAATTTATACAAACATTTAGAGACGATATCTTTTTAAACCCTAAAGATTAACACAGAAATTTAATTACACAAGAATTTTCTAATATGTCCCAACGAGACTCGAACTCGTGATCTCCTGCTTACTAGGCAGGCGCTTTGCCATCTAAGCCATGCGACCATTGATGTAATTAAGCTGTTGACAATTAAAAATCTTTGAATGTGATGAAAACAGATCATGAAAACCAACAGTATTTACAATCTCAAAGTATCATAAACATGTGATAATACTATAATTTTGTAACACAGTTATTGTCATTAGACTAGATGTCGTATATCAATTTATACAAACTTTAGAGACGATATCTGTATCTTCCCTAAAGATTCACACAAAAATTAATATTTACATTAATTTTCTAATAGGTCCCAACGAGACTCGAACTCGTGATCTCCTGCCTACTAGGCAGGCGCTTTGCCATCTAAGCCATGCGACCATTGATGTAATTAAGCTGTTGACAATTAAAAATATTTCAATGTGATGAAAACAGATCATGAAAACCAACAGTCTTTACAATCTCAAAGTATCATAAACATGTGATAATATCATAATTTTGTAACAAAATTACTGTCATTAGACTAGATATCGTATATCAATTTATACAAACTTTTAGAGACGATATCTATTTAAACACTAAAGATTCACACAGAAATTTAATTACACAAGAATTAACTAATAGGTCCCAACGAGAGTCGAACTCGTGATCTCCTGCTTACTAGGCAGGCGCTTTGCCATCTAAGCCATGCGACCATTTATGTAATTAAGCTGTTGACAATTAAAAATCTTTGAATGTTATGAAAACAGATCATGAAAACCAACAGTCTTTACAATCTCAAAGTATAATAAACATGTGATAATATCATAATTTTGTAACAAAATTATTGTCATTAGACTAGATATCGTATATCAATTTATACAAACTATTAGAGACGATATCCATTTCTCCACTAAAGATTCACACAGAAATTTATTTACACAAGAATTTACTAAGAGGTCCCAACGAGACTCGAACTCGTGATCTCCTGCTTACTAGGCAGTCGCCATGCCATCTAAGCCCTGCGACCATTGATGTAACTAAGCTGTTGAAAATTAAAAATCTTTGAATGTGATGAAAACAGATCATGAAAACCAACAGTCTTTACAATCTCAAAGTATCATAAACATGTGATAATATCATAATTTTGTAACAAAATTATTGTCATTAGACTACATATCGTATATCAATTTATACAAACTTTTAGAGACGATATCTATTTCTTCCCTAAAGATTCCCACAGAAATTTATTTACACAAGAATTTACAAAGAGGTCCCAACGAGACTCGAACTCATGAATCCTGCTTACTAGGAAGGCGCTTTGCCATCTAACCCATGCGACCATTGATGTAATTAAGCTGTTAACAATTCAAAATCTTTGAATGTGATGAAAACAGATCATGAAAACCAACAGTCTTTACAATCTCAAAGTATCATAAACATGTGATAATACTATAATTTTGTAACACAGTTATTGTCATCAGACTAGATGTCGTATATCAATTTATACAAACTTTAGAGACGATATCTGTATCTTCCCTAAAGATTCACACAAAAATTAATATTCACATTAATTTTCTAATAGGTACCAACGAGACTCGAACTCGTGATCTCCTGTTTACTAGGCATGCGCTTTGCCATCTAAGCCATGCGCAGATTGCTGTAATTAAGCTGTTGACAATTAAAAATCTTTGAATGTGATGAAAACAGATCATGAAAACCAACAGTCTTTACAATCTCAAAGTATCATAAACATGTGATAATATCATAATTTTGTAACAAAATTATTGTCATTAGACTAGATATCGTATATCAATTTATACAAACTTTTAGAGACGATATCTATTTAAACCATAAAGATTAACAAAGAAATCTAATTCACAAGAATTTACTAATAGGTCCTAACGAGAATCGAACTCGTGATCTCCTGCTTACAAGGCAGGCACTTTGCCATCTAAGCCATGCGATCATTAAGGTGATTAAGCTGTTGACAATTAAAAATCTTTGAATGTGATGAAAACAGATCATGAAAACCAACAGTCTTTACAATCTCGAAGTATCATAAACATGTGATAATATCATAATTTTGTAACAAAATTATTATCATTAGACTAGATATCGTATATCAATTTATACAAACGTTTAGAGACGATATCTATTTCTTTCCTAAAGATTCACACAGAATTTAAAATTCACAAGAATTTTCTAATAGGTCCCAACGAGACTCGAACTCGTGATCTCCTGCTTACTAGGCAGGCGCTTTGCCATCTAAGCCATGCGACCATCGATGTAGTTAAGCTGTTGACAATTAAAAATATTTAAATGTTATGAAAACAGATCATGAAAACCAACAGTCTTTACAATCTCAAAGTATCATAAACATGTGATAATATCATAATTTTGTAACAAAATTATTGTCATTAGACTAGATATCGTATATCAATTTATACAAACTTTTAGAGACGATATCTGTATCTTCCCTAAAGATTCACACAAAAATTAATATTCACAATAATTTTCTAATAGCTCCCAACGAGACTCGAACTCGTGATCTCCTGCTTACTATGCAGGCGCTTTGCCATCTAAGCCATGCGACCATTGATGTAATTAAGCTGTTGACAATTAAAAATCTTTGAATGTGATGAAAACAGATCATGAAAACCAACAGTCTTTACAATCTCAAAGTATCATAAACATGTGATAATATCATAATTTTGTAACAAAATAATTGTCATTAGACTAGATATCGTATATCAATTTATACAAACTTTTAGAGACGATATCTTTTTAAACCCTAAAGATTAACCCAGAAATTTAATTACACAAGAATTTACTAATATGTCCCAACGAAACTCGAACTCGTAATCTCCTGCTTACTAGGCAGGCGCTTTGCCATCTAAGCCATGCAACCATTTATATAATTAAGCTGTTGACAATTAAAAATCTTTGAATGTGATGAAAACAGATCATGAAAACCAACAGTCTTTACAATCTCAAAGTATCATAAACATGTGATAATATCATAATTTTGTAACAAAATTATTGTCATTAGACTAGATATCGTATATCAATTAATACAAACTTTTAGAGACGATATCTATTTTTTCCCTAAAGATTCACACAGAAATTTATTTACACAAGAATTTACTATGAGGTCCCAACGAGACTCGAACTCGTGATCTCATGCTTACTATGCAGGCGCTTTGCCATCTAAGCCATGCGACCATAGATGTAATTAAGCTGTTGACAATTAAATATCTTTGAGTGTGATCAAAACAGATCATGAAAACCAACAGTCTTTACAATCTCAAAGTATCATAAACATGTGATAATATCATAATTTTGTAACAAAATTATTGTCATTAGACTAGATATCGTATATAAATTTATACAAACTTTTAGAGACGATATCGATTTCTTTCCAAAAGATTCACACAGAATTTAATATTCACAAGAATTTTCTAATAGGTCCCAACGAGACTCGAACTAGTGATCTCCTGCTTACTAGGCAGGCGCTTTGCCATCTAAGCCATGCGACCATTGATGTAATTAAGCTGTTGACAATTAAAAATCTTTGAATGTGATGAAAACAGATCATGAAACCAACAGTCTTTACAATCTCAAAGTATCATAAACATGTGATAATATCATAATTTTGTAACAAAATTATTGTCATTAGACTAGATATCGTATAACAATTTATACAAACTTTTAGAGACGATATCTATTTAAACCCTCAAGATTAACAAAGAAATTTATTTACACAAGAATTTACTAATAGGTCCCAACGAGACTCGAACTCGTGATCTCCTGCTTACTAGGCAGGCGCTTTGCCATCTTAGCCATGCGACCATTGATGTAATTAAGCTGTTAACAATTAAAAATCTTTGAATGTGATGAAAACAGATCATGAAAACCAACAGTCTTTACAATCTCAAAGTATCATAAACATGTGATAATATCAAAATTTTGTAACACAGTTATTGTCATTTGACTAGATATCGTATATCAATTTATACAAACTTTTAGTGCAGATATCTTTTTAAACCCTAAAGATTAACACAGAAATTTAATTACATAAGAATTTACTAATAGGTCCCAACGAAACTCGAACTCGTGATCTCCTGCTTACTAGGCCGGCGATTTGCCATCTAAGCCATGCGACCATTGATGTAATTAAGCTGTTGACAATTAAAAATCTTTGAATGTGATGAAAACATCATGAAAACCCCATGCGACCATAGATGTAATTAAGCTGTTGACAATTAAAAATCTTTGAATGTGATGAAAACATCATGAAAACCAACAGTCTTTACAATCTCAAAGTATCATAAACATGTGATAATATCATAATTTTGTAACAAAATTATTGTCATTAGACTAAATATCGTATATCAATTTATACAAACTTTTAGAGACGATATCTATTTCTTCCCTAAAGATTCACACAGAAATTAATATTCACAAGAATATTCTAATAGGTCCCAACGAGACTCGAACTCGTGATCTCCTGCTTACTAGGCAGGCGCTTGGCCATCTAAGCCATGCGACCATTGATGTAATTAAGCTGTTGACAATTAAAAATCTTTGAATGTGATGAAAACAGATCATGAAAACCAACAGTCTTTACAATCTCAAAGTATCATTGTTGTGCATCGGCACAGGTGATGAAAGAAATCGCGATATGGCAACGGTGGCGGGGGAGGAGAAGAAAAACCAGCGGGCAGTCGATCCAGACATTCCAACGAGGCCGGAACATTCCGGTGAATCGAGAGATTTACGTGCTTAATTTTGAGTTTAATCTAATCGATTGTAAGGTGCGCGTGTTCCCTTGTACCGTGATTCCGTATCGAGAATACATATTCTTCGCTGTCTACGGTGTTCGTGATTGATTATCCTCAGCGGACAGCAGTCCGTCACATTGGTGCCGAAACCCGGGATCGAACTTCACGTCCCTGCACATCTTCCTAACGTGGCAAAATTCTTATCGTAGGTAAGTCAACGAATTTTTCATATTGGGTGTGAACGCACGCTGAGCGAGCAATAAATATCGTCGATACCGAAATTCACGTCACGACCACGAGGTCCCTTTTCGAACCCTACCTCCTCTCTTTATCTATTTCGTCGCGCGAAAGAACAAACTTCGAACTCCACCTCTTCCCACCGATCCTTTTCTTTTCCTTACCCCCCCCCCCTCCCCGTTGTAAAAGTCGACGGCCAATTCATTTAAGTTTTCTTTATGCTAAGTTATATACTTTTCCTTTCATTTTTTTTATACAAAGGGACATTTTGTGGGGCTCTAACATACAAAATAATAGCATCCCGGAAGGGTCGTCTTCTCTCATCTTTTACCCTTCCTTGGGCTGATTAGTTTTCCCCAATGTTTTATTATTTTATGGAGAGATGAAGCTGTTCGTCATCAAATGGGGGGATCTAATCAAACGGCGTAGCAACAGGACATGGATGGCTCTTCATTCATTGACGTTCTATCTCCATCATAACGACGACCTTATTTGAAATACCGTTTCTATAGTTAAATGAGGGTATCGAACGAACTAATAGAAAGAAACGAATAGAAATAGAAAGAATATGGCCGTGCGATGGCGAACGTTTTCGGGAAAGGTATAAGTAAGTCAACCGTGGGTTTAAATAATTCGTATTGGTAGACGCATATGTGCTTAATGCGAATGTTTATTTTTTCGGCAATGTTTTACAAAACATTGAAGGGTGGTTTTTCGGTGGCCGGTTATTTAATTTGCTATAAACGAACCGCAATCATGAAATATTTGAACTACTATTTGAACTTTGTACTTTAAATTATAACGGTCAACAATAAACACAGTGGAGGAAATTAACATTAAATTAATCCTTGAGGCTACTTCAAACGAGATAAACGGGGCTGCCGCCTCTGGCCTTTGCTACAAACACGCTGGCCTCATATCTGTAATAAACGCACATTGTTTTTAAATTATTTTAACCACTGGAAATTGTCATCCCCGTTAAGTTATGTTACTGGAAATTATTCGCTTGTTTACCTAAAATTTATGATTATGATGTTTTTACCTACACAGGTCGAACCTACGAACACAAACATTCAACTTTCGAACATACCCAGTACTCGTTTCGAACAATTCTATTCCGAAAGGGTTTACAGGTATACTGTTCACGAAAACCTGTTAGCCTTATATTTTGATAATTAATAATTCCTTTTTACCTCCAGATCGAACATATGAACACGAACATACGGCCTTCGAACACACATACTCGTTTCGAATAATTCTCGTCCGAAAGGGTGTCTATACTGCTTAAGAAAACTAATTGCTTCTACGTTTCGATAATTAACAATTGTTTTTACCTACCCAGATCGAGCATACGAACACGAACGTACGGCAACGAGCACAGTCCCTCGTTTCGAACACGCCTTGTTCGAAAGTCTCTGAGAAAAATTTAACTCACTGTCCGTGCGACGTACGTCCACAATCTTCCGACGCCATGGACGACCTGGAATTAATGAATGCCCCGGATTTGTTCCGGCTACGAACCACTGCAAAACGCCAGCACACGAACCTCGTTACGCGAGTGTACAACATGATTAACAGGCGGGCAGCGCAAGCTGGATTCGTGGTGTTGTCAACGGATCTTGAAGCTGCGCTAGAGCGTGTCACGGCGATAAACGAGCGGTACGTCATCGCGGGAGAGCTGGATGATCAAGAAAGAGCGGCAGCAGAGGACTACATCCAAGGCGTTGCTGCGGTAAATAGGCAAGCACGGCTTGCCATTGGAGGGTATTTACAACCCGGCACTAACCCGCGCTTAGAAGGATGGATCGTTGAAGACTCGAATATTGATCAAGCTCTGCAGCAGCATCCCCCGACTGAATCCACTGGAGCAGAAGAAGATCGGGATAGCGGTCCAGAGCATAATGAAATAAACCAACGACCTGTTCACAGGACCACGCCGGCCGATCCTCCCATCGACCCATTAATTTTGGGCTCAACTGGTGGCGTCAATAACCAAACCGAGCCTAACGAGGCCAATAAAGCGAAACGACGAAGAATTGAACTTGAATTCGAACTCGAAAGGAAAAAGGTTGAACGTTCCCGCAAGATGGATGATCTTTTGCGTCAATGCGAGAGAGAAGAAGAAGATCTTAAAATAGCAATCGAGCGCGAAAGGGTCTTGGCTGGTGCGCTTGATGGATCGATTCAAGGAAACCCAATCCTTTCATCCACACCAAAGCGCAATATGGATACCGTCGGAAACTTACGACCCATAGAAGCAAACGAAAGATCGGCAACATTCGCTCCGCCAAGTCGTTGGCCAAAGATTATCGTCGAAAAATTCAACGGGGATCCGCGAAAATGGCAAAGATTCGCGCACGGTATTCACGCCACCGTTCGCGACGCGAACATCCCTGACTCCTACAAGCTTTTGGGCCTTCAAGACAACATTACTGAAGATATTCGGAAAAGGATGGGCCACATTTTCAACGGATCATATGCATTTGAGTCGGCTTGGATTAAAAGAGAAGTTAAATATGGAAATCCAGGTCTTATAATGCAGGCGCATAACCAGCACCTTCTCCAAGTCCAGCCTTTCAAAACCAGGGACTTTAATTCGCTCTTCACTTTAGCGGCAGATGTCCGTGATGCCGTATCGAGCGTTTCCGTTGAGCACTCAAAGGAGTTTACGTTTTCAACCGTCATCACCTCGCTCGCCTCAAAGCTTCCAATTCAGCTTCAAATCGACTGGGGAAAATATGCATATTCCCTTCGTCCGAATCTACCATCGCTACGAGATTTCGACAAGTGGATTGATATCGCTGTCGGAGCAGAAGAGTATCGCGGAATTCGACTTTCCGTGGCCGGAGATACCGTTAATAAACCCGCCCATAATATTCACCCTCGGCAGCAAGGCGGCTATGGTCAACCTGGTAGCAGTGGTTATCGTGGACCTACTGTGTTGACGAACGGAATTCAAGAAAGGGTAGCAGCTCCGCAGTGCCCTGCCTGCAGTGCCAATCCTGGTCATCGCCTCGAGTATTGCAACGTTTTCAAGAAAATGTTGGTCAACAAACGAGCAGCTCTCTGCGCCGACAACAATTTTTGTTTCAAATGCTTGACACAAGGCCACTACGGAAGAAATTGCTCCCGCACTGACGTGAAATGTAAGGACTGGGGAAAGGCCCACAACACTCTCTTACACGGAGCCGATCGCCAATTTCCGTCTGCAAAAAGTCAAGGTAACGAATCTCTAAATGTATTAACGATTCGTGCACCTAACCCGAACCGCATACGTCCCGTATTGCTAGCCATCCTACCCGTCACTGTAAAAGGTAATGAGTCCGTCGCCGAAACATTTTTGGTATTAGATCCGGGGAGCGAGGCCACGCTCATTACGAACGCTTTCGCAGCAACTTTAAATTTGACAGGACCCACCTTTCGTATCCGCTTCGGTAACTTCAATGATTCAATCACCATCGACTCTAAGGTCGCTTCGTTCCGCATTGCGTCTATGAACTATGAAGCCTCCATCAGTGAAGCTTTTCTCGTTCCAAAAATCAGTCTATCACCTAGAAAGATCGATTGGCCAAAACTGAAGACACACTGGGCTCATCTTGCAGACTTAAATTTGCCAGCAATAGACTCTTCTCAAGTTGGTGTATTGATTGGAGCGGACCAACTTTCGGCCCATATACAAAAGGAGATTAGGGAATCAATTGAAGAAGACGGCCCTACAGCGATTCTAACTCAATTTGGATGGTCGGTGGTGGGAAAAATTCCAAATTTTCTTGTGGCCGGGCCAAGCAAGAAATTATATATCGACATTCACTCAGTTTCCCATGATGAGGCGCTATGTAATCTCGTAGAACAATTTCACTCTACCGAGTCTTTCGGTACGGATGTTTATGCTCCCACGATCACCTCGGCCGAAGATGCTCAAGTAATAGCCGTGCTCGAATCATCAGCAATTTTCATCGGGTGCGGATGGCAGGTGGACCTCCCTCTACGCTCAGAAGGCTTTGTCTTCCCTAATAAAAGAAAACAGGCTGTGTCTAGGTATTATGGGATGGAACGACGTCTCTCGCTGCCGGAAAACCAACATTATGCGGACAAATACAATCTCATCGTAAAAAAGCTTATTGATTCCGGCACCGCTGTAAAGGTAAACTCGTCTGCAATCAACAAGCCGGAAGGAATGATATGGTATTTGCCGCATCACTTCGTTGAAAATCCAAACAAACCAGGAAAAATCAGAGTGGTTATGGATTGTGCTGCGAGTTTTTGTCAAGTCTCGCTCAACACCCAACTTCTCCGTGGGCCGCCGTTGCTCCCAAAGCTAATCGGAGTGCTTCTACGATCGAGGGAATGTCTTTTTGCGCTTTCTGCGGATATAGCGGCCTTTTATCATCGCGTCGGAATTCCAGAAAAACATCAGTCTCTCCAATGATTTGTCTTCCGCGAATTCGGAAGCAATAAACCGCTGAAGACATATCAAATGACGACCTTGGTATTTGGGGCAGTTCATGCATCAACCACGGCAATTTGGGTCTTGCAGCATGCGGTCAGTCAAAACAGAAATTATCCCGAAGTTGCATCGCGAATAAGGCAAAATTTTTACGCTGATAATTTAAGTGACTCGTTCGACACCGAAAAGGAAGCCATAAAATTCGCAAAGGACGTCACAGAATCGCTGGCGATCGGTGGTTTTAAATTAACGGGCTTTGCGTCCTCATCTAAACGAGTCCTAGAAACAATCCCAGCGGAAGACCGAGCCGCATCGATCCTTGACTTAAATTATGGCGCCTTACCGACAGAATACATTTTGGGGCTCGCATGGGACTGCAACAGCGACTGTTACAAATTGAGAATTAAAGAGCTGCCTCCAATCATGACGAAACGGGAGTTGTTGTCGGCGATGTCAAGAGAATTTGACCCATTAGGAATTTGCCTTCCGGTCATTACGTATGCAAAGCTACTCTTTCAAGAAACGTGCAAACTACGGTCAAGGATTCCCCCTATAAGAAGCCGATTGGGTGGGACGAGCCTTTACCAGAGTGCATTCTGGCAAAGTGGAATATATGGGCCGGCTCATTGTCATCTCTCTCTCAAATTTCCATTAGGCGATGTTTTCGGTCGAGTGACGAGAAGCGCGCAGATTGCATATTTGACCTCATCGTTTTCTCGGACTCATCTCTCCTTGCGTTCGGAGCTGTGGCTTACCTAAAGACAACCTGTCACGGCAAAATGCACCTCGACTTCGTTATGGCGAAGGGCTGCATCGCACCCACCAGCATCCTAAGTATTCCCAGACTGGAGCTACAAGCGGCGGTACTAGCGATCAGAATGACGAAATCCATCATAAGAGAAATGCGCATCCCGATATCATCCATCGAATACCGAACTGACTCCGAAATCGTGCTTCACCAGATAAATTCTTCACATCACAAGCATCCAACTTTCGTGGCCAACAGAATCGGCGAAATTCTCCGTCACTCTAGTCCCGAGCAGTGGAAATTCATATCTGGTAAGGATAATCCGGCCGATGACTGCACTAGAGGCATCACCCCTGACTGCTTCAAATCCAATAGTCGGTGGCTAACCGGCCCGTCCCAGTCGCAGTTGTCAGCAGCACAAGTTTTGACTGCGTCGCTCAACCAAGCAGAAGATCCTGACCCATCCATAGCACTGTCGGTTTGTGCCCTAGATTTTTTCTCCCTTCCCGTCAAAACCTCATTGCCAGCCGTTTCAAAGTTGATTGCGGATAGTCAAGATGGTCTTGCTCTATTAAAGCGTGATGTAGCCTTGTCATTGCGCAAAGGAGCCAATTTGGAGTTGCCAATCACTGATGATGAATTAAAGCAAGCAATGCGGACGTGCATCATTGTTGCCGCCGAGGAAGCGTTTCCGGAAGAAATCATCGCTCTCAGAAGTGGGAAGCTAATTCCGAGAGATTCCGTCCTTCGTAATGTGAATCCTTACATCGATCCTGCGGACGGGCTAATGAAGGTGGATGGCCGTCTTAAACATGCCAAGCTGCCACAGCACGCGCGACAACCCGTTATTCTTCCCTCGGATCATCGTCTGACCTCGCTGATTGTTGCTGATGCTCATAACGAAATTAATCATGCGGGAGTAGAACACACTCTTTCAATTGTCAGAAGGAAGTATTATTTAACTAAAGGTCGCAGGTCCATTCGGAAAACCTTGGCGCGTTGCGTAAAATGTCGACGTAGATGTGTACAGCCCCGGCCACCCATCATGGCCAGTCTTCCTAAGGAAAGACTGCTGCCATTCGTTCGACCCTTTTCAACATCTGGTCTCGACTTCTTTGGACCTTTTAACACCGTGATCGGTCGACGCGCTGAAAAGCGTTATGGTCTTCTCATTACGTGCTTTTCAACCCGTGCTATACACCTGGAATTAGTGTACTCTCTCTCCGCCGACTCCTTTCTCATGGCGCTGCGGCGGTTTATTGCTGATCGTGGCCACCCTACAACCATTTATTCGGACAACGGGACCAATCTGGTTGCGGGAGAGAAGGAGTTGCGCGAAGGAATTGTGAACCTCAACTCAAAGCTGGTGACCGAGGAGATGATCGATCGGGGAATCAATTGGAAATTTTCGCCGCCATCAGGCCCGCATTTTGGTGGTTCGTGGGAGCGCCTTGTCGGCTCCAGCAAGAAATCTTTGCGCGCTGTTCTGGAAGAGCGCAGCGTTAATGACGAGGTGTTGCTGACTGTATTAAAGGAAGTTGCGTCGCTTCTCAACACTCGCCCTCTCACGCATGTTTCAAGTGATCCGTCCGAACCGGAACCGTTAACGCCAAATCATTTTATTCTCGGCTGCCATCATCCCCATGGAACCGTGTCAAAACTATTCCCAGGAGAAGATGGTTGCGTCAGACGTGTCTCTGTCAAAACGGCGACTTCTGAATTAACCCGCCCTGTTGTAAAACTTTGTCTATTTTCAGATGCGTAATCGGCCGGGCGGGACTGTTGTGCATCGGCACAGGTGATGAAAGAAATCGCGATATGGCAACGGTGGCGGGGGAGGAGAAGAAAAACCAGCGGGCAGTCGATCCAGACATTCCAACGAGGCCGGAACATTCCGGCGAATCGAGAGATTTACGTGCTTAATTTTGAGTTTAATCTAATCGATTGTAAGGTGCGCGTGTTCCCTTGTACCGTGATTCCGTATCGAGAATACATATTCTTCGCTGTCTACGGTGTTCGTGATTGATTATCCTCAGCGGACAGCAGTCCGTCACAATCATAAACATGTGATAATATCATAATTTTGTAACAAAAATATTGTCATTAGACTAGATATCGTATATCAATTTATACAAACTTTTAGAGACGATATCTATTTCTTCCCTAAAGATTCACACAGAAATTTATTTACACAAGAAATTACTAAGTGGTCCCAACGAGACTCGAACTCGTGATCTCCTGCTTACTAGGCAGGCGCTTTTCCATCTAAGCCATACGACCATTGATGTAATTAAGCTGTTGACAATTAAAAATCTTTGAATGTGATGAAAACAGATCATGAAAACCAACAGTCTTTACAATCTCAAAGTATCATAAACATGTGATAATATCATAATTTTGTAACAAAATTATTGTCATTAGACAAGATATCGTATATCAATTTATACAAACTTTTAGAGACGATATCTTTTTAAACCCTAAAAATTAACACAGAAATTTAATTACACAAGAATTTACCAATATGTCCCAACGAGACTCGAACTCGTGATCTCCTGCTTACTAGGCAGGCGCTTTGCCATCTAAGCCATGCGACCATTGATGTAGTTAAGCTGTTAACAATTAAAAATCTTTGAATGTGATGAAAACAGATCATGAAAACCAACAGTCTTTACAATCTCAAAGTATCAATGTGATAATACCATAATTTTGTAACACAGTTATTGTCATTAGACTAGATGTCGTATATCAATTTATACAAACTTTTAGAGACGATATCTATTTCTTCCCCAAAGATTCACAGAGATATTAATATTCACAAGAATTTTCTGATAGGTCCCAACGAGACTCGAATTCGTGATCTCCTGCTTACTAGGCAGGCGCTTTGCCATCTAAGCCATGCGACCATTGATGTAATTAAGCTGTTGACAATTAAAAATCTTTGAATGTGATGAAAACAGATCATGAAAACCAACAGTCTTTACAATCTCGAAGTATCATAAACATGTGATAATATCATAATTTTGTAACAAGATTCCTTCGGTAATGTCCTTCGGGCAATTTTTTTGAAAAAAATTGTCCATAGACATGTAACGTGGGCCAAAGATAAACAGATTTTGGATCCAAGATTTCTAAATTTCAATCAATTTATAGTGCTTGCTTCGTTCTCCGTCTTGTCTTCTTTCACACTTACGTTTCATAACGTCACCGTTATCAAAATGTTCGGTAATAACAAGCCAAGTCTTTCAACTTACGCTTTTCGCAGAAGCGTCAATTATTGGCGTCAATTATTGGACCAATAAACTAGTTTTGAATTAGAGAGTAATTGGCATTCAACTATAAAAACCTAATTTACAATTTACAGGAAGAGTAATCATCAATACCTTTATTATGAAGGGGAAAGCTGAATTGCAAGCTAAATCTGGAAGATCGCATTCCATGAAGTATGAAGAGTCACTACCATATATGAAAGCTCTGCATTGCAAACTTGTTTGTTGAACTGTTAATTATTAATTATGTCGATTTGTAAGTTCGGAAATGAAAATCTGAGTCCTTGAACTCAATCTCTTTCTTTTCATTGTCTTTGCAAGCTATTAACAAGTTTAGGAATATTCCATGCTTTTTTTAATCGCCTCCGTTCGGCCTCTCCTGTTGCTATACCATATGGTGTGCCACGTTACCGATAAGCGGATCCGTATAGATGAGTATAGCGCTCCTTCATTTATGTACGCCTTCCCTTTATGACTGTGGCCAAAAATAGCTGAATATTATACATTGTTAGCACGCAACCTATTTGCGCAAAGAATTATAGGTTCAATTTTGTTCAATTCAATTTTTAGCCTTGACGGCATCATCTCCTCGGCTATAGTCCTATAAAGCAAAGAGGTCGGCATAATTAAAAACTGCATTATATCCCTTGTGTGTTTTATTGCATTATGAAAAAGCGATACGTAAACACACCAATCACCGACACACAATAGCCTACGAAAAAAAAATCCTTTTGCATGGCCTGATATGGAGCGTTACACTCTCCAAGTCATTCCATTGCCATCAACTTAATAGTCTGATGTCTCATCTCTTCTGAGCGGATATGTCTGTATAAAACTTACCTTGGCCATAGAAGCTCAGCAGTTCCGCCATCCCGGTAGTTTCGATGGATTACCATTTCGATCGGCGCCGACACTGATTGATGGTTTCCCTTTTTGTTTTTCTATTTTCTCCCATTTTTTCAAGCGACCCCGTCCTCGCCACCTATAAAATCCCTATTTTATAGTCGTCGCAGTTGGCAATGATAAGGTGTTGGAACTTTTTACTTTTGTTCAACAACCAGACAACAGCATCGTATATAATGGTGCGCTATACGCACCCGAATGCTGTGTTAATGTCCCCCCCTTTTTTTTAACGCTGCGCATTCGCTGTACTACTTTCGTCATTGTCAAACTATAGAGACGATTGTCGACTATAGACTGGACCAGTTTGATGCTGTGGTTCACTGGTCAATAATCAGGAACACAATTTCAACAATAGAAAGCGACTGTTGATGGTCTATACAGTCATCCACGTGTCTACATATAGGGGCATACAATTTTATGCAGACAAAAAAGTTAATAGGTCGGACCATTTGTTTAATGAAAATGCTGTAATCAACATCAAAGCAGCAAGACAAGAGCACAAAAGCTATTGATGAGAAGAGAAACATTAGTTTGCCGCACTCAGCCGATGTAGCGGCACCGTGGAAAAGAAGAGATTCAATCAAGCTTGAGCTACGGGATTTCTCTGCTACACAAGACGACAAATTTTGGTCAGAATGTATACTATCTAGAATACCGGGCGGAGAATTTATAGATAGATCTAAACGCGGATGGAGGAAAAAGAGAGAAAGATATGGAAATCCGACCGAGTGAACAAAGTCAAATACCATTGCTGTCTGGCTCTCGGCCATTTTCTCTTTTGCACTGTGGCGGGGGCTTGATGGTATAGCCAGCACTATAATAATCTGCCGACGTCGGTGGTATCCGGCCTACTGGCCTACTCAAATTGGTATCTGGGTCCGTGACGAGCTCCTTGATGAGACAGAAATCAATTACGTAGGTAACGTCTGGCACCGTGAGCGATTTTTCAGCGATATGCGTGGACAGAATGATTTTCCGGAAATTACTGAAATGTGGAGCTAGACTAGACATTGGCTGGAAGACGCGATTTTACTCTTCACTGGTGATTTGTGAATGTAGTGGTAGGATGTACCAACAGTTCTCGAAATCAGAATTGATGTCGTAGTCGAGCAAAGCTTTGTGCATATTTTCTATTTCACAGACGCCGGCCAGGAATATAAGTATTGCGCTGCGGTTGCTGGAAATGTTTTCATATTTTGGATTTTGGATGGCGACCGTAGCGCTGTATCTCTCGTCTGCCATCGAAAGCCGAAATTAACTTAGCGACCGCTTCGTATTTGAGCTTATGGATTTCCGGTACGCTATCATAGAGGTAGTTCATACTCCCCTCTAGAAACTGATAACGAAAACCGTAATATTATATTACATTTATTGCTCTTTTTAAAAAATGCTATTGTATACTGACCTCTAGTTTTTGAAGATGTTCACTATAATAAACGCGTATGTCGTGAGGTTCACCGTGCTCCACTTCAATTATGGGAGCGTTGCGAAATGGTCTTTTGGACGTGAACGGAAAGTTTCCAATGACGGGGCTATTGAAATATTGGCCAAATTTGTCGGCATCAAAAGTAACTGACATCAGAAAGACTTTAGTTGTCGTCCTCGTATGACGGAGGAACTTGCGGACGACCAAGAGAAGGAAGTCAGTATCTTCATCCCTCTCGTGCACTTCGTCAATAATGACTGGAAAAGAAACAGACATTAGCATAACAAAATTTAGCTAATAGTCAGGAACTTACTGTGGGTATAGCCTTCAAGGGATTTTTTGGCTACTAATGCTTCAAAAAGGCATCCTGTGGTCAGATAGGTGAGCAAAGTTGATTCACTTACTTGATGTTCCATGCCAACCTAGTAAACACATAGCTTGCAATAGTAAATGTGATAACAGTGTGACAAAATATTCCGTTGTATCCAACAACGGTTCCCAATGTCCAATTTCTTTCATAGCAGACCCTTTTGGCTATGCTAATGGCTGCAATGCGCCTTGGTTGAGTCACAACAATGTTGCAAGGAGTTTTGGTTCGGTAGCATTCATCTAAAACAAATTGGGGAACTTGAGTGGTTTTACCACAACTGGTAAAGCCCTTAACAATGATGACATTTTTTTTTTTAGAAGTTCAAGAATGGCTGTTCTTTGATTGTCTATTGCCAATGGACTTCGGTTAGGTGCCTCGAAATTGTAATCATTGAAAGCAGCTGCCTTTGCTTAAAGACCACTAACATCCAAAGCATTAAGCATGTCTTCACAGATAGTGGATTCATCTTCGAGCATGATCTTGCCAGCACCTATCATTCTGCGTTCTACGAATCTCTGTTTTCTAGCAGCAACCTGAAAAAGACACAATATATTTGAAACAATGGAATCCAAATATGTGCAAGATACAAGAGACTTACTTCCAATAACTTTTGCTGTTCTTCTTCTCGATATTGTTATTGTTGTTGTCGAGCATGTTTACTACTGCAATATAAAAAAATATATAAAAATCTACTGTTTAAAACATTTTGTTAAAGAAAACACTTACTGTTTAGTGACTGTAATACAGCCTTCTGCACTGACTGCAAAGCATTGACAGTTATAAGGTTACGCAAACAAAAGCGAATTCACTGCCTAGGATTCGGCAACCAGCTAGGTAACAATTACGCAAATTAATTTTTTTAAACTGTAATAGAATCAAATGAAAAAGCAACTATACCACGTATCAAATTTTGACAGAATTTTTTACAAAATTTGGGGACGATTGGTCATTCAGGGAAGAAACGTATATGGAAATACATAATGGACATTAAACCTTCTGAGATCTACTACTACTACCCTACCCTCTATACCCCACACCCTAAAATTGTTATAGTCCTTCGGTATATATACATATATACCCTCAGGGATAAACAGACTTTACACAACAGCTAATTTGGTTTCTTGGTAGAAAAGAAATTAGATCTAAATGAGAAACATGGTGTGCTTCAATAACCGTACGTACAATTTCAGAAATAACTCAATTTTTTTAGTATTTCTTGAGTAGGGGAGAACGGGGTCAACTTGGACACGGGTCATATTGGACAAAGACCCTAAGTGCTACATGTTATGGAAAAAAAATTTTTTTTTTTTAATTTTTGTATAGACTGCAATGTTTAACGTTCTAGAAAAAATATTGATGAAAATCGAATCATTATTGTTCTTGTTATCGCAGAATTAAAAAAATGGCCCTGTTTGATGTAATATTCTTCCCTATTACTGTAAGCATTTTAAAGTGAAAAACACTACAAGTGAATAAAATAATGATATGTGAAATAGCCAATTCATTTCTTTAATGATTGATAAAAAACTTAAATTTTAATGCCTTTCCAGTGTTAAGTTATTAACGAAATACTAAATAGCACCGGGTTGGGTCATTTTGGACACAGAGTTTTGGGGTCATATCGGACAACTTCGATATTGGAGTGGGAGGTGCTTGTGGAGAAGCCATATACGCCCGTTTGACAAATCGATACTCGATACTCTATTAAGCCCTCCCATTTTACTCTACCCGCCTACAAATTGTCCATTTAAGCCCCCTATTTCGTAAAAATGACATAACTCTCTATTTTTCATTTCTATTGCAAATATTTCAATATGAATGAATAAAATATTGAATAAGCAGTCTACCCATATTTTTCTAAAATTTATTTTATGTCTCCTTATGAGGAAAACTGGCAATGTCCAATCTCACACCGTCCCTGTCCAGTTTCGCCCCGCCGTTTAAATAAAAACTTTAAAAAACCGACTTCATTAAAATCCTTATAACCCGTTTATTTTAAGACTTAAAAATTACAAAAAAATTGTGGAGTTACCCAAGGAGGTGCTGCACCATTAACTAAAAATAAATATTAGAAAAAGAACATAGAAATCTAAATAAAGAGAAAAGAAATTCTTTGTCCAGTTTGACCCCGTTCTCCCCTACATATAGTTTAGGAAATTCCACAATACGTAAGCTAATTCACTCAGTTTTTTTATTATATCAATTATTATCACAAGGGGGCACCCAGGTTTGAACTGGGGACATTCCGATCTGCAGTCGAATGCTCTACCACTGAGCTTTACCCCCTTGATCGGTTAAAAAGAGGACAAAATAACAAATTTTGTGCTGAATCTATCAAAATTTTTTTATTTGATTAGAATTAGACATGAAGCCCTGCGTTGATAAGCTAAGCTGATCTGTTTTGGGATCTTGTATTTCAAAATTGCTTTCACTATTCGCTCATCTTTCCCTAATTTTATTAAGCATACAGAATAATAGCAGAAAGTTTGTGTTCAAAAACGGCAAGGAATCCGATTTCGATGCTTGATCACATTAAATAAAATAAACAGACTTTACACAACAGCTAATTTGGTTTCTTGGTAGAAAAGAAATTAGATCTAAATGAGAAACATGGTGTGCTTCAATAACCGTACGTACAATTTCAGAAATAACTCAATTTTTTTAGTATTTCTTGAGTACATATAGTTTAGGAAATTCCACAATCCGTAAGCTTATTCACTCAGTTTTTTTATTATATCAATTATAATCAAAAGGGGGTACCCAGGTTTGAACTGGGGACATTTTTTTTTTTTTTTGTAAAATTTTCTTTTATTATCTTTTGTTATCAGCTAATGGGGTCATTAAAACAAACAAAGCAAAAACAAAATTTTGTTCGCCGGATGCAGACGTTAGCAAAGGGATGTAGACGAAAATTTGGCAATGTTGGGGACTATAATAATAAAACAAAAACAAAAACATAAACAAACAAATGCAATGTGGGTTGAGGTGGGATAATACCATAAAATAAGACAAAACAAAAGTAAACAAAGCAGAAGACTTGGTAGCAGAAAATATAAACAAAAATATACAAAGGCCATTGATGTTGGGAAAAGGAAATACAAAATAAACAAAAATAAACAAAATATACTAAAATTTATGGTAAAGATTAGGTAGGACATAGGGATCTAGGTTGACGAAGGGTTTTCCATAGGCTCTCTACTTCTTCTTGACGTGGGACGCGAAGGTGACTTCTTTCCTTCCAGGTGATGAAGAGGTAAGCAGCCAGAAGAGTGAAAGAAAACTGGAGATTTCCTATTGGTCCAAAATGGCCACGTATCAAATCTTCCTTTGACGAACTGCAGCCCATCTGACGCATAGTTCCTTCCAACCAGCTCCAAACGGTGAGTCGTTCAGGACACTGGTACATCAGATGCTCATCGGTTTCGGGGTCTTCATTGCAGAATGGGCATGTTGCATCCTTGGTGGGGTCCAACCGATGGCATCTGGTCCTGGTAGGGAGAAGTCGCTGGTTGAACAGGAACATGGTCTCTCTGATGTTAGTTGGAAGGGCTGCAGTCTCCTTCCAGATACGTGGCCAATCCAGATTAGGCCTCAGGATCTCCAGCTTTCCCATTGTCGTTTCCTCCAGGATCCAATGGTTGTAGGTTTTTCGATGAACCATTGGATTCCCCTGCACCAGAATGGAAGATGCGAAAAGTTTCTTGATTTGATGCAGGGGTTCCTGAAGGTAATAGGGTCTCTTCATGACTGCTACAGGTGTGGTGTTGTCCTTGTAGAGTGGCAATAAGGTTCGGAGAGGAAAGGACATCCAATAACGAAGTAGAGAGCTTTCTGGACTGCTGGGCCCTGTCAGGACTTTGTACAAGGGGCAGAGGAAAAGGGAACGGTAAAAGAGGTGTGTGTTGACCATTCCCAGTCCCCCTCTTTGACAGTACGAAAAATTACGGTTTTTTTCGGCCTTTCTACTTTCCCCATCCATAGAAATTTCATGACAGCCTTCGAAATCTGGTCAGCCATTATTTTATTACAAGGTAATACCTGTGCAAAGTACACAGTTCCGGAGAGAGCCTTCGACTTAAGGAACATTACCCTCTGGTAAATATTAAACCGTCGACTGGCATTCTCTCGCAGAATACCATTTAAAGAGCAAAATGCATCATTCCAAACCCTACTAGCTGTCTCTACTATGGAATGGGAAAATTTAATTCCTAACAGGGACAATGTTGGCGCTGACACAAGCCACTCAAGAGGCCAAATTGATCTAGAGCTCCAAGTCCCGAGTCCCAGGGCTTTTGTTTTCTCCTTATTCATCCTTGCCTTTGTCCACTGACAGAACATATCAAGGATTTGTCCTGCCCTGGTAAAATCTTCGTCACAAGAAACGAAAATGGTGACGTCATCAACAAAGGCTCTGACAGTGAGTTTTTCATTAAACAATGATATACCCTTGAGAGCTCGAGATAAACGCACAAGTAATGGCTCAATGTATAGAACGAAGAGATGGACAGATAGGGGGCATCCCTGGCGAATCGACTGAATATCACTAATCACCCCAGCCACCTCCGATCCGTTGAGGATTGACATTCCTGTTACAGAATACATAATCTGTAACCAACGGACGAAAGTGGTGGGGTAACCCATGACATCCAGAATCCTCCAGAGGACTTCCCTGTTAACCAGGTCGTAGGCCTTTTCAAAGTCAACTCCAACAATGGCAGCGCCCATACCCCGAATCGAAGAGTTCTACTGTAAGTATCTACTGTTTAAAACATTTTGTTAAAGAAAAAACTTACTGTTTAATTACTGTTATACAACCTTCTGCACTGACTGCAACGCATTGACAGTTGTAAGGTTACGCAAACTAAAGCGAATTCACTGCCTAGGATTCGGCAACCAGCTAGGTAACAATTACGCAAATTAATTTTTTTAAACTGTTATAGAATCAAATGAAAAAACCACTATACCACGATACAAATTTTGACAGAATTTTGAACAAAATTTGGGGACGATTGGTCATTCAGGGAAGAAACGTATATGTAAATACATAATGGACATTAAACCTTCTGAGATCTACTACTACTACCCTACCCCCTATACCCCACACCCTAAAATTGTTATAGTCCTTCGGTATATATACATATATACCCTCAGGGATAAAATTATTGTCATTAGACTAGATATCGTATATCAATTTATACAAACTTTTAGAGACGATATCTATTTCTTCCCTAAAAATCCACACAGAAATTAATATTCACTAGAATCTTCTAATAGGTCCCAACGAGACTCGAACTCGTGATCTCCTGCTTACTAGGCAGGCGCTTTGCCATCTAAGCCATGCGACCATTGATGTAATTAAGCTGTTGACAATTAAAAATCTTTGAATGTGATGCAAACAGATCATGAAAACCAACAGTCTTTACAATCTCAAAGTATCATAAACATGTGATAATATCATAATTTTGTAACAAAATTATTGTCATCAGACTAGATATCGTATATCAATTTATACAAACTATTAGAGACGATATCTATTTCTTCCGTAAAGACTCACACAGAAATTTATTTACACAAGAATTTACTAAGAGGTCCCAACGAGACTCGAACTCGTGATCTCCTGCTTACTAGGCAGGCGCTTTGCCATCTAAGCCATGCGACCATTGATGTAATTTAGCTGTTGACAATTAAAAATCTTTGAATGTGATGAAAACAGATCATGAAAACCAACAGTCTTTACAATCTCAAAGTATCATAAACATGTGATAATATCATAATTTTGTAACAAAATTATTGTCATTAGACTAGATATCGTATATCAATTTATACAAACTTTTAGAGACGATATCTATTTCTTCCCTAAAGATTCACACAGAATTTAATATTCACAAGAATTTTCTAATAGGTCCCAACGAGACTCGAACTCGTGATCTCTTGCTTACTAGGCAGGCGCTTTGCCATCTAAGCCATGCGACCATTGATGTAATTAAGCTGTTGACAATTAAAAATATTTGAATGTTATGAAAACAGATCATTTTTTTTTTTTTTTTTTTTTTTATTGAATGGCCTACTCAGATTTGAGTGTTGCCTTAGCTCAGACCATACAGTTACAGTGCTCATGTGTTGTTGTGCTTAACATATAACAATTATTACAAGGCTATACAATCAGTTTAAAACTATACGAGAGCAGAATAAAACAGTACGTTAGTACAGAGGTTTTGCGCATTGACGAGTGATAGAGAGAAAGACAGACCGGCGAGAAGACGGAGAAGAAGGAAGAGAAAGAGGGAAGAAGGGAAGAAACGAGAACAGACGAGCTGGAAAAGGCAATGGCTTGGAGGGCATTTTGTTTGATTCGCTAGTGACGGGTAACATTAAGATTTGTGGTGGGCTTTATGTTTGTTGCGAGCTGAGACTTTGGGCGGTACTACATATTTTTATTTTTAACCTTTCGGTCGTCAGGATGAAGTCTTTAAACTCTTTCCATATGCACCGGAACTTTGGGATGTCCTCGAGCGATGGTGGAAACGCTTTGTTGCTGCTTGAGCACGCCTGGATGAAGAGTGATCTTTGATTTGCGTACCGTGCACAGTGGAACAGAAAATGTTCTACTGTTTCGTCGCCATGGCCACACTCACATTGAGGTGATGAGGTTGTTTTGATGAGATGGAGATGGTGATTTAGTCTGCAATGCCCCGTTAGAACTTGGGTTATTTCCTGATGTATGTAGCTTCCATTTAAGCAGCTGGCGTCCGATGGTCGCGGGAAGAATCTTCTTGTGTGCGTCCCTGTTTTGCTGCCAGCCCACTCGTCACTCCACAGCTTTTGAATTTCCGTCTTGATCTTATCTTTGAGAAGTTCTATTGACCAGGGTTGATTTTTAGTTACTTGCGAGCCAAGGTCGAGGGCAGCTTTCGCTGCTTCTTTTGCGAGATCAATACCTTCTGCTTCTTTAGCAGAGGCTAGATTGAGATGAATGTGGTCCCGATTGTCAAAGCACAGCTTTCTACAGGTGGTTGCTGTTTCGTTCAGTTTTTCATTTTTTGTGCAGTCCTTGAGGGCAGGGACAGATTTGCAAAAAATATTGCAGCTAGTATAATTGCTCTTAGTTGCAACAGCATATTGCAGTGCAGCTAGCAGGCCTAGGATTTCCGCCTGGTTTTCAGTTGTGTTTGCGGCTAATTTCTCTTGTGTGGTTTGGACGACTACATTTGATGCACAACAGACAATCCCAAGACCTACTCCTGCTGTACATTTGTGGCTTTTAGTGTAGATGGCCAGGCCGTTTTCCTCTGGTGAAAGTGGAGTTTCATCTTCTGATCTGTAGTTCAGTTTGCTCAGCTCCCATGGTGGGTGCCTTCGCGAGTGGAATTTTCGTGTGTTGTCCATTGTTTGATCGAGTTTTGGTTTATGCAGTACCGCACCAATAGTTGCAGCAGAGGAGGGAGAAAACTCGACATGTTTATGAGAAAGATAATAATTGACCGAAAATTCAAGAATTTTTAGCTCAATAGGTAAGAGATTTGAAATAATTAAAAGGGAATTTAAGGGCACATTTTTTAGAGATCTTGTGATACATTTGAGCATTTCTCTTTGTACAGTTTGCAATTTGGTTTTGTATGATTTGATTAGAATAACTCGACACCACACGGAGCATCCATAAAGGAGTTTGGGTACAATAATAGTTTTGTAGAGAGTGACCAGTTTTTTTGTGTCTAAACCCCAAGTGCGCCTTAAACATCTCCTCAGAATGTGGATTTGTCTTTGGGTCGCCCGACACTTTTCCTCAATATGTGATTTCCAACTGAGTTTGGTATCTAATTCGAAACCGACAAACTTGGAAGTCGCAGAGGGTGAGATGATGTTTTCTTTGATTTTAATATTACAAGGCTCTATTGTTCTTTTGTTTGAGAAAATCATGAGAATTGTTTTAAGTGCGTTTATATCTAATAGATAGCGATCACATTTTGCAACTGTGTCGTTAGCTATTAGCTGGAAATTGCGTATGGCAATATCAATAACTTTGTGCCAGCAGACGATAGCAATATCGTCCGCGTAGCCAATTATTTTGTGGTGGAAAGGATAAGACATACTTATGAGTTCTTCCACCAGGATGATCCACAAGAATGGAGAGAGGACTCCGCCCTGTGGGCACCCTATTCGTATTGAGCCTTTGAAACGACCCTGATTTGTTTTGATTATCGCGGTCCGATCCTTGAGCAGGCTTGCGATTATGTCAATGAGATAGAGTGGGCACTTCCTTTTGGTCAGTGCGGCCAGTATCGCTGCCGGCCAAGCCCCATCAAACGCCCCGCTTATGTCCAGAAAAACCACTGCTGTGTACCCTCTGATTTCACGGTTTGTTTCGATTGTACTGACCATAGAGTGCATGGCACTCACTGTCGACCTTCCTTGACGAAATCCATGTTGACTCTCTCCAAACCATTTCTCCGTCACCGACAACCATGTTAGCCTATTGTAAATAATTTTCTCAAATATTTTACCAAGGGAATTCAGAACACTAATTGGTCGGAAGCTTTTAACATTTTTATATGACTCTTTATTGGGTTTTTTAAGTATAGTTACCTTCGCGTCCTTCCATTGCTTAGGATAGTATTTGAGGTTTAAGCATTTATTGTATAAGATCCGGAGGGTATCAGCTAGTAATGAATATACCTCTTGTATAATTGAGATTGAGATCCCATCTGTGCCCGGAGACGAGCTTGCGTTTAGTGCGAAGACTGCTGCTTCTACTTCTTCACTAGTAATGGTTGGTTTTACTTCATTTGCGCTTGCTTTCTTGTAGTTTGCATACGTGTTGATAATTTCTTCCTGCTCTGGGCCAATTGGTTTTGGGGCAGGAAAAAAACTGTTACCTAGCTCTTTGATTATCTCTTCTTCTTCCGTCATAGACCTTCCATCCACAACAAGTTCCGTGGGCACTTGGCTGGTGTTCTGACTACTGGACAAAGTTTTGAGGCTCTTAAATAAGTCCTTATTCATGTTTATAGTGCAGAAGTTCTCGAACGCTTTTCCTTTGCTTTTTCTTAGCACTTTTTGATACATCCGTTTGGCTGAGCGGAAATTTGTTTCTTGCGGTGAACTCTCTTTACTGGTACGCTTCCTATCCTTGATGTTATTGGCTTTGAGAAATTTGTCATACTTGGCCTTTGCAGTGCGCATCGCCGCCTTCAGTTTATCCAGTTCCGGCGTCCAAAAATCTAATTCGCTTTTGCTCTGTTTGTTTCTTGGCAGTTCCGATTTAATTGCACTATTACCTATTATTGCAGTTATATTATTAACAATGCCATCTAGGTCTGCTTCGCTTTGCAAACCATCCCAATTTACATTTAGATTACGCAGTTCACTATCCAATGTTGATCTTAATTTACTTTTATCTATGTTGGTCAATTTTGGTACTTTTGGTTCTTTTGGCTGTCGGTTTGGTCGGCCAACCGTAAGTTCAAAGTGTATGTATGGGTGGTCGGAGAGGGATACAGTATTCAAGAATTTCCACCCCGAAATTTTTACTTTGTCTCCATTAAGTGTGACATCCACTTTAGAAGTTTTTGAGGGTATATACTCTAGTTTGGAATTTGGGACGTTAGCAACATTCAAGTTATTTTTAATAATGAGGTGTTCAAGTTCTACTCCCTTCTTGTCTGTGCGACTACTTCCCCAGAGCTTATTTTTTGCGTTGGCATCCATACCTATTATTGTTGTTTTGAAATGATTAAAATTAGGATTATTAAAAATGTTTATTACTGCGTCCAATTTGCAATTGGATGGCCTGCAGTAAGTTGAAAAGATAAAGATTGGCTCATCAACATTTATTTTAATACCTATGCATTCATTGCTTACCGGGTTTGGTACTGTTTCCGCCAGAATCGTTCGTTTAGTTAGGATTATGGCTCCATAGGCATGATCTTTCCTATCAAGGTTTTGATGGACGAGATAGATATCGGGCACCGAAGGGACATGCAATTCATTATTAAAAATATTAATACACGCGTAGGGTTCTTGGATAAGGGCAATGTCTATACGTAGTTCTACAAGAATTTTAAAAAAGTGTAGTGAGGCCGTTTTGGAATGTTGTAGGTTAATTTGTATGCATTTCAGATTATTTGAGTTGTTAGGTTTCTCTGTCATTTATGATAAGAGTTTTTTGAGCCTATCTACTGCCTTAATCCGCTCCGGGCATTTTGGGTCATCCGATTTATGCTTACCATTTTTACAGTTAACACACTTGAACTTACTGTCCAGATGCTCACATTCTTTTGTTTTGTGTGTCTTCTCTGCGCACTTTCCACAGACTTCTGTCTTTGATGGGCAGTTGGGAGAGATGTGGTCTAGCTTATGGCACTTAAAACACGATCTTATTTCCCGATTGAGATTCATTTCTTTAATGTTGTGTTTCTTGAAACCATTGATATTCGTGTGGATTATACCTGCTTTTAGGATTGCTACTTGCGCCTTCTTGGATGTCACATAAATTTTTACATGTCCCTTTTCTCTGGACAGGATTTTGATGCTGCTTATGTTGCCTCGCAACAGCTCGTTCCGGTATTCGATTTCAGTTTGAAGTTCCTCTAAATCATTTGTTCCGGTGGCAAAGGCAACAACCGGGTAATTTAATTTCTGTTCTGAGATTGATTTTACCGTCCCGGTTAGTTTAGGATCTTCTTTTATAATCTCTTCTGCCTTCTTGGCATCTGCTGCATTGTTGAAAACTAGGCGAGCTTCGTTGTTTCTCTTTGAGAAGTGTTGGAGTGTGGGCCATTGTTCGTTGCTTTTAAAAAACTGATCCATTGACTTACCATCCAAATTGGTGGTATCTAATTCTGGGTCCAGCTTAGCTATTAACGTTACTGATTTGGCACCTCCAGCGAAGGATGCTGGTTTCGAGGCCCCAAACGGAGTTATGCTGTCTTGTTGCCCTGTTTCGTGTTTCTTAAAAATCCAATCAAGAGTACCTTTGCCAATTTGGATGTGGATTTTGTCCATTTCAGTTTGTAGCTTGTTGTACTTTTCCGATAGTTCAACATTTTCTGCTTCTAGTTCTTGGATGATGCTAATAAAGTCTTCTGGAGCCATTTTGCTAAAATCCTTTTCGCTTTCTGTTCGTTGTCGCTTCTGTGAAATGTTACTGTTTGATCTGTCCCTTGATCGCAAAAGAGAGCAAATGTTTTTGCACTGTTTTGAGCAGTACTTGTAGTTACCTTGGCCTAATTGTGTGAGTTTCTTCTGACAGTTCCTGTGCATGAATTTTCCCCCCCCATCGTTAGCCTCCCCTGCCGTCCCTTCCAGATCCATTCCCTCGTCGTCTGGCATGCCAGGTAACGGGGACGTTCAAGGTAGACTAGCAAAGTATTCTCTGGCTTACCCACAACAATGAATTTTGCCTGAGGCAAAATATGAGTAGGTCTGTCAGAGTAGGCTTTCAGTTGGGAAGATTATTATTACGTTAGCAGAAAGTATCCAATAAGAGTCACACACTCGATGCACTGAGAATCTATCTCTTATTTGAGCCTAAGCTCAACATACAGGTGTCACTATTTTATTTGAAAATTTACTATAGATGAGAGCTGAAATACACGATATGTGTCTCATAGCAGACGACTGTCAGCTGAACTCCTGCTTACCTATCGTATACCTATCGTATATCAATTTATACAAACTATTAGAGACGATATCTATTTCTTCCCTAAAGATTCACACAGAAATTTATTTACACAAGAATTTACTAAGAGGTCCCAACGAGACTCGAACTCGTGATCTCCTGCTTACTAGGCAGGCGCTTTGCCATCTAAGCCACGCGACCATTGATGTAATTAAGCTGTTGACAATTTAAAATCTTTGAATGTGATGAAAACAGATCGTGAAAACCAACAGTCTTTACAATCTCAAAGTATCATAAACATGTGATAATATCATAATTTTGTAACAAAATTATTGTCATTAGACTAGATATCGTATATCAATTTATACAAACTTTTAGAGACGATATCTATTTCTTCCCTAAAGATTCACACAGAATTTAATATTCACAAGAATTTTCTAATAGGTCCGAACGAGACTCGAACTCGTGATCTCCTGCTTACTAGGCAGGCGCTTTGCCATCTAAGCCATGCGAACATTAATGTAATTAAGCTGTTGACAATTAAAAATCTTTGAATGTTATAAAAACAGATCATGAAAACCAACAGTCTTTACAATCTCAAAGTATAATAAACATGTGATAATATCATAATTTTGTAACAAAATTATTGTTATTAGACTAGATATCGAATATAAATTTATACAAACTTTTAGAGACGATATCTTTTTAAACCCTAAAGATTAACAGAGAAATTTAATTACACAAGAATTTAGTAATATGTTCCAACGAGACTCGAACTCGTGATCTCCTGCTTACTAGGCAGGCGCTTTGCCATCTAGGCCATGCGATCATTGATGTAATTAAGCTGTTAACAATTAAAAATCTTTGAATGTGATGAAAACAGATCATGAAAACCAACAGTCTTTACAATCTCAAAGTATCATAAACATGTGATAATACTATAATTTTGTAACACAGTTATTGTCATTAGACTAGATGTCGTATATCAATTTATACAAACTTTAGAGACGATATCTGTATCTTCCCTAAAGATTCACACAAAAATTAATATTCACATTAATTTTCTAATAGAAACCCAACGAGACTCGAACTCGTGATCTCCTGCTTACTAGGCAGGCGCTTTGCCATCTAAGCCATGCGACAATTGATGTAATTAAGCTGTTGACAATTAAAAATCTTTGAATGTGATGAAAACCGATCATGAAAACCAACAGTCTTTACAATCTCAAAGTATCATAAACATGTGATAAAATCATAATTTTGTAACAAAATTATTTTCATTAGACTAGATATCGTATATCAATTTATACAAACTATTAGAGACGATATCTATTTCTTCCCTAAAGATTCACACAGAAATTTATTTACACAAGAATTTACTAATAGGTCCCAACGAGACTCGAACTCGTGATCTCCTGCTTACTAGGCAGGCGCTTTGCCATCTAAGCCATGCGACCATTGATGTAATTAAGCTGTTGACAATTAAAAATCTTTGAATGTGATGAAAACAGATCATGAAAACCAACAGTCTTTACAATCTCAAAGTATCATAAACATGTGATAATATCAGATTTTGTAACAAAATTATTGTCATTAGACTAGATATCGTATATCAATTTATACAAACTATTAGAGACGATATCTATTTCTTCCCTAAAGATTCACACATAAATTTTTTTACACAAGAATTTACTAAGAGGTCCCAACGAGACTCTAACTCGTGATCTCCTGCTTACTAGGCAAGCGCTTTGCCATCTAAGCCATGCGACCATTGATCTAATTAAGCTGTTGACAATTAAAAATCTTTGAATGTGATGAAAACAGATCATGAAAACCAACAGTCTTTACAATCTCAAAGTATCATAAACATGTGATAATATCATAATTTTGTAACAAAATTATTGTCATTAGACTAGATATCGTATATCAATTTATACAAACTATTAGAGACGATATCTATTTCTTCCCTAAAGATTCACACAGATATTTATTTACACAAGAATTTACTAAGAGGTCCCAACGAGACTCGAACTCGTGATCTCCTGCTTACTAGGCAGGCGCTTTGCCATCTAAGCCATGCGACCATTGATCTAATTAAGCTGTTGACAATTAAAAATCTTTGAATGTGATGAAAACAGATCATGAAAACCAACAGTCTTTACAATCTCAAAGTATCATAAACATGTGATAATATCATAATTTTGTAACAAAATTATTGTCATTAGACTAGATATCGTATATCAATTTATACAAACTTTTTTTTTTTTTTATTAAAATTATCTTTTATTGGCTCATGGTATCAGCTATTTAGGGCATTAAAACAAAATAAAGCAAAACAATTAGGCTGTCGGATGCAGACGTTGGCAAGGGGAAATAATCGAAATCTGGCAATGGTGGGGATCATAATATTAACAAACAAAACAAAAACAAACAAATGCAATTTGCGGTGGTGGGATAATTCAAGAAAAATAAACAAAAGAAAAACAAAGCAGAAGACAATGGTGGTGTGAAATATAAACAACAACAACAAAAAAAACATAAACAAAGGCCAATAAAACTGGGAATGGGAAATTCAAAACAAACAAAAATAAACAAAATGTACTAAAATGTATGATTAAAATTAAACAGGGAATTGGGATCTAGATTTACGAAGGACTTTCCAGAGGCTCTCTACTTCTTCTTGACATGGTGTGCGTAGGTTATTCCTTGCCTTCCAGTTGATGTAGAGATAAGCAGCCAGAAGAGTGAATGAAAGCTGGAGATTTCCTACTGGACCAAAATGGCCACGTATCAAATCTTCGTTTGACGAACTGCAGCCCATCTGACGCATAGTTCCTTCCAACCAGCTCCAAACGGTGAGTCGTTCAGGACACTGGTACATCAGATGCTCATCGGTTTCCGGGTCTTGATTGCAAATTAGACATGTTGCGTCCTTGGTGGGGTCCAACCGATGGCATCTGGTCCTGGTAGGGAGAAGTCGCTGGTTGAACAGGAACATGGTCTCTCTGATGTTAGTTGGAAGGGCTGCAGTCTCCTTCCAGATTCGTGGCCAATCCAGATTAGGCCTCAGGATCTCCAGCTTTCCCATTGTCGTTACCTCCAGGATCCAATGGTTATATGTTTTCCGATGTACCATTGGATTCCCCTGCACCAGAATGGAAGATGCGAAAAGTTGCTTGATTTGATGCAGGGGTTCCTGAAGGTAATATGGTCTCTTCATGACTGCTACAGGTGTGGTGTTGTCCTTGTAGAGTGGCAATAAGGTTCGGAGAGGAAAGGACATCCAATACCGAAGTAGAGAGCTTTCTGGGCTGTTGGGGCCTATCAGGACTTTGTACAAGGGGCACAAGAAAAGGGAACGGTAAAAGAGGTGTGTGTTGACCATTCCCAGACCCCCTTCTTTGACAGTACGGAAAATTACGGTTTTCTTCGGCCTTTCTATTTTTCCCATCCATAGAAATTTCATGACAGCCTTTGAAATCTGGTCAGCCATTTTTGGATTACAAGGTAATACCTGTGCAAAGTACACAGTTCCGGAGAGAGCCTTCGACTTGAGGAAAAGCACCCTCTGGTAAATATTAAACCGTCGACTGGCATTCTCTCGCAGAATACCATTTAAACAGCTAAATGCATCATTCCAAATCCTACTAGCTGTCTCTTCTATGGAATGGGAAAATTTAATTCCTAACAGGGACAATGTTGGCGCTGACACAAGCCACTCAAGAGGCCAAATTGATCTAGAGCTCCAAGTCCCGAGTCCCAGGGCTTTTGTTTTCTCCTTATTCATCCTTGCCTTTGTCCACTGACAGAACATATCAAGGATTTGTCCTGCCCTGGTAAAATCTTCGTCACAAGAAACGAAAATGGTGACGTCATCAACAAAGGCTCTGACAGTGAGTTTTTCATTAAACAATGATATACCCTTGAGAACTCGAGATAAACGCACAAGCAAAGGCTCAATGTATAGAACGAAGAGATGGACAGATAGGGGGCATCCCTGGCGAATCGACTGAATATCATTTATCACCCCAGCCACCTCCGATCCGTTGAGGATTGACATTCCTGTTACAGAATACATAATCTGTAACCAACGGATGAAAGTGGTGGGGTAACCCATGACATCCAGAATCCTCCAGAGGACTTCCCTGTTAACCAGGTCGTAGGCCTTTTCAAAGTCAACTCCAACAATGGCAGCGCCCATACCCCGAATCAAAGAGTTGGAAGAGTCATGGCATCCCCGGTCATCAACAAATTGAATGACATCTCTGTAAAGACTTAAATTATCAAAAATCAATCTACCAGGTACCCCACCTTTTTTATGAGGCCCTATGGTAGAAGATAGTGTTGGCCTCAATCGTCTCGCTAAGACAGATGCCATGACTTTGTAGTCACAATTCAAAAGAGAAATTGGCCGAAAACTAGAAATTCCACAAAGTCCCGAAGACTTAGGAATTAGCCTGATCGCCGCTTGGCCCTGCGAAGACGTCAGAGTTTCCCTTTCCAGGATATGATTAAACATATCCAAGAAGTGGGGTGCGATCACGTCCCAAAATTCTACGTAAAACTCGTAAGGAATGCCATCGGTGCCAGGGGACTTGTTTGACTTCATTGCTATTAGAGCAGCTCTAATCTCAAGAAGGGAAATTGGTGCTGTTAGGTTTGGGGTTGGCTTAAAGCAATCTCTTACTCCTTCAAGGAACTCAGACCCTGCCAGTATGTCAGGAGAAGGTTGAGTCTTAAAAAATTTTGTAAAATGAGCAACAATTTCTGCTGAAATTTCCTCTTTGGTCGATAAGCAAGTGCCATTGGGGGCAATGATCTTATCAATGCAACATTTTCGATAATTATTCCTGGCACGATTTATGTGAAAAATACTTGCTTCCTCTACATCTGGCCCATCGAAGCAGCGGGAACGAATCCCATACCCTTTGAGTGTGCTCTCCTCCCAAGACTTTGAAAATTTTCTCAACTGTTGAAAGGCAACCCAATCAAAGGTATCTGCTTCGGCCATTTCCTGTATGCAAGATTGATAGAAAAACTTAGTTTCTCTTATCAGCCTTGCTCTTTGCCTGGAATAATCCATCGAAATACGCTTGATACCCGGTTTCAGGACACTCTCCCACCAATTTGCTACATTACTTTCCCTAAGAGGATGATTAGCAGTTTCCTGAATGAAATTGGTTACGTATTTCTGAAAACCTTCTTCTGACAATATTGAAGTATTTAGTTTCCACAATCCGGCAGGTGGTCTGCTACGATTTGGGAGATCAAGATTGCAAGTAAGTGTGGATTGTACCGACTGATGGTCACTAATCGATAAAGGCTGCAATCAAATATTTAAAAATTTATCCGCAAACGATCGACTAGCATAAATCCTATCAAGCCTAGAAGAACCGTCGTGGTAATGGAAAGTGTGACCCGGATCACTATGATTTAGCTTTTTTCAGATGTCTACCAGATCAAGACCAGTAACCATCTCCTTCAAAGCATAGCTAACAACACTACTTGGGACAGGGAGGGATTGGATATTTGCCCTATCTTGGATGTCGTCAACACAATTAAAATCGCCCATCAACACGAAGGGCAGTCGAGTGGTAACCGAGTAGGCAGGAACGGTTTGACGAAGAAAATTGTTTCTCTCATTCTTTACCTGCTTACCTGACGGGGCATAGATATTAATAAACGTAAAACATTTTACGTCAATAGAGATAAGCCTTCCGTCAGGTTCAAGAAGCAGTCGAGAATACTCCAGACCATGTCTAATTAGAATGGCTGTTCCTTTTTTGTTGGGACCGACATTTGCTAGCAAGTGGTAACAGCTTTCAATAATTGGGCAAGAGTGAAAGGCTACCTCTTGAAGTCCTACGATATCTAAATTACCGTCCCTGCAGAAATTTAAAAGAATTTGACGTCGCTCGACTGATCGAATACCTCCAATGTTGATAGAAGCGATTTTTAATTGTGAAGTCATGTGTTAGGTTTTTTGAGTACGGGAATGCCTGAAGTGGGTTTCGAATTTTGGGGCGTCAGGGTAGGTTTAAATCGTTTACTTCGTGGTACCGTGGGAATTTTCAGGGGGTCCTTAGTTTTGTCTGGATTAGTGGTATCAATTTCCCCCGTGTCGGGTTCCATTGATTCCATGATAATTGTCACTGTTTCCTGGTCTTCTGTCTCTGTGTGAGGTGCTACTATTTTGGATTTCGTAATTGGTTTCAAAGGATTTTCTTTCGGAGGTACAGATGCGGGAGTGGTAGCGGTGTCACATTCCATGGTTTCAGTTTCCAAATTATTAGTACTTCCTGAGAGTGAATCTTGTGATTCACTCCCCAGAAGTACCTGGGAAACCATGGAATTTGCTACCACGGGAATTACTACGGGTGTCTGTTTAATAGTCTCCGTCTTTTTAGTCTTTTTGGCAACAGGTTTTTGGACAATGGTGGGTTCCTGGTTTCGTTTTAAAGTTGGGCAGTCGTAGCTAAAGTGTGTCTCTTCGTCGCAAAGTCTGCAAGTGGGCTTTTGTCCGTCATACTTTACCATAGCACGATAACTGCCAATGGTAATGTATGAGGGAATGTTTTTCGTCACCGTCATTCTTACAATCATCCAAGTTGCTAGGACAGGGTATAAAACTTCATCCTCTGCCACCCGATAGCGCTCCCACCGAGCTTCAATTACATTTCCAAATTCCTTAAGACGTGTCTGAACTACTCCCAAGTCTAAGTTCTGTGGAATCCCTGCAATTCGAACAAATTTCTCTTGGATATTGCTATCCTTTATCACTACACTAACTTCTTTCCCCTCCAAATCGGTCCTGACGATACCACTGTGTTGGGACAAAAAACTTGAGTTATATGCCTCTGACGTAAACGTAATTCTAGCGACCTGGTTTCTCGTATCTAGCACAGCAACTAGGACTAAGAGATCCTGAGCATCAACCTTCAAACTACGCACAAAACCATGAACCGTACGCATACTCAATTTCGGGAATTGAACCCCAAAATCAATATCTACACTATTGAGCCACTTGGCAGCCATTGTCCCCTAGACAATGTAAACAAATTGCCAAAAAAAGGGGGGGGGGAAGGCCCCCACACACGTAAACAAACACGACAAATAAAACAATTGGCAACAAAAAACTACAAAAACAGGTAAACTATACAAAATAAACACTCAAAAACACGAATATAACAACAAAAAGTAATAAAAAATAACAAAAACTCACAAAATGATGGAAAAACGGGAGAACACAAAAAGACGTCTGCATCCGACGCAGCTTAACCTCCTGGTCTCTTCTGGACTCGAACTCGTGATCTCCTGCTTACTAGGCAGGCGCTTTGCCATCTAAGCCATGCGACCATTGATCTAATTAAGATGTTGACAATTAAAAATCTTTGAATGTGATGAAAACAGATCATGAAAACCAACAGTCTTTACAATCTCAAAGTATCATAAATATCAAATTATACAAACTTTTAGAGACGATATCTATTTCTTCCCTAAAGATTCCCACAGTAATTTATTTACACAAGAATTTACTAAGAGGTCCCAACGAGACTCGAACTCGTGATCTCCTGCTTACTAGGCAGGCGCTTTGCCATCTGAGCCATGCGACCATTGATGTAATTAAGCTGTTGACAATTAAAAATCTTTGAATGTGATGAAAACAGATCATGAAAACCAACAGTCTTTACAATCTCAAAGTATCATAAACATGTGATAATATCATAATTTTGTAACAAAATTATTGTCATTAGACTAGATATCGTATATCAATTTATACAAACTTTTAGAGACGATAACTTTTTAAACCCTAAAGATTAACACATAAATTTAATTACACAAGAATTTACTAATAGGTCCCAACGAGACTCGAACTCGTGATCTCCTGCTTACTAAGCAGGCGCTTTGCCATCTAAGCCATGCAACCATTGATGTAATTAAGCTGTTAACAATTAAAAATCTTTGAATGTGATGAAAACAAATCATGGAAACCAACAGTCTTTACAATCTCAAAGTATCATAAACATGTGATAATACTATAATTTTGTAACACAGTTATTGTCATCAGACTAGATGTCGTATATCAATTTATACAAACTTTAGAGACGATATCTGTATCTTCCCTAAAGATTCACACAAAAATTAATATTCACATTAATTTTCTAATAGGTACCAACGAGACTCGAACTCGTGATCTCCTGCATACTAGGGAGGCGCTTTGCCATCTAAACCATGCGACCATTACTGTAACTAAGCTGTTGACAATTAAAAATCTTTGAATGTGATGAAAACAGATCATGAAAACCAACAGTCTTTACAATCTCAAAGTATCATAAACATGTGATAATATCATAATTTTGTAACAAAATTATTGTCATTAGACTAGATATCGTATATCAATTTATACAAACTTTTAGAGACGATATCTATTTCAACCCTAAAGATTAACACAGAAATTTAATTACACAAGAAATCACTAATAGGTCCCAACGAGACTCGAAGTCGTGATCTCCTGCCTACTACGCAGGCGCTTTGCCATCTAAGCCATGCGACCAATGATGTAATTAAGCTGTTGTCAATTAAAAATCTTTGAATATGATGAAAACAGATCATGAAAACCAACAGTCTTTACAATCTCAAAGTATCATAAACATGTGATAATATCATAATTTTGTAACAAAATTATTGTCATTAAACTAGATATCGTATATCAATTTATACAAACTATTAGAGACGATATCTATTTCTTCCCTAAAGATTCACACAGAAATTTATTTACACAAGAATTTACTAAGAGGTCCCAACGAAACTCGAACTCGTGATCTCCTGCTTACTAGGCAGGCGCTTTGCCATCTAAGCCATGCGACCATTGATGTAATTAAGCTGTTGACAATTAAAAATATTTGAATGTTATGAAAACAGATCATGAAAACCAACAGTCTTTACAATCTCAAAGTATAATAAACATGTGATAATATCATAATTTTGTAACAAAATTATTGTCATTACACTAGATATCGTATATCAATTTATACAAATTTTTAGAGACGATATCTTTTTAAACCCTAAAGATTAACACATAAATTTAATTACACAAGAATTTACTAATATGTCCCAACGAGACTCGAACTCGTGATCTCCTGCCATCTAAGCCATGCGACCATTGATGTATATAAGTGGTTGACAATTAAAAATCTTTGAATGTGATGAAAACAGATCATGAAAACCAACAGTCTTTACAATCTCAAAGTATCATAAACATGTGATAATATCATAATTTTGTAACAAAATTATTGTCATTAGACTAGATATCGTGTATCAATTTATACAAACTTTTAGAGACGATATCTATTTCAACCCTAAAGATTAACACAGAAATTTAATTACACAAGAAATCACTAATAGGTCCCAACGAGACTCGAACTCGTGATCTCCTGCTTACTACGCAGGCGCTTTGCCATCTAAGCCATGCGACCAATAATGTAATTAAGCTGTTGTCAATTAAAAATCTTTGAATATGATGAAAACAGATCATGAAAACTAACAGTCTTTACAATCTCAAAGTATCATAAACATGTGATAATATCATAATTTTGTAACAAAATTATTGTCATTAGACTAGATATCGTATATCAATTTATACAAACTATTAGAGACGATATCTATTTCTTCCCTAAAGATTCACACAGAAATTTATTTACACAATAATTTACTAAGAGGTCCCAACGAAACTCGAACTCGTGATCTCCTGCTTACTAGGCAGGCGCTTTGCCATCTAAGCCATGCGACCATTAATGTAATTAAGCTGTTGACAATTAAAAATCTTTGAATGTGATGAAAACAGATCATGAAAACCAACAGTCTTTACAATCTCAAAGTATCATAAACATGTGATAATATCAGATTTTGTAACAAAAGTATTGTCATTAGACTAGATATCGTATATCAATTTATACAAACTATTAGAGACGATATCTATTTCTTCCCTAAAGATTCACGCAGAAATTTATTTACACAAGAATTTACTAAGAGGTCCCAACGAGACTCGAACTCGTGATCTCCTGCTTACTAGGCAGGCGCTTTGCCATCTAAGCCATGCGACCATTGATCTAATTAATCTGTTGACAATTAAAAATCTTTGAATGTGATGCAAACAGATCATGAAAACCAACAGTCTTTACAATCTCAAAGTATCATAAACATGTGATAATATCATAATTTTGTAACAAAATTATTGTCATTAGACTAGATATCGTATATCAATTTATACAAACTTTTAGAGACGATATCTATTTCAACCCTAAAGATTAACACAGAAATTTAATTACACAAGAAATCACTAATAGGTCCCAACGAGACTCGAACTCGTGATCTCCTGCTTACTAGGCAGGCGCTTTGCCATCTAAGCCATGCGACCATTGATGTAATTAAGCTGTTGACAATTAAAAATATTTGAATGTTATGAAAACAGATCATGAAAACCAACAGTCTTTACAATCTCAAAGTATAATAAACATGTGATAATATCATAATTTTGTAACAAAATTATTGTCATTAGACTAGATATCGTATATCAATTTATACAAACTTTTAGAGACGATATCTGTATCTTCCCTAAAAATTCACATAGAAATTAATATTCACAAGAATTTTCTAATAGGTCCCAACGAGACTCGAACTCGTGATCTCCTGCTTACTAGGCAGGCGCTTTGCCATCTAAGCCATGCGACCATTGATGTAATTAAGCTGTTGACAATTAAAAATATTTGAATGTTATGAAAACAGATCATGAAAACCAACAGTCTTTACAATCTCAAAGTATAATAAACATGTGATAATATCATAATTTTGTAACAAAATTATTGTCATTAGACTAGATATCGTATATCAATTTATACAAACTTTTAGAGACGATATCTATTTCTTCCCTAAAGATTCCCACAGAAATTTATTTACACAAGAATTTACTAAGAGGTCCCAACGAGACTCGAACTCGTGATCTCCTGCTTACTAGGCAGGCGCTTTGCCATCTAAGCCATGCGACCATCGATGTAATTAAGCTGTTGACAATTAAAAATCTTTGAATGTGATGAAAACAGATCATGAAAACCAACAGTCTTTACAATCTCAAAGTATCATAAACATGTGATAATATCATAATTTTGTAACAAAATTATTGTCATTAGACTAGATATCGTATATCAATTTATACAAACTTTTAGAGACGATATCTGTATCTTCCCTAAAAATTCACATAGAAATTAATATTCACAAGAATTTTCTAATAGGTCCCAACGAGACTCGAACTCGTGATCTCCTGCTTACTAGGCAGGAGCTTTGCCATCTAAGCCATGCGACCATTAATGTAATTAAGCTGTTGACAATTAAAAATATTTGAATGTTATGAAAACAGATCATGAAAACCAACAGTCTTTACAATCTCAAAGTATAATAAACATGTGATAATATCATAATTTTGTAACAAAATTATTGTCATTACACTAGATATCGTATATCAATTTATACAAACTTTTAGAGACGATATCTTTTTAAACCCTAAAGATTAACACATAAATTTAATTACACAAGAATTTACTAATATGTCCCAACGAGACTCGAACTCGTGATCTCCTGCTTACTAGGCAGGCGCTTTGCCATCTAAGCCATGCGACCATTGATGTATATAAGTGGTTGACAATTAAAAATCTTTGAATGTGATGAAAACAGATCATGAAAACCAACAGTCTTTACAATCTCAAAGTATCATAAACATGTGATAATATCATAATTTTGTAACAAAATTATTGTCATTAGACTAGATATCGTATATCAATTTATACAAACTTTTAGAGACGATATCTATTTCAACCCTAAAGATTAACACAGAAATTTAATTACACAAGAAATCACTAATAGGTCCCAACGAGACTCGAACTCGTGATCTCCTGCTTACTACGCAGGCGCTTTGCCATCTAAGCCATGCGACCAATGATGTAATTAAGCTGTTGTCAATTAAAAATCTTTGAATATGATGAAAACAGATCATGAAAACCAACAGTCTTTACAATCTCAAAGTATCATAAACATGTGATAATATCATAATTTTGTAACAAAATTATTGTCATTAGACTAGATATCGTATATCAATTTATACAAACTATTAGAGACGATATCTATTTCTTCCCTAAAGATTCACACAGAAATTTATTTACACAAGAATTTACTAAGAGGTCCCAACGAAACTCGAACTCGTGATCTCCTGCTTACTAGGCAGGCGCTTTGCCATCTAAGCCATGCGACCATTAATGTAATTAAGCTGTTGACAATTAAAAATCTTTGAATGTGATGAAAACAGATCATGAAAACCAACAGTCTTTACAATCTCAAAGTATCATAAACATGTGATAATATCAGATTTTGTAACAAAAGTATTGTCATTAGACTAGATATCGTATATCAATTTATACAAACTATTAGAGACGATATCTATTTCTTCCCTAAAGATTCACACAGAAATTTATTTACACAAGAATTTACTAAGAGGTCCCAACGAGACTCGAACTCGTGATCTCCTGCTTACTAGGCAGGCGCTTTGCCATCTAAGCCATGCGACCATTATTCTAATTAATCTGTTGACAATTAAAAATCTTTGAATGTGATGCAAACAGATCATGAAAACCAACAGTCTTTACAATCTCAAAGTATCATAAACATGTGATAATATCATAATTTTGTAACAAAATTATTGTCATTAGACTAGATATCGTATATCAATTTATACAAACTTTTAGAGACGATATCTATTTCAACCCTAAAGATTAACACAGAAATTTAATTACACAAGAAATCACTAATAGATCCCAACGAGACTCGAACTCGTGATCTCCTGCTTACTAGGCAGGCGCTTTGCCATCTAAGCCATGCGACCATTGATGTAATTAAGCTGTTGACAATTAAAAATATTTGAATGTTATGAAAACAGATCATGAAAACCAACAGTCTTTACAATCTCAAAGTATAATAAACATGTGATAATATCATAATTTTGTAACAAAATTATTGTCATTAGACTGGATATCGTATATCAATTTATACAAACTTTTAGAGACGATATCTGTATCTTCCCTAAAAATTCACATAGAAATTAATATTCACAAGAATTTTCTAATAGGTCCCAACGAGACTCGAACTCGTGATCTCCTGCTTACTAGGCAGGCGCTTTGCCATCTAAGCCATGCGACCATTGATGTAATTAAGTTGTTGACAATTAAAAATATTTGAATGTTATGAAAACAGATCATGAAAACCAACAGTCTTTACAATCTCAAAGTATCATAAACATGTGATAATATCATAATTTTGTAACAAAATTATTGTCATTAGACTAGATATCGTATATCAATTTATACAAACTTTTAGAGACGATATCTTTCTTCCTAAAGATTCCCACAGAAATTTATTTACACAAGAATTTACTAAGAGGTCCCAACGAGACTCGAACTCGTGATCTCCTTCTTACTAGGCAGGCGCTTTGCCATCTAAGCCATGCGACCATCGATGTAATTAAGCTGTTGACAATTAAAAATCTTTGAATGTGATGAAAACAGATCATGAAAACCAACAGTCTTTACAATCTCAAAGTATCATAAACATGTGATAATATCATAATTTTGTAACAAAATTATTGTCATTAGACTAGATATCGTATATCAATTTATACAAACTTTTAGAGACGATATCTATTTCTTCCCTAAAGATTTACACAGAATTTAATAATCACAAGAATTTTCTAATAGGTCCCAACGAGACTCGTACTCGTGATCTCCTGCTTACTAGGCAGGCGCTTTGCCATCTAAGCCATGCGACCATTGATGTAATTAAGCTGTTGACAATTAAAAATATTTGAATGTTATGAAAACAGATCATGAAAACCAACAGTCTTTACAATCTCAAAGTATAATAAACATGTGATAATATCATAATTTTGTAACAAAATTATTGTCATTACACTAGATATCGTATATCAATTTATACAAACTTTTAGAGACGATATCTATTTCTTCCCTAAAGATTCACACAGAATTTAATAATCACAAGAATTTTCTAATAGGTCCCAACGACACTCGAACTTGTGATCTCCTGCTTACTAGGCAGGCACTTTGCCATCTAAGCCATGAGACCATTAATGTAATTAAGCTGTTGACAATTAAAAATATTTGAATGTTATGAAAACAGATCATGAAAACCAACATTCTTTACAATCTCAAAGTATAATAAACATGTGATAATATGTTAACATGAGATGACATGAGTGAACATGAGTGAACATGAATATTTGAATGTTATGAAAACAGATCATGAAAACCAACAGTCTTTACAATCTCAAAGTATAATAAACATGTGATAATATGTTAACATGAGATGACATGAGTGAACATGAGTAAACATGTGATAATATAATATATGTGCTAGGGAAGAGCCTATCATAATTTTGTAACAAAATTATTGTCATTAGACTAGATATCGTATATCAATTTATACAAACTTTTAGAGACGATATCTATTTCTTCCCTAAAGATTCACACAGAATTTAATATTCACAAGTATTTTCTAATAGGTCCCAACGAGACTCGAACTCGTGATCTCCTTCTTACTAAGCAGGCGCTTTACAATCTAAGCCATGCGACCATTGATGTAATTAAGCTGTTGACAATTAAAAATCTTTGAATGTGATGAAAACAGATCATGAAAACCAACAGTCTTTACAATCTCAAAGTATCATAAACATGTGATAATATCATAATTTTGTAACAAAATTATTGTCATTAGACTAGATATCGTATATCAATTTAAACAAACTTTTAGAGACGATATCTATTTCTTCCCTAAAGATTCCCACAGAAATTTATTTACACAAGAATTTACTAAGAGGTCCCAACGAGACTCGAACTCGTGATCTCCTGCTTACTAGGCAGGCGCTTTGCCATCTAAGCCATGCGACCATCGATGTAATTAAGCTGTTGACAATTAAAAATCTTTGAATGTGATGAAAACAGATCATGAAAACCAACAGTCTTTACAATCTCAAAGTATCATAAACATGTGATAATATCATAATTTTGTAACAAAATTATTGTCATTAGACTAGATATCGTATATCAATTTATACAAACTTTTAGAGACGATATCTATTTCAACCCTAAAGATTAACACAGAAATTTAATTACACAAGAAATCACTAATAGGTCCCAACGAGACTCGAACTCGTGATCTCCTGCTTACTACGCAGGCGCTTTGCCATCTAAGCCATGCGACCAATGATGTAATTAAGCTGTTGTCAATTAAAAATCTTTGAATATGATGAAAACAGATCATGAAAACCAACAGTCTTTACAATCTCAAAGTATAATAAACATGTGATAATATCATAATTTTGTAACAAAATTATTGTCATTAGACTAGATATCGTATATCAATTTATACAAACTATTAGAGACGATATCTATTTCTTCCCTAAAGATTCACACAGAAATTTATTTACACAAGAATTTACTAAGAGGTCCCAACGAAACTCGAACTCGTGATCTCCTGCTTACTAGGCAGGCGCTTTGCCTTCTAAGCCATGCGACCATTAATGTAATCAATCTGTTGACAATTAAAAATCTTTGAATGTGATGCAAACAGATCATGAAAACCAACAGTCTTTACAATCTCAAAGTATCATAAACATGTGATAATATCAGATTTTGTAACAAAAGTATTGTCATTAGACTAGATATCGTATATCAATTTATACAAACTTTTAGAGACGATATCTATTTCAACCCTAAAGATTAACACAGAAATTTAATTACACAAGAAATCACTAATAGATCCCAACGAGACTCGAACTCGTGATCTCCTGCTTACTAGGCAGGCGCTTTGCCATCTAAGCCATGCGACCATTGATGTAATTAAGCTGTTGACAATTAAAAATATTTGAATGTTATGAAAACAGATCATGAAAACCAACAGTCTTTACAATCTCAAAGTATAATAAACATGTGATAATATCATAATTTTGTAACAAAATTATTGTCATTAGACTAGATATCGTATATCAATTTATACAAACTTTTAGAGACGATATCTGTATCTTCCCTAAAAATTCACATAGAAATTAATATTCACAAGAATTTTCTAATAGGTCCCAACGAGACTCGAACTCGTGATCTCCTGCTTACTAGGCAGGCGCTTTGCCATCTAAGCCATGCGACCATTGATGTAATTAAGTTGTTGACAATTAAAAATATTTGAATGTTATGAAAACAGATCATGAAAACCAACAGTCTTTACAATCTCAAAGTATCATAAACATGTGATAATATCATAATTTTGTAACAAAATTATTGTCATTAGACTAGATATCGTATATCAATTTATACAAACTTTTAGAGACGATATCTATTTCTTCCCTAAAGATTTACACAGAATTTAATAATCACAAGAATTTTCTAATAGGTCCCAACGAGACTCGTACTCGTGATCTCCTGCTTACTAGGCAGGCGCTTTGCCATCTAAGCCATGCGACCATTGATGTAATTAAGCTGTTGACAATTAAAAATATTTGAATGTTATGAAAACAGATCATGAAAACCAACAGTCTTTACAATCTCAAAGTATAATAAACATGTGATAATATCATAATTTTGTAACAAAATTATTGTCATTACACTAGATATCGTATATCAATTTATACAAACTTTTAGAGACGATATCTTTTTAAACCCTAAAGATTAACACATAAATTTAATTACACAAGAATTTACTAATATGTCCCAACGAGACTCGAACTCGTAATCTCCTGCTTACTAGGCAGGCGCTTTGCCATCTAAGCCATGCGACCATTGATGTAATTAAGCTGTTGACAATTAAAAATCTTTGAATGTGATGAAAACAGATCATGAAAACCAACAGTCTTTACAATCTCAAAGTATCATAAACATGTGATAATATCATAATTTTGTAACAAAATTATTGTCATTAGACTAGATATCGTATATCAATTTATACAAACTTTTAGAGACGATATCTATTTCTTCCCTAAAGATTCACACAGAATTTAATAATCACAAGAATTTTCTAATAGGTCCCAACGACACTCGAACTTGTGATCTCCTGCTTACTAGGCAGGCACTTTGCCATCTAAGCCTTGAGACCATTAATGTAATTAAGCTGTTGACAATTAAAAATATTTGAATGTTATGAAAACAGATCATGAAAACCAACATTCTTTACAATCTCAAAGTATAATAAACATGTGATAATATGTTAACATGAGATGACATGAGTGAACATGAGTGAACATGAATATTTGAATGTTATGAAAACAGATCATGAAAACCAACAGTCTTTACAATCTCAAAGTATAATAAACATGTGATAATATGTTAACATGAGATGACATGAGTGAACATGAGTAAACATGTGATAATATAATATATGTGCTAGGGAAGAGCCTATCATAATTTTGTAACAAAATTATTGTCATTAGACTAGATATCGTATATCAATTTATACAAACTTTTAGAGACGATATCTATTTCTTCCCTAAAGATTCACACAGAATTTAATATTCACAAGTATTTTCTAATAGGTCCCAACGAGACTCGAACTCGTGATCTCCTTCTTACTAAGCAGGCGCTTTACAATCTAAGCCATGCGACCATTGATGTAATTAAGCTGTTGACAATTAAAAATCTTTGAATGTGATGAAAACAGATCATGAAAACCAACAGTCTTTACAATCTCAAAGTATCATAAACATGTGATAATATCATAATTTTGTAACAAAATTATTTTCATTAGACTAGATATCGTATATCAATTTATACAAACTTTAAGAGACGATATCTATTTAAACCATAAAGATTAAAACAGAAATTTAATTACACAAGAATTTACTAATATGTCCCAACGAGACTCGAACTCGTGATCTCCTGTTTACTAGGCAGGCGCTTTGCCATCTAAGCCATGCGACCATTGGTTTAATTAAGCTGTTAACAATTAAAAATCTTTGAATGTGATGAAAACAGATCATGAAAACCAACAGTCTTTACAATCTCAAAGTATCATAAACATGTGATAATACTATAATTTTGTAACACAGTTATTGTCATTAGACTAGATGTCGTATATCAATTTATACAAACTTTAGAGACGATATCTGTATCTTCCCTAAAGATTCACACAAAAATTAATATTCACATTAATTTTCTAATAGGTCCCAACGAGACTCGAACTCGTGATCTCCTGCTTTTTTTTTTATATTTAAACGATTTATTGTCACAAGTAAGATTTAAATTGTTTTACAGATACGTTGGGGCATTTGTGGCATTTGTGACATAATTTGCATGTTGTGGCATAGGAGGAAAATTACAGCGAACTAATTACATTTCGGGGCAGAATTGAAGGAGGACAAATGATTTTGGTGGAGAGGAAGATTAACAATATGACATCTGGAGGGATGGGGGGGTTCCAAGAGATAATAATTATGATGGGAGAAACTTGTTGTATGAAGGAAAGAAGGTATCTGTGGAGAAAGTTTTGTTGGAATATTTAGGGTTTAGAAGGTGACGTCTGTGGAGAGTTTTTTGAATGAAGGAGGCGTGACCAGAGAGACTGAATTTCGTTTATGGCTGGGATGAAGTTTTGGCTGCGGCCAGTCCAGACGGTGATTATGTAGGATTGGATGAGGGTCAGTATTTTCTTTTTATTGGGCCCATTTCCAACGTCTCCATTGATTGCTGATTTCAATGGTTTTAGACATCCGAGTTTTGTCAATTGAATACGGAGCCATAAACTGATGTCCACTTTCTCTTTACAAAGTAACATTAGATGGTCGTCAGTTTCTTGGCCAGCATTGCATAGAGGGCATTGGTCGTTGTTTGAAAGATTGAGACTATTGAGACGCATTTTGGTGGGAAGCTGGTTATGGTTAAAATCCCAGACCAGTTCGGCGTTTTTCCCTTTGATTTTGGCCACCCAACGCCAGATGGAAGCCCAGTCAAGGTCCGGTTTCGCAATCTCTGTTCTCCCTGGTTTCCCTATGTTAGCGATCAGGTGATTGTAGGTGGCGCGGTGATTCGATACAGTTGACGATGTGAAGATGCCAGCTTTAAGTAGATCGGTGATGGTTGAAAGTGAGGTAGTGAAGTATGGATGCGATGAATGGGTTGCATTAAACCTAGGCTGGGTGATTTGTGGAAGGAGGTTCTTGAGATGTGGCCCCAACCAATAAACAGTTGCAGTTCTCTCAATAGCCTCGGGGTGGATTAAAGATTTGAAAATTTGCCGAGTGAAAAGGGACAGGAAGAATGGAAAAAGTAAAGTGACACCAAGCCCACCTTGAAGCCGGGGGCGGATCAAAACATTTAGGGGTGGGTGCTCTCTTCGTTGTGCCCAAAGGAATTTGTTGCATTTTTGTTGGAGGAGAAGGGCTTGGGTTTTGTTGCAGGGAAGTACGTGGGCTATATGAACAAGTTGTGACAAAACATGTTGTTTAATGAAAAGGATGCGACCATAAAAAGTGAAATGACGGTGTGTGTTTTTGATGAGAATATTTTGGATGATGTTGAGCTGTCTTTGCCAATTGTCTTTAACTGTTTTTTTTGTTTCGGAAGAAAAAGTAATTCCGAGAACTTTTAATTCATCTACTTGAGTTATCCAATCATATGGCCATTTACTTTTAGAATATGATTGTTTTAAATTGCCTCTATGGGGAATCGAACTCTTAACCTCAGGAACCCCAGCCGACGCCGCTGCCCACTGTGTCACTACAGGTCGTTGAGTTTTATGTAGGGTACAGATGCCTAGACCAAGTAATTTTGTCTTCCCCTTGTTAATACGTGCATTTGTCCAGGCACAAAATTCCAGAATAATCTCGCATGCACGACGTACATCTTTCATTGATGAGGCAAAAACTACAAGATCATCTACATATGCACGAACTTGGATGCGTTTTCCGTAGTGTTCAATTCCGTCAATACCCCTAGACAAGCAAACTAAAAGCGGTTCAATATAGAGGGCAAACAGATGGACTGACAGAGGGCACCCCTGTCGCACGGATTGTGCATTGTCCACAGTACCGACTATGTCATTACCGTTCAATGGGCATAGTTCAGTTATACTGTACAGTGTTTTTAACCAATCAACAAACAGGGGAGGGTAGCCCATGGCTGTCATCACTTCCCACAGTACGTCTCGGTTGACAAGGTCATATGCTTTCTCCAAATCGTACGCGATAATGGCGGCCGGTTTGAGGGAAGATACTTCTTTTGATTTACGGCCTGTATTATCGATGACATCTCGAATTAAACACAAGCTGTCAAAGATATAGCGGCCAGGTACACCACCTTTTTGATGTGAATCTAGAGAGTTTTGAAGAGAATTTCTCAGACGAAAAGCCAATACTGACGCGATTAACTTGTAATCGGTATTTAACAATGAAATTGGCCGATAATCTGTGAGTTTACTCGGTGCTGGGATTTTTGGGACTAATCTAATAGCTGCCCTTCCCTGCGACGGTTGAAGTTTTCTTTTGTCGAGCACACAAATCATCATCTCTAGAAAATGAACACCAATAACATCCCAGAATTTTAAATAAAACTCAAAAGGAATGCCATCTGTACCTGGGGCCTTGTTCTTTTTAGTTGCTCTAAGTGCGTTGTTAATTTCCTCTACTGTAAATGGAGACACTAGTGGATTGTCACTCTCCGGTATCGAACCTAGTACTCCTCGATTGAACGCTTGAGCGTTTAACGACTGAGCTACTACTGATAGACCCGGGTCGTTTTTAGTGGGTTTTGTGCGGTTAAGTGCACCTCTAATCCCTTCTATAAATTTTCCAGCTAAATGGGTATTAGGGGCGGGCTGGTTCTGAAAGATTCCACTGAAATGTTTAATTATTTCTAGGTTAATTTGCTCAGATTGGGTAATTTTACAGTTATCATTAGTTTTGAGTTGGGTGATCAGAGACTTCTGGAAATTACTCGTTGACTTGTTCATATGAAAGGTAGATGTCTCTTCTTCGGCTGTACTTTGAACGCGTGAACGTATTGCAAATCCCCTCAATGTTTCTCGCTCCCAGGCTAGAAACTCACGTTTCAACTCCATGTAGCGCGCATGATTGAGATTTGCATTGTTCACGGTTTCTTTTAGTTGATGTTGGAGTAATTTCCGTTTGACTCTCTGGTCACAGATTCTCTTTTACAATAATTAATTGATAAACGCCTGAGGCCAGGTTTGAAAATGTTCTCCCACCAGTGGTCTACGTTTCCAATACGGGATGTATGTTGGGACATTTCTTCAATAAAGACATGCACCAATTTAATATATTCTTCCTCCTCGAGGATTGATGTGTTAAGTTTCCATAAAACCCTTGACTTGTTTCTCACTACACGAGGAGGGGTGGTACTGTTTATATACCCTACGATTGGTCTGTGATCCCCGAGTGGTAACTCGTGCAAATGGATATCAGAAAATTTAACGTGGTGCTGACAATAAATTCGGTCTAATCTAGCCTGGCTAGTCGCACAAAAGTACGTCCAACAAGGTTCATTTTTCCGAATATCTCTCCAGACATCTGTTAATGAAAGGGCTTTTACTAAATCTCGGAGGGGTTCTGGTAGTGCTAGTCTAATTTTAGGTGGTGTTGTCTTGCTACTTTTCCGGTCATCGATCTCGTCAACGGCATTAAAATCTCCCAATATAATTGCTGGTGCCTTATACTGGGCAACATAAGCCGGAATAGTTTCCCGGAGGAAAGAATCCCTATAAGTTTTATTTTGGTCACCAGATGGGGCGTAAATACACACAAAAGCAAAACCCTTTACTTCCATGGCTATCAACCTCCCCTCCGGTTCAAACAAAATGTTGTTGACGCTCAGGCCGTGTCGTACTAGGATGGCTGTCCCATGTTTTCTAGGGCCGAGGTTTGTGTGCATCTGGTAATGGTTAGTAAATACGGTGTTATAGTGGAAAACTACTTCTTGCAAACATATAATATCAAGTTTTTGATGTAAAAAGAAATTGAGCATTATTTGAAGTTTGTCAGGTGACGATATTCTGTTGATATTATATGTCGCGATGTTAATCATGATTAAAATTTAAAATTGGGTTTTGGGGATTGGGTCTTGTTATCGTTGCCCTTTTTCCTTCTAACGACCTCCATTGCTTTGAGAGTTTTATCTGCTATAGAAGTCGATTGAGTGCTGAGGGGGACGCCCAAAGATTCCTGAGTTTCGCTCACATGACTAGCCTTCTGGCTGTCAAGTGACCGTTGGCCAGGCTGAATACTCCCATCCGAAAAGGAAAAGTCTTCCTCAGGGTTTGAAACCGAACACAGCTCGGTTGCATCCATCTCTTCATCCACATCGTTATCCATCTGATCTATCATGGATGGAATAGATGGTACTCCAGGTGCAATTGTATCGGGTGGCACATCGTCCCCCCCGGTAAAGGTGGGAAAATAATTGGTGTCAACACCCGGTATCGAAACTGAAACCTCTCGAGTCGGAGACCCGAGTTCAACCAAACGAGCTACATCAGATTCAATTTCCTCAGCTTCCTCGACGGGGGAATGGGAAGAGGCAGTACGACTCCTTTTTTTTGATTGTTTTTGTTGGTCCCGGAATTCCCTCGTCTCTTTCATTTTCTTTTTCCTTACCGAATAAGACACCACAGACGAATCCACACAGCTAGTGTCTTCAGCGTCAGAATCGGTGTCAGAAAGAGACTCAGCTTCATCGGGTTTCGAAATTGGATCCTCCGGAGCTTTATCAAAAACGACAACAGGCGACATCGTTGACCTCTGGCCTAACTCGGAAAATGAATCAAGGTCAACAGTTGGAGCAATTGGCATTTTCCCGCCACCAGTCGGCCCTGTCTCCTGGGGCTTCCTAACAATTTTAACTGTCCCACGATTTGTTAGTACACTACTATAGCTACGTGTTCCCATGGGGCCTTTTAAAATGGTGCTGGGGGTGGTTAAACTACGGGGTTGCTTGGGGCAATTAGCTAAGACATGGGTGGGAGAATCACACATGCGGCATGTGTGCATTTGTCCTGCATAAGACACCATTAGTGGATCCTTGTAGCTTCCAAAGGTGATAAAAGATGGGATGCCCTTGTGGATCTCCATATCCACATTGACAACTCCAGTCTTTATCCCGTTCCACCTTGGAAGCGACCTATCCTGATACGTGTCCCAAAACACCCGAGAAATCACTCCAAACTCGCGCAATCTCTTGTTTAGCAGGCTAAGGTCATCATCGAATTTGAAATGTTGAATTCTAACGCGTACGAGGTTAACTGACCTATCTCTAACTCGAATTCGGACCTCCTTGCCACTAATGACTACAGATTCTTTTGCACTAAATTTATTCAAGAATTCAATATGGTCTTTGACGGTCTTGAACCCAATTCGGAAAACGCAAAAGGCTCGCCCTGGTAGACGAGAAACAGCATCAAAGATGCTGTCAGATTCATTACTATCATGCTCGAAACATTCGTAGAATTCATGCCTGGTCACTTCAGTATTACCAAAAGAGATTTCGGCAGTACGTGGCCAGACGTCTGGGGATTCCGTTCCCATTTTACCCACAACAAAGGGGCAAAGAGGCGGGAAAAATGCAAAAAAGGAAAAAAAAAAAGGCCAATACCAAAATGGCGCCTTAACAAACAAACAAGGGAAACAAACGAATTACAAGATACAATACAACCAGAAGAGAGAGAGAGAAAAAAAAGGAACAAAACAGTTTTTTTTTACTCACCGCAAGTTGTCACTCTTGGGAGATCAGTTAGACACGTCTGTTAACAGCCGAACGCGCTAGCCAATTGCGATATCTGTATCTTCCCTAAAAATTCACACAGAAACTAATATTCACATTAATTTTCTAAGAAGTTCCAACCAGAATCGAACTCGTGATCTCCTGCTTACTAGGCAGGCGCTTTGCCATCTAAGCCATGCGACCATTGATGTAATTAAGCTGTTGACAATTAAAAATCTTTGAATGTGATGAAAACAGATCATGAAAACCAACAGTCTTTACAATCTCAAAGTATCATAAACATGTAATAATATCATAATTTTGTAACAAAATTATTGTCATTAGACTAGATATCGTATATCAATTTATACAAACTTAAGAGACGATATCTATTTAAACCCTAAAGATTCACACAGAAATTTAATTACAAAAGAATTCACTAATAGGTCCCAACGAGACTCGAATTTTTTTTTTTATAAAATTATCTTTTATTTTCTTTTAATATTCATGCCATGACTTTAAATTTAAACATAACAAAATTTCAAAATATTTGTTTTCCTCGGATGCAGACGTTATTAGGGAAAGGAAAGGGAAATTTTGCAATGTCGGTCTCGTCACAACAATGACAAACCAAAACAAACAAATGGGAAGGATCTTGTGGTGGGTTAATACAATTAAACAAAAATAAACAAAGGCAATTGACATAGGTAAATAGAATACAATAAACAAAATATAAACAAAGGTTTTACATACTTAAACAGGAAATATATACAAATAATAATAATAAACAAAATTAAACTAAAATTACGACTTAAAAGAAAAAGAATGGCAGGATCTCACTAGTGGGGACAAAGTCTTTTCCATAAACTCTCTACTTCTTCTTGGCATGGGATTCGTTGGTTATTCCTCGCCTTCCAGGTGGTGAAGACGTAGGCAGCCAGAAGAGTAAATGTTTGCCGGAGATTACCAATTGGCCCAAAATGGCCACGAATCAGATCTTCTTTGGACGACTTGCAACCCTTTTGACGCATGATTCCTTCCAACCAGCTCCAAATGGTGAGGCGCCCAGGACACTGGAATATCAGATGCTCATCGGTTTCGGGATGTTGAAGACAAATAGGGCATGTATCATCCTTGGCTGGATCTAACCGATGGCATCTGGTCCTGGTAGGGAGAGGTCGCTGGTTGAACAGGAACATGGTCTCTCTGATGTTACTTGGAAGGGCTGCAGTCTCCTTCCAGATACGTGGCCAATCAAGATTAGGCCTCAGGATCTCCAGCTTTCCCAATGTGGTCACCTCCAGGATCCAATGGTTATATGTTTTCCGGTGTACCATTGGATTCCCCTGCACCAGGATTGAAGATGCAAAGAGTTGCTTGATTTGATGCAGGGGTTCCTGAAGGTAATAGGGCCTCTTCATGACTGCTACGGGTACGGTGTTGTCCTTGTAGAGTGGCAATAAGGTTCGGAGAGGGAAGGACATCCAATACCGAAGTAGAGAGCTTTCTGGGCTTTTGGGGCCTGTCAGGACTTTATACATGGGGCACAGGAAAAGGGAACGGTAAAAGAGGTGTGTGTTGACCATTCCCAGTCCCCCTTGTTTGACAGTACGGTATATTACAGTTTTTTTCGGCCTTTCTACTTTTCCCATCCATAGGAACTTCATGACAGCCTTTGAAACCTGGTCAGCTATATTTGGATTACAAGGTAATACCTGTGCAATATACACAGTTCTGGAGAGAGCCTTCGAATTAAGGAAAATCACCCTTTGGTAAATATTAAAACGTCGACAGGCATTCTCTCGCAGAATACCATTTAGAGAGCCGAATGCATCATTCCAAACCCTACCAGCTGTCTCGACTATGGAGTGAGAGAATTTAATTCCTAACAGGGACAATGTTGGTGCTGACACAAGCCACTCAAGAGGCCAAATTAATCTAGAGCTCCAAGTCCCGAGTCCCAGGGCTTTTGTTTTCTCCTTATTCATCCTTGCCTTTGTCCACTGACAGAACAAGTCAAGGACTTGTCCTGCCCTGGTAAAATCTTCGTCACATGACACGAAAATGGTGACGTCATCAACAAAGGCTCTGACAGTGAGTTTTTCATTAAACAATGATATACCCTTGAGAACTCGAGATAAACGCACAAGTAATGGCTCAATGTATAGAACGAAGAGATGGACAGATAGGGGGCATCCCTGGCGAATTGACTGAATATCATAAATCACCCCAGCCACCTCTGATCCGTTGAGGATTGACATTCCTGTTACAGAATACATAGTCTGTAACCAAAGGACGAAAGTGGTGGGGTAACCCATAACATCCAGAATCCTCCAGAGGACTTCCCTGTTAACCAGGTCGTAGGCCTTTTCAAAGTCAACTCCAACAATGGCAGCGCCCATACCCCGAATCGAAAAGTTGGAAGAGTCATGACATCCCCGGGCATCAACGAATTGAATGACATCTCTATAAAGACTTAAGTTATCAAAAATCAATCTACCAGGTACCCCACCTTTTTGATGAGGCCCTATGGTAGATGACAGTGTCTGCCTCAATCGTCTCGCTAAGACAGATGCCATGACTTTGTAGTCACAATTCAAAAGAGAAATTGGCCGAAAATTAGAAATTCCACAAAGTCCTGAAGACTTGGGAATTAGCCTGACCGCCGCTTGGCCCTGCGAAGACGTCAGAGATTCCCTTTCTAGGATATGATTAAACATATCCAAGAAATGGGGGCGATCACGTCCCAAAATTCTACGTAAAACTCGTAAGGAATGCCATCGGTGCCAGGAGACTTGTTTGACTTCATTGCTATTAGAGCAGCTCTAATCTCAAGAAGCGAAATCGGTGCCGTTAGGTTTGGGGTTGGCTTAAAGCAATCTCTTACTCCCTCAAGGAACTCAGTCTCTGCCAGTGTGTCAGGAGGAGGTTGATTTTTTAAAATTTTAGTAAAATGTGAAACAATCTCTGCTGAAATATCCTCTTTGGTCGATAAGCAAGTGCCATTAGAGGCAATGATTTTATCAATGCGACACTTACGGTAGTTAATTCTGGCTCTATTTACATGAAAAATACTTGCTTCTTCTACCTCTGGGCCCTCGAAGCAGCGGGATCGAATCCCATACCCTTTAAGTGTGCTCTCCTCCCAAGACTTCGAGAATTTCCTCAACTGGTGAAAGGCAACCCAATCAAAGGTGTCTGCTTCGGCCAACTCCTGAATGCAAGACTGATAGAAAAAACTTAGTTTCTCTTATCAGTCTTGCTCTTTGCCTAGAATAATCTACCGAAATGCGCTTGATACCTGGTTTCAGGACACTCTCCCACCAATTTGCTACATTGCTTTCCCTAAGAGGATGATTAGCAGATTCCTGAATGAAATTAGTTACATATTTCTGATAACCTTCTTCTGACAATATCAAAGTATTTAGTTTCCACAACCCGACAGAGGATCTGCTACGATTCGGGAGATTGAGATTGCAAGTAAGTGTTGTTTGAACTGACTGATGGTCACTAATCGATAAAGACTGCAAAGAAATATTTAAAAATTTATCTGCAAAAGATCGACTAGCATAAATCCTATCAAGCCTAGAAGAACCCGAATGGTAATGGAAAGTGTGACCTGGTTCACTATGATTTAGCTTTTTCCAGATGTCTACCAGATCAAGACCAGTAACCATCTCCTTTAAAGCATAGCTAACGACACTACTGGGGATAGGGAGAGACTGGGTATTTGCCCTATCTTGGATGTCGTCAACGCAGTTAAAATCGCCCATCAACACGAAGGGCAGTCGAGTGGTAACTGAGTAGGCAGGAACGGTTTGTCGAAGAAAAGTGTTTCTCTCGTTCTTAGCCTGTTTACCTGACGGGGCATAAATATTAATAAACGTAAAACATTTTACGTCGATAGAGATAAGCCTTCCATCAGGTTCAAGAAGCAATCGAGAATATTCCAGACCATGCTTAATGAGAATGGCTGTTCCGTTTTTGTTGGGACCGACATTTGCTAGCAAGTGGTAACAGCTTTCAATAATTGGACAAGAATGAAAGGCTACCTCTTGAAGTCCAACGATATCTAGATTACCGTCCCTGCAGAAATTTAAAAGAATTTGACGTCGCTCGACTGACCTAATACCTCCAATGTTGATAGAAGCGATTTTTAGTCTTGAAGTCATTTGTTAGGTTTTATGAGTTGGGGAATGCCTGAGGAAGGTTTAGAATTCTGGGCCGTCAAAGTAGGTTTGAAGCGTTTGTTTCGTGGTACCGTGGGAATTCTCAGGGGGTCCTTTGTTTTGTCAGGTCCCATGGTCTCAATTTCCCCCATGTCGGGTTCCATCGATTCCCTGATAATTGTCATTGGTTCTTGGTCTTGTGTCTCTGTGTCAGGGGCTGTCATTTGGGATTTCATAATTGGTTTCGAAGGGTTGTCTTCAGAAGGTACAGTCAAGGAACTGGTAAGAGTGCTACATTCCATGGTTTCAGTTTCCAAATTTTGAGTCCCTCCTGAGGGTGAATCTTGCAATTCACCCTCCAAAGGTACCTTGGAAACCATGGAATGTTTAGCTAAGGGAATTACTACGGGATTCTGTTTAAAGGTCTCTGTCTTTTTAGTCATTTTGGGAACAGGTTTTTGGACAATGGTGGGTTCCTGGTTTCGTTTTAATGTCGGGCAGTTGTAGCTAAAGTGGGTCTCATCGTCACAAAGTCTGCAAGTAGGCTTTTGTCCGTCATACTTTACCATGGCACGATAACTGCCAATTGTAATGTATGACGGAATGTTTTTCGTCACCGTCATTCGTACGATCATCCAAGTGGCAAGGACAGGGTATAAAACTTCATCCTCTGCCACCCGATAGCGTTCCCACCGAGCTTCAATTACATTCCCAAAGTTCTTTAGACGTGTCTGAACTACTCCCAAGTCTAGATTCTGTGGAATCCCTGCAATTCGAACAAATTTCTCTTGGATATTGCTATCCCTTATGACTACGCCAACTTCTTTCCCCTCCAATTCGGTCCTGACGATACCACTGTGTTCGGACAAAAAACTTGAGGTGTATGCCTCTGATGTAAACGTAATTCTAGCGACCTGGTTTCTAGTATCTAGCACAGCAACTAGGCCTAAGAGATCCTGTGGCTCAACCTTCAAACTACGCACGAAACCATGAACTGTACGCATACTCAATCTCGGGAATTGAACCCCAAAATCAATATCTACACTATTGAGCCACTTGGCAGCCATTGTCCCCTAGACAATGTAAACAAACTGCCAAAAGGGGGGAGGGGAAGGTCCCAACACACGTAAACAAACACACAGATAAAACAATTTGGGGCAAAACACAACAAAAACAGCTAAACTATACAAAATAAACACTCAAAAACATGAATATAACAACAAAAAGTAATAAAAAATAACAAAAACTCACAAAATGATGGAAAAACGGGAGAACACAAAAAGACGTCTGCATCCGACGCAGCTTAACTTCTGGGCTTGCTGCTTGCTGCTTGCTTGCTGGGACGCAGCTTAACTTCAGTCTTTACAATCTCAAAGTATCATAAACATGTGATAATATCATAATTTTGTAACAAAATTATTTTCATTAGACTAGATATCGTATATCAATTTATACAAACTTTAAGAGACGATATCTATTTAAACCATAAAGATTCACACAGAAATTTAATTACACAAGAATTTACTAATAGGTCCCAACGAGACTCGAACTCGTGATCTCCTGCTTACTAGGCAGGCGCTTTGCCATCTAAGCCATGCGACCATGTATGTAATTAAGCTGTTGACAATTAAAAATCTTTGAATGTGATGAAAACAGATCATGAAAACCAACAGTCTTTACAATCTCAAAGTATCATAAACATGTGATAATATCATAATTTTGTAACAAAATTATTTTCATTAGACTAGATATCGTATATCAATTTATACAAACTTTAAGAGACGATATCTATTTAAACCATAAAGATTCACACAGAAATTTAATTACACAAGACTTTACTAATTGGTCCCAACGAGACTCGAACTCGTGATCTCCTGCTTACTAGGCAGGCGCTTTGCCATCTAAGGCATGCGACCATTTATGTAATTAAGCTGTTGACAATTAAAAATCTTTGAATGTGATGAAAACAGATCATGAAAACCAACAGTCTTTACAATCTCAAAGTATCATAAACATGTGATAATATCATAATTTTGTAACAAAATTATTTTCATTAGACTAGATATCATATATCAATTTATACAAACTTTTAGAGACGATATCTATTTAAACCCTAAAGATTTTAACAGAAATTTATTTACACAAGAATTTACTAATAGGTCCTAACGAGACTCGAACTTGTGATCTCCTGCTTACTAGGCAGGCGCTTTGCAATCTAAGCCATGCGACCATTGATGTAATTAAGCTGTTAACAATTAAAAATCTTTGAATGTGATGAAAACAGATCATGAAAACCAACAGTCTTTACAATCTCAAAGTATCATAAACATGTGATAATATCATAAGTTTGTAACACAATTATTGTCATTAGACTAGATATCGTATATCAATTTATACAAACTTTTAGAGACGATATCTATTTCTTCCCTAAAGATTCACACAGAGATTAATATTCACAAGAATTTTCTAATAGGTCCCAATGAGACTAGAACTTGTGATCTCCTGCTTACTAGGCAGGCGCTTTGCCATCTAAGCCATGCGACCATTGATATAATGAAGCTGTTGACAATTAAAAATCTTTGAATGTGATGAAAACAGATCATGAAAACCAACAGTCTTTACAATCTCAAAGTATCATAAACATGTGATAATATCATAATTTTGTAACAAAATTATTTTCATTAGACTAGATATCGTATTGTTCCGGCGACAAGCGTTTACCTGATTTGGCAACGAAGCCATCTTTATGTCGCTCTTCGCTATTGTTTCCCTTCCCTCCATTTATGCTTGTCTGTCCTCCGCCCTTCGATAGTTTTGCTAGTCTTTAGTCTGGAGTACAGAGTCTGTAGCGTCATTTTTACAGTGTGCAGACACAGTCTGCAGCTTCGATTACCTAATACAAGTCTCTTCTGTTCTCAGTCCGCCATTTTCGCGAGAAAACGAGACAGGTTCCAAATTCGTGGGAACATTTGGTCCTTCGAACCGGAGTAGAAAAATGAATTTCCAAGTTTTTATCTCAGCCGTTGAGGCTAGATATCTGGCAATTATTCTACTAGTAAATCCCCAGCAGGCCCTCCTGCACTAGCTTTCAGTTTATCTCCCAGACAAGACCTTCGACAGAAGCGCCCCTGGCTATCAGCATGGCAGAGGCACCAGGATCGTTAAGGGATGGCGAAATAGCCAGAGCTGGAAGCTGCAACTTCATCCCGAGTGGGAACGACATCGAAACGTGGAAGAGACAGCGCAAAGCGACACGTAAGCAAGTAACTACAACCTGTCGTCAAATTGATTCGCTGATTATTTCACACGGATCACGAGGCTCCATCATGGGACTGATCGATCACCTAGGGTTGTTGTCGAGCACGACGACTCGTCTACACACAGACCTACTGAACGCGGAGACCGATAAAACAGAAAATGAGAGACAAGACGCGATCCACCTACGCTACATTCAGCAAATAGGCGAAACTCGGGAATCAGCCCGACAGTATTTGGAATCAAGAGCCAATGAACCGCCTTCAGAAATTCGCGTAATCGCGGCGCAACCCGTTTACTCGTTAGCCCCGTCGTTAATTGGCGAACGACCCGAGGTAGCAGGAGCAGCAGAGCTCGCAGTCGCCCAACAGAGAGCCCATGAAGCCCGAATGCAAGCAGATGCCGCACGTGCAGCAGCGGAGGAGGCAGAAAGAGATCTGCAGCGATTAAGCATCGACGATCGAGAAAGCTTTAGTTCCGCCCACTACTACAACCCGATCGCAACACGAAACGTCGCCGACTGGCTCCTCCATCCCCGAACAAAATTCGCGCAACCTCCAGCAACTAACGTAGAAGCACCAGACGACTGGATAGACGCGTACTGTTCCGGTACACTGCCACCGACGGCCAGTCAACGAAAGTTTCGCTCAACAGTAGCGGTAGAATTAGACGTTTTCCATGGTAAATCTCTTGAATGGTTCACATGGATCGACTTATTCCGTGCGCTAGTGCACGATACGGCGAATACGCCCGGCGAGAAGTTAGCGGTGCTAAAACGGTACCTGCGGGGCAACTGCCTGGATGTGATCTACGGCTTGGGCGGCGGGGAACCAGCTTACATGGAAGCACTTACACGTTTGAAGCAAACTTGCGGTAGGCGAGACGTCATGCGAGCCGCTCATCTTCAAGCCCTGGACCAGTTGGAGATCAAGCAAGACCCGGCAACCTTCAAACGATTCGCAGAAAAGGTTCGAACCCACCTTTTCGACCTTAGTAGAATCGGCGAAACGTCGTCAGCTGACCAGATAGAAAGAGTCTGCCAGAGACTTAGCCTACACGATCGTCTCGCCTGGAACGAGGGGAGACGAGGACAAATAGAACATCGGAGCTTGAATGCCTTTGGCTCCTGGCTCTGTAATCGTGCATCCGCCTACCAAAATGCTTACACCCTGGCCGCTGAACAACACGGTACTTCGAATACGAATGGACGTTTTCGTCAAGCACGGACTCACCAAAGCTCGTCACGTCCATCAGAGGAAGAAACACCCAAGAAACCCAGTTGGGCCTATTGCTTGAAATGTGGAAAGGAGCACCGATTAGCAGACTGTGAAGACTTCAAGGCAATGGCCGTTGGGGAGCGTGTCACGTTCTGTATGAGGCATCGCCTATGTTTCAGCTGTTTTGGAACGAAACATTCCGCGAGCAACTGTACCACCAAGAGAGCTTGCAGACATCAAGATTGTCCATATTCGCACCACCCATTGCTGCACGACTCCATCAAGGTTTCGACGAATAAGGCACGCTCTACCACCGCGCGGATGAATCGACAACGGGTGGCCTTAGGCATGATGCGGTTGAAGATCCAGGCGGCGGATGGAACTTGGCAAGAAGCCAACGTCTTCGTCGATGAGGGTAGTGATTCCACGCTCATGAGAAGTGCTTTCGCCACTTCCCTCAAGATTCAGGGTACCCCTCAAATTCTTGAAATTGATGGGGCCGGAGGCGTAGTAAACCAGTACAGATCCAGACGCATCCAGTTCCAACTACGCACAGAGACGGACGAAATCGTCACTTTAGAAAGTTCCACCATGAAGGTGGTGGCCAGCCCAACGCCAGTCACCGATTGGAATCGGATGAAGAAAGAATGGGCCCACCTTAGAGATTTACCTACCGGAGAAGTCGGGGGAAGGGTAGACCTTTTAATCGGTACTGACCACATCCACCTGCTAGGAGTTAAAGAAACTAGAGAAGGCAAAGACTACGAACCAATTGCCTCTCGGACAAGGCTCGGCTGGATCATCCGGGGAGTTACCAACAAACACACAACCGTCACAGCAGTTCGTGCCTGCACCATTTCCGGTCGCATTTCCCTAGAAGACGTCGCGGTAGAGATGCGTCGCTTTTGCGATTCGGAAAACTTCGGTACAGAATTCCAAGCGAGATGCCTCTCCCCAGATGACAACAGAGCTCTGTCAATCGTGAAGGAAAGAATCCGTAAGCTCGATACTGGTTATGAAGTGCCGATCATCTGGAGAGAAGGAGAACCGAATCTCCACAACAATCGTCTGTTAGCCGAAAACCGGCTTAAGAGTTTGTTGAGAAGATTCGACCGAAACCCGAAATTTGAAGAAGATTACCGGAGGGCGATGCAAAAGACATTCGACCAAGGATACGCCTCCCGGCTTTCGGACCCGGCCTCTGCCAAATACTTCCTTGCACACCACGGGGTGTACAAAGGGTCGAAACTACGAGTCGTATTCGACGCTGCCGCTCCCTTTAGAGGGAAATCACTGAATGATGCTATTTTAAGTGGGCCGGCCCTGCAACCAGCGTTGGCAGCCGTCATCAGCCGATTTCGGCAGGAAGAAGTCGCATGGGCTTCCGATATTGAAGCCATGTTCAGCAGGTTCCGCTTGGCGTCCAGTGACGCTGACTATTTCTGTTTCCTATGGCGAGACAAGGAAACAGACGAACCGACAGTTTGTAGGATGAACCGTTTACCCTTTGGAGCAAGCTGTTCGCCGTTTGTTGCCATCTACGCGGTCCGTCAAATCGTCAAGGATGCCGGGGTAGCAGAACATATTGTCACCGCTGTCCAAGAACGGATGTATGTAGACGACTACTTAAGCTCAGCTCCATCCGTCGTAGAAGCCCTGAGTGAAGCCACCGCTGTCAAGGCAGCACTAGCGAACGCCGATCTCAACTTGCAACGGTGGATCTCTAACTCGCGCGAATTCGTGTTAAGAATAACAACCGAAGTCCCCATGGATCAACCGTCATCGCACCCGTTGTCCGGAGATGCGGAGGAAAAGGTGCTCGGCGTCGTTTGGAACACCCATTTGGATACACTCGGGTTTAAGGTCGCAAACTTCCCCGACACCGAGTTTACTCGTATGGCCTTAGTCAGCAACGTAGCTAGCGTTTTCGACCCTCTGGGAACTGCCTCTCCACTTATCGTGAGAGCCAAGATCCGCCTACGAGAACTAGGCCTAAAGGGTTTGAGTTGGACGGATGCTGTAGCCGAAGACGACCAGACATGGTGGAACAAGTGGTTCGTTCCATCCATCTCTCTGAAGATGAATGGCCCGTTGATCTACCATGGATGGTCAGTACGGAAGAAATTCGGATGAGTCGGGTTTGTCAAGCGACAAATCAAAGTGTCGTGTTCGACTGGACGAGCGTCGAGGTGAAACCTAGTGACGTAGCCGCTCTCTCCAAGTTGGATGCAAGATTTCTTGACCTCGTCAGACGCTGCCAGAGTGAGGTTTACGCCGAAGAGTTGCAGCGTATCAAGAAGGGAAAGCCGCTCCACACTACTTCCAGTCTGCTAGCGTTAGCTCCAGTACTCGATCCCGACGGAATCTTGCGTCTTGGAGGCAGAGCGAGCCGAGCAAAGCTACCTTACGATCAGCTTCATCCTCCTCTCCTTCCAGGAAAGCACCCGTTTTCGAAGATGATCATCGGTGCTTTCCACGAACATCTGAAGCACGCAAGAACGGATTTCTTACTAACCTACATACGACAACATTTCTGGATCACCGGTGGAAGAGAAGCAGTGAAAAAGGCCCGCCGTGACTGTGTGATCTGTCGCCGTAATCGAGCCAAGCCTGGAGAGCAATACATGGCTGATCTACCGGAATCGCGTCTGGACGCAGGATCGCTTCCTTTTACCAGGACTGCTGTCGATCTGTTCGGTCCGTTTGATGTGAGTCTCTACCGAAATCGGACAGCTAAACGTTGGGGTGTCCTTTTTACTTGCATGGTGACGCGGGCAATATTTCTTGAATTAGTGCCGTCGCTTTCTACTCCGGATTTCTTGCTTTCTCTGCGAAAATTCATCGCGATGTACCGAAAGCCTGCCGTTATTCACTCCGACAACGGAACAAACTTCGTGGGCGCGGAACGTGAGCTGCGAGAAGCAGTAGAACCTCTACACGCTTCTGAAGGAATCCCAGAATTTATGAAAGATTCCGGCATCGAGTGGACCTTTCAGCCGCCGCGTACTCCGCATTTTGGTGGGACTCATGAGTCTTTGGTGAAATCAACCAAACGAGCGCTTTATAGAGCGTTAGAACAAGAAGGAAATAGTCTTCGGTATCCCTCCGAAGACTTACTCCGTACCTATGCGATCTCTGATCCAACAGATTTCCGCCCATTAACTCCGAACGGTTTCCTGAATCGTTCTCCTACCGCTTATCCTCCAGCTGGGACATTCGGGGATGCTCCACCGTGAGATCACTACCGATATCTACAGCGAGTCCTCAACCTTTTCTGGGACTTGTGGAAAACGGTCTACTTACAATCTCTCGCGGCAAGGAAGAAATGGAAGACGAAGCGACCGAATTTTGAAGTCGGCGACGTCGTCCTCGAAATCAACAAGGGTCTTAGCCGTGGCGTATGGAACATCGGACACATCGTAAAGGTGTTCCCGGGATCAGACGGCTGTGTTCGCGCCGTCGACGTTCAACTTCCTTCCGGAATATTTCGACGCGGGATCACCGAATTGTGTCTCCTGGAATCTAGCTCGGCCGGTTAGCCGGCCTCGGGGGAGGATGTTCCGGTGACAAGCGTTTACCTGATTTGGCAACGAAGCCATCTTTATGTCGCGCTTCGCTATTGTTTCCCTTCCCTCCATTTATGCTTGTCTGTCCTCCGCCCTTCGATAGTTTTGCTAGTCTTTAGTCTGGAGTACAGAGTCTGTAGCGTCATTTTTACAGTGTGCAGACACAGTCTGCAGCTTCGATTACGTAATACAAGTCTCTACTGTTCTCAGTCCGCCATTTTCGCGAGAAAACGAGACAGGTTCCAAATTCGTGGGAACACGTATATCAATTTATACAAACTTTTAGAGACGATATCTTTTTAAACCCTAAAAATTAACACATAAATTTAATTACACAAGAATTTACTAATATGTCCCAACGAGACTCGAACTCGTGATCTCCTGCCTACTAGGCAGGCGCTTTGCCATCTAAGCCATGCGACCATTGATGTAATTAAGCTGTTAACAATTAAAAATCTTTGAATGTGATGAAAACAGATCATGAAAACCAACAGTCTTTACAATCTCAAAGTATCATAAACATGTGGTAATACCATAATTTTGTAACACAGTTATTGTCATTAGACTAGATGTCGTATATCAATTTATACAAACTTTTAGAGACGATATCTATTTCTTCCCTAAAGATTCACAGAGATATTAATATTCACAAGAATTTTCTGATAGGTCCCAACGAGACTCGAATTCGTGATCTCCTGCTTACTAGGCAGGCGCTTTGCCATCTAAGCCATGCGACCATTGATGTAATTAAGCTGTTGACAATTAAAAATCTTTGAATGTGATGAAAACAGATCATGAAAACCAACAGTCTTTACAATCTCAAAGTATCATAAACATGTGATAATATCATAATTTTGTAACAAGATTCCTTCGGTAATGTCCTTCGGGCAATTTTTTTGAAAAAAATTGTCCATAGACATGTAACGTGGGCCAAAGATAAACAGATTTTGGATCCAAGATTTCTAAATTTCAATCAATTTATAGTGCTTGCTTCGTTCTCCGTCTTGTCTTCTTTCACACTTACGTTTCATGACGTCACCGTTATCAAAATGTTCGGTAATAACAAGCCAAGTCTTTCAACTTACGCTTTTCGCAGAAGCGTCAATTATTGGCGTCAATTATTGGACCAATAAACTAGTTTTGAATTAGAGAGTAATTGGCATTCAACTATAAAAACCTAATTTACAATTTACAGGAAGAGTAATCATCAATACCTTTATTATGAAGGGGAAAGCTGAATTGCAAGCTAAATCTGGAAGATCGCATTCCATGAAGTATGAAGAGTCACTACCATATATGAAAGCTCTGCATTGCAAACTTGTTTGTTGAACTGTTAATTATTAATTATGTCGATTTGTAAGTTCGGAAATGAAAATCTGAGTCCTTGAACTCAATCTCTTTCTTTTCATTGTCTTTGCAAGCTATTAACAAGTTTAGGAATATTCCATGCTTTTTTTAATCGCCTCCGTTCGGCCTCTCCTGTTGCTATACCATATGGTGTGCCACGTTACCGATAAGCGGATCCGTATAGATGAGTATAGCGCTCCTTCATTTATGTACGCCTTCCCTTTATGACTGTGGCCAAAAATAGCTGAATATTATACATTGTTAGCACGCAACCTATTTGCGCAAAGAATTATAGGTTCAATTTTGTTCAATTCAATTTTTAGCCTTGACGGCATCATCTCCTCGGCTATAGTCCTATAAAGCAAAGAGGTCGGCATCATTAAAAACTGCATTATATCCCTTGTGTGTTTTATTGCATTATGAAAAAGCGATACGTAAACACACCAATCACCGACACACAATAGCCTACGAAAAAAAAAAAATCCTTTTGCATGGCCTGATGTGGAGCGTTACACTCTCCAAGTCATTCCATTGCCATCAACTTAATAGTCTGATGTCTCATCTCTTCTGAGCGGATATGTCTGTATAAAACTTACCTTGGCCATAGAAGCTCAGCAGTTCCGCCATCCCGGTAGTTTCGATGGATTACCATTTCGATCGGCGCCGACACTGATTGATGGTTTCCCTTTTTGTTTTTCTATTTTCTCCCATTTTTTCTTTTTTTCAAGCGACCCCGTCCTCGCCACCTATAAAATCCCTATTTTATAGTCGTCGCAGTTGGCAATGATAAGGTGTTGGAACTTTTTACTTTTGTTCAACAACCAGACAACAGCATCGTATATAATGGTGTGCTATACGCACCCGAGTGCTGTGTTAATGTCCCCCCCCCTTTTTTTAACGCTGCGCATTCGCTGTACTACTTTCGTCATTGTCAAACTATAGAGACGATTTTCGACTATAGACTGGACCAGTTTGATGCTGTGGTTCACTGGTCAATAATCAGGAACACAATTTCAACAATAGAAAGCGACTGTTGATGGTCTATACAGTCATCCACGTGTCTACATATAGGGGCATACAATTTTATGCAGACAAAAAAGTTAATAGGGCGGACCATTTGTTTAATGAAAATGCTGTAATCAACATCAAAGCAGCAAGACAAGAGCACAAAAGCTATTGATGAGAAGAGAAACATTAGTTTGCCGCACTCAGCCGATGTAGCGGCACCGTGGAAAAGAAGAGATTCAATCAAGCTTGAGCTACGGGATTTCTCTGCTACACAAGACGACAAATTTTGGTCAGAATGTATACTATCTAGAATACCGGGCGGAGAACTTATAGATAGATCTAAACGCGGATGGAGGAAAAAGAGAGAAAGATATGGAAATCCGACCGAGTGAACAAAGTCAAATACCATTGCTGTCTGGCTCTCGGCCATTTTCTCTCTTTGCACTGTGGCGGGGGCTTGATGGTATAGCCAGCACTATAATAATCTGCCGACGTCGGTGGTATCCGGCCTACTGGCCTACTCAAATTGGTATCTGGGTCCGTGACGAGCTCCTTGATGAGACAGAAATCAATTACGTAGGTAACGTCTGGCACCGTGAGCGATTTTTCAGCGATATTCGTGGACTGAATGATTTTCCGGAAATTACTGAAATGTCGAGCTAGACTAGACATTGGCTGGAAGACGCGATTTTACTCTTCACTGGTGATTTGTGAATGTAGTGGTAGGATGTACCAACAGTTCTCGAAATCAGAATTGATGTCGTAGTCGAGCAAAGCTTTGTGCATATTTTCTATTTCACAGACGCCGGGCAGGAATATAAGTATTGCGCTGCGGTTGCTGGAAATGTTTTCATATTTTGGATTTTGGATGGCGACCGTAGCGCTGTATCTCTCGTCTGCCATCGAAAGCCGAAATTAACTTAGCGACCGCTTCGTATTTGAGCTTATGGATTTCCGGTACGCTATCATAGAGGTAGTTCATACTCCCCCCTAGAAACTGATAACGAAAACCGTAATATTATATTACATTTATTGCTCTTTTTAAAAAATGCTATTGTATACTGACCTCTAGTTTTTGAAGATGTTCACTATAGTAAACGCGTATGTCGTGAGGTTCACCGTGCTCCACTTCAATTATGGGAGCGTTGCGAAATGGTCTTTTGGATGTGAACGGAAAGTTTCCAATGACGGGGCTATTGAAATATTGGCCAAATTTGTCGGCATCAAAAGTAACTGACATCAGAAAGACTTTAGTTGTCGTCCTCGTATGACGGAGGAACTTGCGGACGACCAAGAGAAGGAAGTCAGTATCTTCATCCCTCTCGTGCACTTCGTCAATAATGACTGGAAAAGAAACAGACATTAGCATAACAAAATTTAGCTAATAGTCAGGAACTTACTGTGGGTATAGCCTTCAAGGGATTTTTTGGCTACTAATGCTTCAAGAAGGCATCCTGTGGTCAGATAGGTGAGCAAAGTTGATTCACTTACTTGATGTTCCATGCCAGCCTAGTAAACACATAGCTTTCAATAGTAAAAGTGATAACAGTGTGACAAAATATTCGGTTGTATCCAACAACGGTTCCCAATGTCCAATTTCTTTCATAGCAGACCCTTTTGGCTATGCTAATGGCTGCAATGCGCCTTGGTTGAGTCACAACAATGTTGCAAGGAGTTTTTGTTCGGTAGCATTTGTAACGAAACGCCAAGCGAAGCCCCTTCTTGCCCCTTTTATTTTTGCTTAATTAAACTAAGACCTTATTTCTTAAACTCTCCTTAACTTAATACCCCACTAGTTGACCTAGTTATTAGACTTTCTAGAAAATATAACAAGCGGAGAGAACAAGTCTCGGCACGCCCGTTATAAATAGAAACTTTTATGATTTGTCCAAAGCTGCCCAAAACGGCCTTAACCTGCCGTAGCTAAAAATAGATATATTTTTGTCTGTTGGGAATTGCCCGAAACGGCCCGAAACTGCCCGGCCTATTTTTAACAATCGTCTAAATTCGCCCGATACCGCTTGAATTTGTCCGCCTATACCTCTTCGTGACGTCCAAATTCGCCCGATACCGCCCGATTTTGTCCGCCTATACCTTAACATTGTCCCGTATGTCCCCCACGGGATGATGACTAACATATAAAAAGCCACCGTAAACTCCCAAAAGGCAGTCAGATCTACTCTGCCTGCTCCGTGTGCCAACTTAGGCCTCTGCAGCTCTCCCGCCGAGCCCGCTACCGTAACTCTTGCAAGCCGCAGAATAAGTACCCTTTAAGTAATCACTAAGTAGCTGATTGACTATTACTTTATTACGTCTATGCCTTGAAGTTAGTACCCATTGGTAACCTTAAAGTGTCATGAGTCTTCTTCCCTCAATTTACGAGCTTGTTTAATTATTCTACGGCTACCTGTCGCAAATGGGTTTATAATACACGGCTTTTTATTTATTGCGTGCGTGTTGTTTTATGCTTGCTAAGTATACAAGACATTGTGAGTAAAGACGCCGCATTAAATTAAACTTTTCCGTATTGGAGACAACATGACAACGTCGTGTACTCCTTTACATCTGGTGGCAGCGGTTTTCGAACTCACTTACAGTGTCGTTGTGTACTGGTGTTAAGCCTAAGACAAGACGTACCTTTTTTTTTGGTTTTTCAACAGCCAACTAAGACTGAAAATATGTCTATCGAGTCAATAGAAATATTACCAATCTCAGCTAATAATGCTGAACATGACTTCTTGTTGTCCGAAAGGAAAACAGGCTTTCAAAAAAGGCCAACTCATTTTACTATGAACAATGTATCCTTGACCCAAGTGGATAGACCTAAGACTCTTTTATCTGACACGCAGTCAAACCTAACTAGAATAACCAAAACGTCGTTTATAAAAAGAATTGCTATTTTTTTTTACGTCTAGAAAATCAACCAAACAAATTAAGTTACCAACAAGTAGCAACGTTTCTTTTCATAAATTCGAACCCTTAACGGAAGGACAAAGTTCCGTTAATCTTTTTCCCCAATGTAGCATTGCTTCCGAATTAAGTAGCTTAAACGTAAAATCGAAAATTGGCCAAGTAACAATGCAGAGCAATGATAAGCCGAATGGAGATGTCATTAACAACGAAAACCTGTCTATCACATCCCACAAAATTCTAACAGACAACACAATAAAAAATTTAGATATTGCAAACAGGCAGATTGGCAAAACCACAAGAGAAAGTGTAATTTCAAAGAATCCCAGTTATTCCTCTTTAGCGTCAGATTCGTTTTCCGATGTTGTCGACCAGACCATAGAATGTTTTACGATTCTACAATCGACTAATAATACTCTTCAATCCTACAGTTTCTATCACGCCCCAAATTCTGTCTCTGAGACAACCGAGTATACTATGCACGAAACAAAACAATTTACAAATTTGAACAATAAAATAGACAGATTAATAGACCTCATGGAAAATCTAGACAGCTTGATACAGTCTAACCTCTGGCAAGAAAACGGGACGGTTCTCCCACCAAAGGGAAGGCACAATTATGCGTCGAACCAATCAAAACAAATCAATTTTTCAAAGCCCTCCTCCTCAAAAATTTTCACTAGACAAAAACAAGCCTACGGCTACCGACAGATACACGTAAAGCCTTTCAGAAAGACTAACCGAAACAACTCAGGTCAAGATAGTTTTAGACAAAACAATAGGTTTATGCAGTCTGCCATAGGGTGTGCAAATTGCGGCCTTGCAAACCACAACATCGAAATGTGTTTTCAATATTCAAGAAAAAATAAAGTACGGGAAAAACCACCTTCTTGTTATTTTTGTCAACAAGTAGGACATAAAGCAAATTCGTGCCGAGATAGAGACAGTCTGATTAGGTCTAACGTATCTACCCTTTACTAAACCAGAAAAACAAGTAGTACCAGCTGTAAAATAGGGTTAGTTTAAACAAATCAAAAATTAATAATAAAAATTTTAAAAAATGGATTCCAAGAAAGTTAAATCAGTCGCAAAAAAAAATCATTTATTTAAATAATAAAAATAATAATAATACAGCATCAAATTCACAAGTAGCTCAAAGAACTCTATGGAAAACTAAGGTATACTTCAATCAAAGCAACATTAGATCCTGGTGACGAGAAAAACCGTTACACAAAAATATTTGTAACGCAAACAAAAAGTGTCGGAACATCAATAAGATGGCTTTGAGTCCAACACAGAAATTATATGAGGGAAACGATAAGAAAATATTACCTTGAATAATTTCCCTTGCCGTTTCTTACTTCGCTGCGGGCTGCGAAACGACGGCTAATACAGTCACTATCGCAGTTAAAAGGGTATTTTATATCTCAAAGAACTGTCAGGTAGTATATACCACAATCTGGGAGCAAGGTGATAGTTTAGTCACCGGCTCTCATTTTCTATTATTTCCGATATGGATTTACCGGAAGGCGTGGAAGTTATTCGATACTGCCGCAGCCAGAAGACTCTACCCATAGATATCTTTAATGAAAGCGCGTCGGAACATTAATGACAATTGCACTGAGTCCAACGTAGATTTTTATAAGTCTAGATCTTCTTAAGTTGTAGAGGGCCCAATAAAGGAGCAGGGTGATAAATTAGGCACTAGCTCTCTCTTTTTATTCTCCCGGAGTATGGATTTACCCGAGGGAATATATATAAGCAATTTCGTAAACGCTACGAACGAAAACAGAAAATATCAGATTGTTGTAGAAAACAATTATAATATGGCACACACTCTACCGAGAGATAGTCCCCTTGGTGGATTAGAATTCTCTTGTCAGCTGATAGGCTTAGTATCTAAAAGTCAGAAACAGAAGAAAGACTAATATAAAACGAGCACAACATGGTTTAGTGGGTACATCTCCCAGGTTTTCTCAAATGGATGAGGTTGCAATACAAGAGCAAGGTGATAGTGTAGTCATCACCTCACCTTTTTATATCTTCCCAGAGTGAGGATTTGCCCTAGGCTATACGATACGTAATTCTTTGGTGCTACAAACAATAAACGAAAAATATATTTCTTTTTGCGGAAAAAAGAAATCTCTCGGACTCGTGTGAATTAGTTTGACTCAGGAAAACCGATTATCTTGTCAACTGACAGGCAAAGTATCTCCAGGTCAAGAATTCGTTTCCCTGAAGGAAATTTCAAAATTAATTTTTTAAACAGAAACGAAAGAAAACGGCTAGAATAAAATTTAAAAAAAAACACAAATATTTCGCTTCCAAACAAAACTATTAAAATATTGCGACAGAATCTAGATTGGGACACTCGAAAAAAAAAGTAATTAGAAAAAAAAGAAAAAAAAATACGAATTGAAATAAAAAGTAAACTTCTATCGACACCGAAAAGAAACAATCTTTTCAACTTTGTCCTTATTACACGGGTCAAGGCCAGTAAGAATTGAAACGATGGGTTAAAGAAATGTTGCATTCAAATGCAATGGGATCCCGCTGGATGGACATAGTAAATTTAGTTGTTAAAACGCAGAGCTTTGTTTCTAAGCAATCAAAGGAAGCTCAATAATTTTTACGAAAAGAGTTTCATTTCCACAATAAAGAATCGATGGAACTTTGGACAAGCTTTAAGGAAAAACGTATTATAACGTTTGATCTTGCCACAAGCACTAGAAAATTCAAACTTGAAGAATCATCTAAAGCCCAACCTTGAATAGAGGAAAGAAAAAATGTTGGAATTGGCTAAAAATACAATTCATTTGTGAACTATCCCAAAAGATCAATGAGTCACATTCGAAGAGTTGTCTGGAAAAAAAAATAGAAACAATCATACACATGCACAAAATGAGACAGAGCAAAGACAAAAAATAGTAATAAGGAAAAAAAAATAAAACTAAAACTGAAACAAAAAACAAATCAAAGCAAAAGAAACAGAACAATGCAAAAAAAAGAAACAAAACAAAATCAATGAGGATAAACAAAGCAAAAAAAAAAACAAAAAAAAACACAAAAAACAAACAGACAAAAAAAAATCAAAAAAAAATTTAAAAAAAAATTATAATAATAATAATACTAATACCATGATAGATAGTTACAAAAGAAACCGATGGAACCCAATCTAAAAGTAAAAGTATAACTGGTGTGTTGTTTTCGGGGGCCACCCTACTAATGCTGCATAAGCTCCCAAAAGTCCGTATCGGCCATCATATAGGATGCGCCCGATAAACGCGGATGAAACTTGCAATAAAATTATAGTTGATACGCGAACTCGAAGCTCGTCTACCGTTTTCCCCATCTCCTTGCTCTATATCACCCTTGCTCATTCTGCCCTTACCCAACTTCCATCCCGTAAAAATTTTTGCCGTACATATATCTCGGGGAAACGCCCCAGGCAACCATAGGGTGCGCCCTCTATGATATTTTCACCCCTTTTATTCATATAGCCATATAGCACTCCCCTTGTATTCCTTTTTCCCACTCCTAGGGTAAACGAAAAATAAACCTGCCATATTTCCATAATAACCCTCCGTGACACGACTGTCACGTAGACTGTTCCCCACCCCTTCATACCATAGGATGCTTCCGATAAAAACGGATAAGGCTCCAACAGCTATACGATTCAATAGGCTACATTTTCAGCCATCCGATACTATAACCCGCCCAACCCCACTCCTTACCCTTCTGCACGCTCCTGCAATAGTGAATCGCTTTTCTTCGCGTAAACCCCCGATAAACGAACTCCCACCACAACCACCTCCCTCCCCCACAATTTAGGATGTCGGGAATAAAACCGGATACAAACAGCGTATGCAAGCGTACGTTGCGGCAGTCCATTTCGCCATCTCTCACTTCTCCCTCCATCTTCATCTTACTCACTTTCCCCCATTGCCCCCCTCCCCGCGACAACGCCCTGTTTCCCCCTGTAGCTCCCCTTATCCGACCTACCCTACCCTCTATACCCCACACCCTAAAATTGTTATAGTCCTTCAGTATATATACATATATACCCTCAGGGATAAAGGGACTTTACACAACAGCTAATTTGGTTTCTTGGTAGAAAAGAAATTAGATCTAAATGAGAAACATGGTGTGCTTCAATAACCGTACGTACAATTTCAGAAATGATTCAATTTTTTTAGTATTTCTTGAATACATTTAGTTTAGGAAATTCCATAATCCGTAAGCTTATTCACTCAGTTTTTTTATTATATCAATTATAATCACTAGGGGGCACCCAGGTTTGAACTGGGGACATTTCGATCTGCAGTCGAATGCTCTACCACTGAGCTATACCCCCATGATCGGTTAAAAAGAGGACAAAATAACAAATTTTGTGCTGAATCTATCAAATATTTTTTAATTTGATTAGAATTGGACATGAAGCCCTGCGTTGATAAGCTAAGCTGATCTGTTTTGGGATCTTGTATTTCAAAATTGCTTTCACTATTCGCTCATCTTTCCCTAATTTTATTAAGCATACAGAATAATAGCAGAAAGTTTGTGTTCAAAAACGGCAAGGAATCCGATTTCGATGCTTGATCACATTAAATAAAATAAACAGACTTTACACAACAGCTAATTTGGTTTCTTGGTAGAAAAGAAATTAGATCTAAATGAGAAACATGGTGTGCTTCAATAACCGTACGTACAATTTCAGAAATAACTAAATTTTTTTAGTATTTCTTGAGTACGTATAGTTTAGGAAATTCTTTAATCCGTAAGCTTATTCACTCAGTTTTTTTATTATATCAATGATAATCACAAGGGGGCACCCATGTTTGAACTGGGGACATTTCGATCTGCAGTCGAATGCTCTACCACTGAACTATAGCCCCTTGATCAGTTATAAAGAGGACAAAATAACAAATTTTGTGCTGAATCTATCAAATATTTTTTAATTTGATTAGAATTGGACATGAAGCCCTGCGTTGATAAGCTAAGCTGATCTGTTTTGGGATCTTGTATTTCAAAATTGCTTTCACTATTCGCTCATCTTTCCCTAATTTTATTAGGCATACAGAATAATAGCAGAAAGTTTGTGTTCAAAAACGGCAAGGAATCCAATTTCGATAATTGATCACATTGAATAAAATAAACAGACTTTACACAACAGCTAATTTGGTTTCTTGGTAGAAAAGAAATTAGATCTAAATGAGAAACATGTTGTGCTTCAATAACCGTACGTACAATTTCAGAAATAACTCAATTTTTTTAGTATTTCTTGAGTACGTATAGTTTAGGAAATTCCATAATACGCAATCTTATTCACTCAGTTTTTTTATTATATCAATTATAATCACAAGGGGACACCCAGGTTTGAACTGGGGACATTTCGATCTACAGTCGAATGCTCTACCACTGAGCTATACCCCCTTGATCAGTTAAAAAGAGGACAAAATAACAAATTTTGTGCTGAATCTATCAAATATTTTTTTATTTGATTAGAATTGGACATGAAGCCCTGCGTTGATAAGCTAAGCTGATCTGTTTTGGGATCTTGTATTTCAAAATTGCTTTCACTATTCGCTCATCTTTCCCTAATTTTATTAAGCATACAGAATAATAGCAGAAAGTTTGTGTTCAAAAACGGCAAGGAATCCGATTTCGATGCTTGATCACATTAAATAAAATAAACAGACTTTACACAACAGCTAATTTGGTTTCTTGGTAGAAAAGAAATTAGATCTAAATGAGAAACATGGTGTGCTTCAATAACCGTACGTACAATTTCAGAAATAACTAAATTTTTTTAGTATTTCTTGAGTACATATAGTTTAGGAAATTCCATAATGCGAAATTTTATTCACTCAGTTTTTTTATTATATCAATTATAATCACAAGTGGTCACCCAGGTTTGAACTGGGGACATTTCTATCTGCAGTCGAATGCTGTACCACTGAGCAAGAACCCCTTGTTCGGTTAAAAAGAGGACAAAATAACAAAGTTTGTGCTGAATCTATCAAATATTTTTTAATTTGATTAGAATTGGACATGAAGCCCTGCGTTGATAAGCTAAGCTGATCTGTTTTGGGATCTTGTATTTCAAAATTGCTTTCACTATTCGCTCATCTTTCCCTAATTTTATTAAGCATACAGAATAATAGCAGAAAGTTTGTGTTCAAAAACGGCAAGGAATCCAATTTCGATAATTGATCACATTGAATAAAATAAACAGACTTTACACAACAGCTAATTTGGTTTCTTGGTAGAAAAGAAATTAGATCTAAATGAGAAACATGTTGTGCTTCAATAACCGTACGTACAATTTCTGAAATAACTCAACTTTTTTAGTATTTCTTGAGTACGTATAGTTTAGGAATTTCAATAATCCGTAAGCTTCTTCACTCAGTTTTTTTATTATATCAATTATAATCACAAGGGGGCACCCAGGTTTGAACTGGGGACATTCCGATCTGCAGTCGAATGCTCTACCACTGAGCTATACCCCCTTGATCAGTTATAAAGAGGACAAAATAAAAAATTTTGTGCTGAATCTATCAAATATTTTTTAATTTGATTAGAATTGGACATGAAGCCCTGCGTTGATAAGCTAAGCTGATCTGTTTTGGGATCTTGTATATAAAAATTGCTTTCACTATTCGCTCATCTTTCCCTAATTTTATTAAGCATACAGAATAATAGCAGAAAGTTTGTGTTCAAAAACGGCAAGGAATGCGATTTCGATGCTTGATCACATTAAATAAAATAAACAGACTTTACACAACAGCTAATTTGGTTTCTTGGTAGAAAAGAAATTAGATCAAGATGAGAAACATGTTGTGCTTCAATAACCGTACGTACAATTTCAGAAATAACTCATTTTTTTTAGTATTTCTTGAGTACGTAAAGTTTAGGAATTTCCATAATCCGTAAGCTTATACACTCAGTTTTTTTATTATATCAATTATAATCACAAGTGGGCACCCAGGTTTGAACTGGGGACAATTCGATCTGCAGTCGAATGCTCTACCACTGAGCTATACCCCCTTAATCAGTTATAAAGAGGACAAAATAACAAATTTTGTGCTCAATCTATCAAATATTTTTTAATTTGATTAGAATTGGACATGAAGCCCTGCGTTGATAAGCTAAGCTGATCTGTTTTGGGATCTTGTATTTCAAAATTGCTTTCACTATTCGCTCATCTTTCCCTAATTTTATTAAGCATACAGAATAATAGCAGAAAGTTTGTGTTCAAAAACGGCAAGGAATCCGATTTCGATGCTTGATCACATTAAATAAAATAAACATACTTTACACAACAGCTTATTTGGTTTCTTGGTAGAAAAGAAATTAGATCTAAATGAGAAACATGGTGTGCTTCAATAACCGTACGTACAATTTCAGAAATAACTCAATTTTTTTAGTATTTCTTGAGTACGTATAGTTTAGGAAACTCTTTAATCCGTAAGCTTATTCACTCAGTTTTTTTATTATATCAATTATAATCACAAGGGGGCACCCAGGTTTGAACTGGGGACATTTTTTTTTTTGTAAAATTCTCTTTTTTTTTCTGTTAATTTTCAATTTTCAAAAAACAAAACAAACAAAAGCAAACAAAAACAAACAAATAATGTCGCCCCTTGGATGCAGACGTTATTAGGGCAGAGAAAAGAAAATTTGGCAATGGGGGTCTTAGTGCAAAACAGAAACAAAAACAAGCAAATGCAAGGGATCATAGGTTGTGCTAAACAAAAATAAACAAAAGTAAACAATAGCAGATGACATTGGGGTAGGATATTACAATAAACAAAAATAAACAAAGATTTTACATATTTAGGTATTAAATAAAACACAAACAAACTAAATTAACAAAATGAAAGTAAAATATAGGAAAAGATAAAAAAGAATGGTAGATTTAACTATGGGGGTAAAGTGTTTTCCATAAGCTCTCTACTTCTTCTTGATTTGGGGTACGTTGATGGTTCCTTGCCTTCCAGTTGATGAAGATGTAGGCAGCCAGAAGAGTACACGCTTGCCGGAGATTCCCTATTGGCCCAAAATGACCACGAATCAGATCTTCTTTTGATGTCTTGCAGCCCTTTTGACGCATGATTCCTTCCAACCAGCTCCAAACGGTGAGGCGTTCAGGACACTGGAACATCAGATGCTCATCGGTTTCGGGGTCTTCATGGCAGATTGGGCATTTTGCGTCCTTGTTGGGATCCAACCGATGGCATCTGGTCCTGGTAGGCAGAAGTCGCTGGTCTAACAGGAACATGGTCTCTCTGATGTTACTAGGAAGGGCTGCAGTCGCCTTCCAGATTCGTGGCCAATCCAGATTAGGCCTCAGGATCTCCAGCTTTCCCATTGTCATCACCTCCAGGACCCAATGGTTGTAAGTTTTCCGATGAACCATTGGATTCCCCTGCACCAGGATTGAAGATGCAAAGAGTTGCTTGATTTGATGCAGGGGTTCCTGAAGGTAATAGGGCCTCTTCATGACTGCTACGGGTACGGTGTTGTCCTTGTAGAGTGGCAATAAGGTTCAGAGAGGGAAGGACATCCAATACCGAAGTAGAGAGCTTTCTGGGCTGTTGGGGCCTGTCAGGACTTTATACATGGGGCACAGGAAAAGGGAACGGTAAAACAGGTGTGTGTTGACCATTCCCAGTCCCCCTTGTTTGACAGTACGGTATATTACAGTTTTTTTCGGCCTTTCTACTTTTCCCATCCATAGGAACTTCATGACAGCCTTTGAAACCTGGTCAGCTATATTTGGATTACAAGGTAATACCTGTGCAATATACACAGTTCCCGAGAGAGCCTTCGACTTGAGGAAAATCACCTTTTGGTAAATATTAAAACGTCGACAGGCATTCTCTCGCAGAATACCATTTAGAGAGCCGAATGCATCATTCCAGACCCTACCAGCTGTCTCGACTATGGAGTGAGAGAATTTAATTCCTAACAGGGACAATGTTGGTGCTGACACAAGCCACTCAAGAGGCCAAATTGATCTAGAGCTCCAAGTCCCGAGTCCCAGGGCTTTTGTTTTCTCCTTATTCATCCTTGCCTTTGTCCACTGACAGAACAAGTCAAGGACTTGTCCTGCCCTGGTAAAATCTTCGTCACATGAAACGAAAATGGTGACGTCATCCACAAAGGCTCTGACAGTGAGTTTTTCATTAAACAATGATATACCCTTGAGAGCTCGAGATAAACGCACAAGTAATGGCTCAATGTATAGAACGAAGAGATGGACAGATAGGGGGCATCCCTGGCGAATCGACTGAATATCATAAATCACCCCAGCCACCTCTGATCCGTTGAGGATTGACATTCCTGTTACAGAATACATAGTCTGTAACCAACGGACAAAAGTGGTGGGGTAACCCATAACATCCAGAATCCTCCAGAGGACTTCCCTGTTAACCAGGTCGTAGGCCTTTTCAAAGTCAACTCCAACAATGGCAACGCCCATACCCCGAATCGAAGAGTTGGAAGAGTCATGACATCCCCGGTCATCAACGAATTGAATGACATCTCTGTAAAGACTTAAATTATCAAAAATCAATCTACCAGGTACCCCACCTTTTTGATGAGGTCCTATGGTAGAAGATAGTGTCTGCCTCAATCGTCTCGCTAAGACAGATGCCATGACTTTGTAGTCACAATTCAAAAGAGAAATTGGCCGAAAATTAGAAATTCCACAAAGTCCCGAAGACTTAGGAATTAGCCTGATCGCCGCTTGGCCCTGCGAAGACGTCAGAGTTTCCCTTTCCAGGATATGATTAAACATATCCAAGAAGTGGGGTGTGATCACGCCCCAAAATTCTACGTAAAACTCGTAAGGAATGCCATCAGTGCCAGGGGACTTGTTTGACTTCATTGCTATTAGAGCAGCTTTAATCTCAAGAAGGAAAATTGGTGCTGTTAGTTTTGGGGTTGGCTTAAAGCAATCTCTTACTCCTTCAAGGAACTCAGACCCTGCCAGTATGTCAGGAGAAGGTTGAGTCTTAAATATTTTTGTAAAATGAGCAACAATTTCTGCTGAAATTTCCTCTTTGGTCGATAAGCAAGTGCCATTGGGGGCAATGATCTTATCAATGCAACATTTTCGATAATTATTCCTGGCACGATTTATGTGAAAAATACTTGCTTCCTCTACATCTGGCCCTTCGAAGCAGCGGGAACGAATCCCATACCCTTTGAGTGTGCTCTCCTCCCAAGACTTTGAGAATTTTCTCAACTGTTGAAAGGCAACCCAATCAAAGGTATCTGCTTCGGCCATTTCCTGTATGCAAGATTGATAGAAAAACTTAGTTTCTCTTATCAGCCTTGCTCTTTGCCTGGAATAATCCACCGAAATACGCTTGATACCCGGCGTCTAGACAATCTCCTCGTTTATATCGCTTCAGGACGGCGAGTTTCTCCGCTGGAGACTTCGGCGTATCATGAACCAAGGCCTTGAAAATGTCGATCCAGACGAACCAATCCAGGGTTTTCCCGTGTTAAACCTCCAGGTCGACGGATACTGATGAACGTGAACTCCTACTCGAGACGACCGGTGGCAAACTGCTGCGGCTGTAGTGGTCAATCCATTCATCTGGTACACTAGAAGCGTCGAGTAGTGGTGGTGTCCTGACACCTGGCGGTATGGCAAGGCCGGTTTTCCGCAACGTATCTTGTGGTCCCATACCGGCGTCGGGTGGTTGGACTGGACGTTGATGACTGACTGAAGAATGATGATCTTCGTCTTGTAGAGTGAGAGCATTTAAAACTCTCTCGGCTTTCTCCGCTTCGGCTCGAGCTTCATCAACCCTCTTTTTGGCTGTTTCTAATCCCTCTGCTCGGCGTCGGAAACCCTCGTCTGGAATATTGATAGGTGCTACGGAATCCGCTTCATCTTTCCTAGTATACAAGTATAGTTCCGCCTTCTCGAAAGCTTCTCCGACAGCCTTCATATAAGTACAATGTATTTCCTCTTGTGTGTCGACTTCCTCGTCGTTGGGTTCGACGGTTAGAAGGTCCGTGTGGACGACACCGATTTCGTGATGAATATGTTTGAGATGGGCCATCAACCCCTTCAGAGCTCCTCGGGAACCACGGTCGTTTACGGCGGCCATGATCTGCTTGCATGCCGTGGTGATTTGTCGACGAAGCAAAGTCCTTCGTTTCTTCCGTATATGGATCTCTTCGGCTGACGGCATCCTCCTTCTCGCTGAACCGACAGGGACATCTTCAGGATCTTTATCTGCCATGGTTGAAGTCTAGACGGGAGCTGGACAGGAAGAATAAGCAGCTGTACACTGCGACAAGGCCTGACTGGCCGGTAGAATGTAGAAAGAGGGCTGGCTGCAAGAATGAGCAGAAATGGGCCGGAACGGCCGAATGGTGAACAAGATGAAGATGGACTGCAAGGATAAGCAGCCGTGAGCTGCTATGGGCTGAACCAATTGGCTGAAGATAGATGAAGGCTTGCTGAAAGAATGGGCAGCCTTGAACTGCTATGATGATGGCTCAATTGGCTGGAAGTGTAAGCAGAGAGAAACTATGTCGAGATGAGATTATATTGAGATGAAACTTATGGAATTGAATCAATAGCTCCGGTTCGAAGTACCAAATGTTCCCACTGTTGGAACCTGAAGTCTCAAATAAAATCTCGTAACCAGGATAAGTTACTTCTCAACAGTTTGTATTTGAGAGCGGGTGATGTTGATGCAAATGGATGAGGGATGAATGTAAATGAAAGAGAAAGCCAAAAGTGGTTCCTAGAGAATAAGGCAGGAATTAAAACACGAGTAAGAAAACATAAATGCGTGAATGTGTATGGTATCACAGTGTATTCATATTGAATACAAGTATATTTGATCCTGTTTACATATAGAAGTAAAACCTCATGATATCACAGTGTATTGATATTGAATCCAAGTATATTTGATTCTGTTTACATATAGAAGTAAAAACTTGTGGTATCTAAGTGTATTCACATTGAATACAAGTATATTTGATTCTGTTTACATGTAGAAGTATAAAATCATAATATCACATTGTATTAACACTGAATACAAGTATATTTGATTCTGTTTACATGTTGAAGTATAAACTCATGGTATCACAGTGTATTCACAATGAATACAAGTATATTTGATGCTGTTTACATGTAGAAGTATGAAATCATACTATCACAGTGTATTTTTATTGAATACAAGTATATTTGATTTTGTTTACATGTAAAAGTAAAAACTCATGGTATCACAGTGTATTCACATTGAATACAAGTATATTTGATTCTGTTTACCTGTAGAAGTATAAACTCATGGTATCACAGTGTATTCACATTGAATACAATTATATTTGATCCTTTTTACATATAGCAGTTAAAACTCATGGTATCACAGGGTATTCACATTGAATACAAGTATATTTGATTCCGTTTACAATTAGAAGTAAAAACTCATGGTATCACAGTGTATTCACATTGAATACAAGTATATTTGATTCTGTTTACATCTAGAAATGTAAACTCATGGTATCACAGTGGATTAACATGGAATATAAGTGCATCTGATTCTGTTTACATGTAGCAGTGTAAACTCATAATATCACAGGGTATTCACATTGAATTCAAGGATATTTGATTCTGTTTACTTGTAGAAATATAAACTAATAATATCACATTGTATTTACATTGAATACAAGTATATTGGATTCTGTTTACATGTTGAAGTATAAACTTATAATATCACAGTGTATTCACATTGAACACAAGTATATTTGATCGTGTTAACATATTGTAAGGACTCTGGAATAAAAATAAATAAACATTTAACTTAAGGTGTTATATTGAATTGTGTAAACCATTGTCCCTTCCCTTGACCCTTTTTTTTCTCCCCTTCTATCGATCTTATCGTTTTTATTACCTTCTTCCGCTTGACCGAAGCGTCAATGCCTTGCGTTACCTTTTGACCTCCACACGAGTCCACATTTCTGCGTGAACTGGTGGCCTATGCTTCCTTTTTTTCGGCAAACGCCAACGTTAGCGTCCCTTAGCCTAGGGGCAGTATAAAACCGACATCTTATTCGTCACCCGAGACAGTCCCTTTTTAGCAATCGGCGGAACTGCTGCGTGTTGTTGTTTGTGTTCCCCGTTGTAGGGCTTGCTTACTGAACGAAATAAACGTTTTGGGCAAACGCTCATTTTATGCGTACGTGCTCCCCGGTATACCACCACTCCCCATTGCAGCCCCGATCCGCGCTTCTGGCCCCGACATCTTCATTTCTACTGCTAGCAACGAGACATCGACATGGATTCCCAATCCCGGTAAGTAACCTTCCAACCATCCTTGTTTACTTTCCTACCCTTTGATCACTTCATATCCTGGCAGCCGACGTCACTGGCTCATGGATCCTAACAAAAAATATTCATTTACGACCCACGCAAATGCTGACCAGAATACTTTTCTATTGTGACTAACAACATTTGTATGCTCCCGTCCTCCCTCTTGTGTACCATTAAATTAGTCACGGCAGACGTGAGAGATCAATTATTGCAATATAGAAGTAGAAACTCCTGGTATCACAGTGTATTCACATTCAATACAAGTATATTTGATGCTGTTCCCATATAGAAAGAAAAACTCATGGTATTACAGTGTATTCACATTGAACACAAGTATATGTGATGCTGTTTACCTATAGTGTAATATCACAGTGTATTCACATTGAATACAAGTATATTTGATCCTGTTTACAAATAGAAGTAAAAACTCAAGGTATCACAGTGTATCCACATTGATTAAAAGTATATATGATTCTGTTTACATGAAGAAATATAAACTCATAATAAATAACATAACATAAGTATAAACTCATAATACCACAGTGTATTCACATTGAAAACAAGTATATTTTATCATGTTAACATATTGAAGAAAAAACTATGGTATCACATTGTATTCACATTTAATACAAGTATATTGGATTCTGTTTACATGGAGAAATATAAACTCATAATATCACAGTGTATTCACATTTAATACAAGTATATTTTATTCTATTTACATGTAGAAGTGTAAACTCATAAAATCACAGTTTATTCACAAAGAATACAAGTATATTTGATTTTGTTTACATGTAAAAGTATAAACTCATTGTGACACACTAGTTGCGCACGGAATAAGTGAATAACTGGAAAGTACGAGTTCCTTTATGGTATCAGGTATATTCCAGACTGAGCTTCATGCCTATAGCCAGACACATATATGCACAACTGCCCAACCCCCAAAAACGATAAAGCCCGCCGTCCTTTCTCCTCGGCCCGGTTGCCAGCTTCTCCCTGGTGTCCTTTTAGTTCACCACATACTCGCCGCCCGGGCCTGGCTGCTGGACTGCTGGACTGCATGTTTAGGATGAACCTGAATTTTCCTATAATAAACATAATTTGACTGCTGGGCGAGTGTAAGTTCCGTTTTTTGTGGTAACGGTGGCCGAGCGAACAATTTGCCCGTCTCCGATGTTAACTTTAGTAACAACCCCAGATATCCAGTCACCACGTCGGGTGTTTTCATCGATGATTAAGACCTGATCACCCAATTGAAGTTGCCGAGTCTCCTTGAACCATTTCTTCCTCTCGATTCCGTTCGGGATACATTCAGCGATCCATATTTTCCAGAATCGGTACACAATAAACTGCGCCTGTTTCCACCGTCTCCTAGAATGCCCAGTGAATGCTTTCTCCTCATCGGGTGGTATATGCGGATGCGGCCGGAGTAGCAAGAAGTGGTTTGGTGTTAACGGCTCAAGCTCGTCCGCGTCCGTGCTCACTTTGCTTAAAAGTCTCCCATTTAGTATTGACGTCACTTCGGCGAAGGTGGTTAACAGAACCTCGTCGCATACTGCCCTATCTTGTAGTACGACTCGTAGTGCCCTTTTGCTTGATTGTACAATTCTCTCCCACCCGCCTCCGAAGTGGGGGGCTGATGGAGGGGAAAAACGCCAAACTAATCGTCTTCTAGCCATTTCTTCGGATATCTTCTTGTGGTCGAGATTGCAGTCCTTTTCTTCCTTTGGGCATTTGGCAGCTTTCCGCGTCAGATTGTCCATCCCGGCTTGCATTTCACGCTCACCGGCTACTAAATTTGTTCCATTGTCACTGAAAACTACTGCTGGCGTGCCTCTGATGGCAATAAAGCGACGAAAGGCCATTATAAAAGAGTCAGTGTCAAGTTTGTGCGCGATTTCCAGGTGGACGGCTCTGGTTACAAAGCAGGTGAATAGACAACCATACCTTTTCTCCCTTCTCCGACCCACCACGACGTACATCGGACCGAAGAAATCCACGCCGACGTTTGTAAAAGGGGGCGAAAAGGCTTCGAGTCTCTCTTTTGGCAACGCTGCCATCATCGGTTGTTGCGGTTTGGCTTTCACTTTGCGGCAAATGACACATCTTTTAACTACTCCGCGGATGGTCCGTCTTCCTTTTAAAATCCAGTATCTTGATCGCACTTCAGCTAGAGTTCTTTCAATGCCGGCGTGATTGGCAACCGAATGGCAATGTTTCACCACCAACAGAGTGAAGACGTGATCTTCCTTCAGGATGATTGGGTGGCGCGTGCATTCTGGGATGTTGGCATGATTTAGTCGACCTCCTACTCTCACTACGCCTCTTGGGTCCATGAACGGACTCAAGGTTAGCAGGCTCGACATTCTGTGGACACGTCCATGGGACCGAAGCGATTTTATGTCTTTTTCAAAACATTCCTCTTGCGCCAACAGAATGCAGGTGTTAAGGGCAGCCTCGAGCTCGTCTACACCTATTTCACGATCCGGGTTGACGCTTTCTTTTATTTGGATGGATGCCACGGCGCGTTCCAGATCCGTTAGGGAAGGAAGTTCTTTGATAAGAGAAGAAATTTGATTATTTTCGGAGAAATTAACATTAATATTGGAAATGAACGGTTGAGCTGGCAAGAATTCCCCGTCGTCACAACCATCTTCTTTCAGTTGTAATTTTGTTGGCCATTTTTCTTCCGGCTGTCTTAGAAATGACGGACCAGTTAGCCATTGATGGTGCCGATCGAAGGATGATGGAAGTATCCCTCGCGTGCAATAATCAGCTGGGTTTTTCTCACCCGGAACGAAGCGCCACTGGTCCGGTGACGATTTATCCAACAACTCGCTAATCCTGTTGGATACGAATTCTGAATACAGACAATGGCTTGAATTAATCCATCTTAGAACAATTTCAGAATCTATCCAGAATATTTTATAGTCAACTTTGATTCGGAGTTCTGATTTCAGCGTGGTTGCTAGCCTTATGGCCAGTACTGCGGCTTGCAGCTCTAACCTTGGTATCGTCACCTTTTTTATTGGTGCAATTCTTGCCTTTGCCATCAGAAAGCTGACGTCCGATTCATTACCGTTTGTGGTCCACATGTACGCGATAGCACCAAACGCAGACGCAGATGCGTCACTAAAAACATGAATCGTGATCGAATTGGTACCTTTGTAATGAGATTTTGAGAAGATGCAGCGTGGAATTGTCAGCGTGTTCAATAATGGTAGTTCATCCGCCCATTTTCGCCATTTGTCTCTGATAGTGGTGGATAATCTTTCATCCCATCCTATTACGCTGTCTTGGCCCACGTTGATTCTCCAGGTTTCTTGAAACAAGATTTTTACCTTCGTCGTGACTGGCAATAAGATTCCAAGGGGGTCAAAAATGCTGGACATGGCTGCAAGCATATCTCTTTTCGTGTTAACTGTTCTGACCATACGCGTTTTTATCTGGAGAGTGTCTAGTTGACAATTCCAAATCATGCCTAGCGTTCTTTCTATAGGAAGGTCATCTAGGTCGAGGTTTAAGCTTGGGTCGGACCACTCGCTGACAGGAATTGTTGACATTTTCATTTCCTGATGGTTCTGACGACGACATTGTCAGAAAAGTGATGGTTTTACGTGTCTAAAAGGAAAATATTTATAATAACCGACTTTCAATCGAATTATAGCACGAACGAACTACCGTTTCAAATTCCAAACGAAAATCGATAAACACGTTCGTCTACTCTCTGACGTAAGCCAGGGTTTGCATTAACTCTATGGTCGAAAATTAAAAAAACACGAATTTACGAAACGAATTAAAAAACGAATTTTATCACGCTGTTTACCAGTTAGAGTCAATCATACGAATTTTGAACAATTGAATTTTGACAGCGAAAGGGGCGTTTTTTTTTGTTTTTTTTTGCCGAAAGCAAACTGAGTACAATAATGAGAAAAAAAAATGGAGAGCGTTCCCGGGTTTCGGCACCAAATGTGACACACTAGTTGCGCACGGAATAAGTGAATAACTGGAAAGTACGAGTTCCTTTATGGTATCAGGTATATTCCAGACTGAGCTTCATGCCTATAGCCAGACACATATATGCACAACTGCCCAACCCCCAAAAACGTTAAAGCCCGCCGTCCTTTCTCCTCGGCCCGGTTGCCAGCTTCTCCCTGGTGTCCTTTTAGTTCACCACACTCATAATGCCACAGTGTATTAACATCAAATACAAGTATAATTGATCCTGTTTACGAATAGAATTAAAAACTAATGGTATCACAGTGCATTAACATTGAATACGAGTATATTTGATTCTGTTTACATGTAGAAATATTAACTCATAATATAACAGTGTATTCACATTTAATACAAGTATATTTGATTCTGTTTACTTCTAGAAGTAAAAACTCATAATATTGTTGGAATTATTGGCAAACCAAATGACAACCTTGCTGTTTAATACTAACCAGAGGGTCGAGACTAAACACGTTCCAAGCAGTCGACGTCTGCTCTCTCTCTGTATAACTATTCTAGTCTACTTTTGGAAGTCAACGTGTTCTGTCTCTTCAATTTGGTATGTCTGCTACTATGTATTAAATTGTTACTGCAATAAAAGGCTGTCACTAACTGTTTATATAAGACTCAGTGCTATACTTAATAATAATTCTTCAATAGGTTATGGGCCCAGATGTTCGCAACGATTACACATGTATACCTTATAATTTTTTTTCTCTCCCTCCATATAGTAACATGGCGAACGCTAACGTGACTAAAGACACTGATCATATTGACAAGTTTAATGGGACCAATTTTCCGTCGTGGAAATATGGAATATGGATGTACTTGGAGAAGAAAGGGTACACACGAGTGGTGGAAGGAATTGAAACTGAACCCGAAAAGGTAAAAACATATTCCTGTAATGACCACCTATGCCACAACTCATTTCTTCAGTATCCCACGAAAGTGATGAGAGTATGAGTCTGATACTCAGTTGTTTTAAAGATACTTTTTCTCTTACTAACAGTGATGCGAGCAAAAGGCTCAGTTATTATTTAGTATATATCCACTTACAAACAACAAGTGATGCGAGCAAAAGGCTCAGTTATTATTTAGTATATATCCACTTACAAACAACAAGTGATGCGAGCAAAAGGCTCAGTTATTATTTAGTATATATCCACTTACAAACAACAAGTGATACGAGCAAAAGGCTCAGTTATTATTTAGTATATATCCACTTAAAAACAACAAGTGATGCGGGCACAGTGCTCAGTCAAATTCAAACGTGAAACTGTTACAAACAATTTACTGAAAAGATCTTATATTCAACTATCTAGATATTGGATGAAACAGGAGAAGTGGTCAACCACGACCTCATATTGGCCTGGAAACAGAAAGATGTGAACGCAAGGCTCAGCATTTATTCAGCTATCAGCTCAGAACAAAAATCAACCCTTCACGGGTGTCACATCAACAGCATGTGAGATGTGGAACAGAATTCTGACTGAGTATGCAGAGGTCGCTATAGAGAACAAACATCTGCTGATGGCTAAATTCTTTGACTATAAGTTTCAACCAGTTAAAAAAAAAAAAAAAAAACAAAACACAGTAACTGATTGTTATTATATATCTTTTAAAGGTCAAACAGTAATGGCGTTCATTGCATCTGTTGAACAAATGGCAGCACAGCTCAAAGATCTAGATTCCCCTGTATCGGATTTACAAATCATGGCCAAGATAATTATGTCGCTGCCTCCAAGTTTTCGACATTTTCATTCAGCATGGGACAGCGTAGCATCAGAAGAAAAGACAATCACAAACCTGACGTCACGGCTTATCAAAGAAGAGAAAATGACTAAGCCGTACAACAAAGGGCAAGCTGATCCACTGGATGCTGCGTACTTTGCTGGAAATTTGGTTCCACCTTTTCAACCACGCACATCGGATGGCTTTCATCACTTTGCTGCTCAAAGTGGGAGTTTCCGTGGAAATTACAGAGGGGCATATCGCGGAAATGGAAGAGGAAATCGTGGTGGACGTGGAAATGGACGATCCTGGGTTGTTTGTCACTACTGTAACATTCCAGGCCATGTAATAGCAGTTTGTCGGAAGCGCATAAGAGCCGAGACAAATCAAACTCAATCTCAAGAACAACCTAACAACAGACAACAAGACTTTGGGTACTCATCCAGTATTTGCTTCTCTGCAAGACGGTCTTATGACTGGTATGCTGATTCCGGCGCCACTCATCATATGACAGATCAACGGCCAACACTACACAGCTTCGAACAAATTGAACCAAACACTTGGGCTGTCACCGGTATTGGCGGAGTAAAGCTTTTTGTCCAAGGAAAAGGAAACATCCATGTTGTCTCCACAGTTAATGGACAATCTCTTCGGGCTACAATCAAGGACGTTCTGTACGTGCCAGACATTGGGACGAACCTTTTTTCCATCGCGTCAGCAACGAGCACTGGATCTGAAGTTCTGTTCGTGGGGGAAACGGTTCGATTTTCGAGGGGAGGAAGAGCAGAAATAGAAGGCCAACGAGTAGGAAACATACTTTATCATCTCAACATACTAGCACAGGAGGCCCCACAAAGCTGTGCACTCGTTACAGCAAAGGTGGAATCTCTCTCTACCTGGCACCAACGATTCGCTCATCTAAATCACAATACTATCCTCAAGATGGCGTCCACTGGCTGTGCTAATGGACTCGGAGCGGTCAACAACAACGTAGACCCATCTATACCGTGCTACGGATGCACACTTGGAAAAATGCATCGACTTTCGTTCAAACCCGGACGAACAAGAGCGAGCCAAGTTGGAGAATTGATTCACACTGACATCTGTGGACCAATGTCAGTAGCCACCCCAAGCGGCTCTCTATACTTCTCTGTCTTTAAGGATGATTTTAGTGGGTGGTGTGTTACTCGACTACTCAAGCTGAAGTCACAACTCCCAGATGTCCTACAACTATTTGTAGCTCAAGTAAAGAATGAAACAGGCAAAGAGGTGAGGACAATCCGGTCAGACAATGGTGGAGAATTTCTTGGCAAAACCCTTGCTGACTGGTTAGCGAAATCCGGCATCCGCCATGAAACCACTGCACCATACACACCTCAACAAAATGGAGTAGCGGAAAGGGCCAATAGGACTCTCATGGAAGCAGCTAGGAGTCAGATGTATGCCATGAAAGTTCCAGTCGAGCTATGGGGAGAATCGATATCGTGCGCCACCTATGTATTAAATCGATCCTTGACAAGTACATCGGAGAAGACACCATATGAACTCTGGTTTAACAAGAAACCCAACGTCTCACAACTACGTGTTTTTGGATGCACAGCGTTTGTCCATGTTCCTGATGCCACTCGAAAAAAGCTGGATGCTAAGGCACGTGAGTGCATCTTTGTAGGGTATAGTGAAACATCCAAGGCATATCGTACCTGGGACAAAGTCGCCCGAAGAATTATCATAAGCCGAGACATTATATTCGATGAGAAATCTTCATGTGCATCACAACAAGAGGTAAAAAGCTATCATTTTGACTATCCAGTTGCAGATGGAGATGTTAACACTGCTCAGCCTCAGTCACACCAAGTGTCAAAACCACAAATTTCCGTGAATAACTTAAACCAAACACCGGAACTACCCAGGCCAACTCAAGAAACCCAAATGAAATCGCCAGAAGTAGAAGACGAATCCATGGATGTTCGCGATGAATCAGAAATCCAACCGGATGGATTCCATGGATGGGATCAAGAAGAACTCCTGTCATCGGCCAGACAAACAGATCCAAGAGAAGAAATTCCAGCGCCGCGCAGATCACAGCGCACACCAACATACACGGAGAAGTACAAACAGTACAAAGGTATATCTGGCTTGACATCACTGGCGTCCAGAACAACTGAACCCCAAACTATTAATGAAGCTCTGTCCTCTCAAGAGGCTCAATTCTGGAAAGAAGCCATCCAAGAAGAGTACGAGTCGTTAATCAAGAATGGAACATGGACCATAACGAATCTTCCAGAAAATCGTACAGCCATAAAGTGTCGGTGGATTTTCAAAATTAAGCCCGGCCATAACGACATTCCCGAACGCTACAAGGTTCGGTTAGTAGCCAAGGGATATACACATAGGAAAGGTATTGATTTTCAAGAAACTTTCTCCCGCGTAGTAAAACATACCACCCTACGCCTTGTACTTGGACTCGTGGCTGCTCTTGATCTTAACATGGTTCAACTAGATATAAAAACAGCCTTCTTTTATGGTCATCTTAATGAGGAAATATACATGGAACAACCTGAAGGTTTTGCTGCCAAAGGGATGGAGAATCAAGTTTGCAAGCTTGTGAAGAGTCTATATGGACTAAAGCAGTCACCAAGGTGCTGGAACGTGAAATTCAATGAATTTCTTCTAAAGTTTGGACTAAGTCGCTCTACATCTGACCCATGTGTATATTTCCGTCGTCAAGGGGAGGAGTTTACCCTAGTGGTCATATTTGTTGACGACGGACTGATATGCAGTAACAAGGAGGACTCACTCAACAACATCCTGGAACACCTACGAACAGAGTTTGAGATGCGGACAATGTCTGTTGATCGGTTTCTTGGTCTCAATATTTTTAGGGATCGTAATCAACACCTACTTTTTCTCACTCAGACGCACTTCACGACCACTGTTCTTGAAAAATTTAATGTCAGAATGCAATCCGAAGCTAATTCCAGCAGATCCTGGTACGAGACTCAGCTCAAACATGGGACCTAAAGACAACGAAGAAATGGAAACAATGGCAAAAGTTCCATACCGAGAGGCAGTGGGATTCTTAATGTATATCATGACGATGACTCGTCCCGATATTGCGTTCGCGGTCAGCCAAGTGGCCCAACACTGCCAGAATCCTGGCCTCATTCACTGGAGCGCCATCAAAAGAATCCTATCTTATCTCGCCGGGACTTTACGCCATGGTATCTGTTTTCATCCAAGCAACACAAGTTCAATCACCGGATATGCCGACGCTGACTACGCCGGAGACCTTGATAAGCGGCGATCCACCACCGGTTTTGTGTTCCTATTTCATGGAGGTCCAATGTCATGGACAAGCAGACGTCAGTCATGTATGGCCTTGTCAACTACAGAGGCTGAATATATGTCGGCTTGTGACGCATCTAAAGAGGCTAACTGGATATCGTTGCTACTTCACGAGATTACAGGAAAAGAGACTGGCCCAATTCCTTTATTTTGCGACAGTCAAAGTGCTATTCGTCTTACAAAAAACCCCGAGTTTCATCAACGCACCAAACATGTGGATGTTAAATATCATTTTGTACGGGAGCAGCAAAGCAATGGTTTGATTGATATCAAATTTGTGGGCTCTGAAAATCAGGTGGCGGACATCTTCACAAAACCACTACCAAGGCCTCGTTTCAACAACTTGCGAGAAAAAGTCGGAGTTATGGAACCTCTGCCCGGGCATTTCGTTTGAGGGGAGGTGTTGGAATTATTGGCAAACCAAATGACAACCTTGCTGTTTAATACTAACCCGAGGGTCGAAACTAAACACGTTCCTGTGATGAACTTAGAATGAGAGAATAGGATGCGGCTTGGATCAACGTGTATTGGATACACCTGCGACCAGTGCTCTATGAAGAGCAGACAGAGACTGAACCAGAGGGAAGGGGTTCTCCCCTATATATAGAGCCGACGGGTGCGGTGTTGCCAGATGGCGTCATCACACGCCCCTTTCAATGAGCAAAGATAACGTACATTGTTAACTTTGCTTTTTAAACATGTTAGGGAAAAATAATAACTGGGGACACACAACACACACATAGCCATGAATAAGTAAACATGAGACTGGGATGGGTGTTATTGTGTCCACTCGGCTGGGAAGAAGTGGCGCCGCGGCTGTTTTTTCCTTGTTGAACGGCGTAACACCGGTGGAACAGCATTTTCTTGTACCGGTGGAGCAGGATTCTCTCGTTCCGGTGGCTCGGTTGGTTCCGGTTGCGGCGGTTGAACGACTTCCGGCTGGACTGGTGTAGTAGCTGGTGTAGTAGCTGGTGTAGTAGCTGGAAATACGGGTACGCGAGGGCGAAGAAAACGCCGATTGCGCCGAAAAATCCGCCTGGCTGGAGTCTTGATGAGGTAGTCTCGATGATGGCCGACTTCTACGATTACTCCGGGGGTACACCACAGCTTACTGATGGGATGCTGGATCAGGACATGGTTGCCGATGATAAACGGGGGCGAGGGGCCGCGTATGCTTGTTGTAATGAGCTATTTGCAGCTCCTTGGACCGTCTCGCCCGTTTCTCGAGTACATCGGCTGCTTTTTGCCATTCTGGTGCGAATGAGCGTCGATGAGCTGGTAGACAGTCACGCACCGGACGGTTGAAACTCAACTGTGCTGGACTTGCTCCACCAGATCGCGGCGCGTTTCGGAAAAGCAGGATACTTTTGGCGAATTTCTCTTCGTTAAATGCGCCAGCTGTCCATGATCCACGGATGAGCGTCTTCATTGAGTCGATTTCTGCTTCAGCCCGGCCATTGGATTGAGCATAATATGGTGAAGACATGAGGGAAGTAATCCCCCAATCCGTGAGAAAACGCTGAAACTCTGCTGCACCAAACTGCGGCCCGTTGTCGGACCAAAAGGTGACTGGAGCTCCTATGCTAGAAAAAAAATTACGGATATGGCCAATGACATTGTGTGCTGTTGTTTTTCTGTCACGAAATGCAACCACATGAGGCCAACCACTGAATGAATCCACCATCACTAAAAAATGGCGGCCATTCACTTCGCCTAGATCCGCATGGATTTGTTCAAACGGACGCGTTGCTGGTGGACGGACTCGAAACGGCTCTGGTTGCTGTGAAGGTAGATGTTTTGTACACGTTTTACAATTTCTGGTGGCGTTCACAATGTCATTATCAATGTTCGGCCAGTATACCGATAAACGGGCTCGTTGACGTGTTTTTCTTGCACCTTGGTGCATCTGCACTAAATCACGCAGGATGTTTGCACGAATAGAATGCGGAATAACGACACGAGGTCCCATTACAATCATGTCACCTGAGTCATCGATTGCTAAACGTTCTTTTACACTCCAAAAGGGAGGCAAGTCACTGTCTAAATTACACTTGTCGTTTGGAAAACCGGAGATGATTTGATTTCTCAGTTTTACCATAACCGGATCGATGGCTGCAGCACACTTAATCTTTTCTAACACTGGGTCGAGATTCGGATCAGTTTGTGATAGCTGATTGCCGGAAAGACTCATCAGAGCAATTTTTCCCTGAAAAGATGGCAATCCTTCAGCCAGTTCATCACTAGTGGTTGCTTTATCAACCGGCGCTCGAGAGAGGGCATCAGCGTCGGAGTTTTGTTTTCCGGGCACCCAACGAGCAATAAATGAGTAGCGCTGCATCTTAAGGCGTAAACGAAGCAAACGGGGGTTGTCTAGTTTGTCTAGAGCGTAACTGTTCAGAATGGGCACTAATGGTTTGTGGTCCGTCACTAATTCAAACGAAAGAAGTCCTTCAAGAAACTGACGACACTTATTCATAGCCCATGCAGCACTTAAACACTCGAGTTCGATCATGGCATAACGTGTTTCAGCACTAGAGAGAAAACGAGATCCCGCTTGCACAACACGCCACACTTTTGAATCGTCGAGCTGTTTTAGTAAAAATCCGAGTCCATTAAGCCGTGATGCATCAACATGAAGACTTGTCGGGCGCTTTGGGTCGTAAAACGCTAAATCACGAACGGTAGACAAGAGTGTTCCTGCTGCCGTGAAAGCTTCTTCATGTTGAGTGGTCCATTCCCATGTGTAGCCAGTCTTGAGCAGTGGGGATAATGGATCTAATGCAGCGGCCAGCTGGTCAGAAAAATTGCCAACTTGCTGGCAAAGTCCAAAAAATGAACGGACGTCTGTAATCGAGCCGGGTGTTGGAAACTCGCGGATAGCTCGGGTGAGCTCTGGATCCGGGCGAAAACCGTCAGCATCGACGACGTAACCGCCAAAAGTAACAGCGGGCTGGGCGAACACTATTTTGGTGGTGTTGATGGCAACGTTGTGAGCTGCTGCTCGATGGAATAATTCTCGTACCGCTTCGATGTGCTCATCGTATGTTGCGGAGTATACGAGAATATCGTCAACGATGCGTCGACAATTCGGGAGATCATCAAACACTTCCGACACTCGACGGCAGTAGTCGTCACCTGCATGCGAGACGCCGAACGGAAGACGAAGGTACTAATATCGCCCAAAGGGAGTAGAAAATGTTGTCAGGTCGATCGATTCGTCATCTAGCGGTACCTGATGATACCCTTTCAGCGCATCAATGACTGTAAAAAATTTCATTCCGGGCGGAATGGTGCGCACTGCCTGAAAAGGTGTGGCCGTCTCAAAATTTGGCCTAATTATGCACTTGTTCAACTCACGAAAGTCGATTACCAGACGGATGTCACCATTTTTCTTCGGAAGAGATATAAACGGATGTACCCAAGCTGTGGGCTTTACCACTCTTCGGATGATGTTAGCAGATTCGAGATTGTCCAACTCTGCCTTAACTCTTGGCAGCAAAGGGAAGGATATTGGGCGAGAGCCCCTCATTGCCACAGGCTGCGAGTTCTCCATCAACTGGAAATGGCATGGTGGTCCCGACATCTGGTGGCATGTTCCGTCAAAAATCCGCGGGCATTCGTTCATGAGAGTTTTGAGGTCGGCTTGTCGTTGTCTGTCAGTAGGTGGCGTGCTCGCCACCATTCCAACGTATGCATGCGGATAGGCGGCTGGAAGCATTCCCAACGTCTGTTGGCTCCTTTTGGACAACACTGGCTGCTTCAATTCGCGCAACACGTGAACGGCGGTGTTTACTGATCGGGACACTTTGTCACGTGTCGTCCACACAATAACCGCACTAAACACGCCAATGCTGATAATCGGGCTCCCAACTGCTGTAACTGGTTGTACACCTTTTTGCAGCGCCACCTTGCTTAACTTCCGCTTGTAGAGGGATTCTGGGATGGCGTCTAGGCCAGCACCTGTATCTGGGAGAAAATTGATCACTAACGATGATGTCCATTTTTCCGGATTGACGGCCAGTTCCACTAAATCACTCGCGTTCAAAGCCCCCACTGTCGGAGGGGAGGGGTCAATGTAAATGCCCTGTTGTTTTTTAACTGTTTTTGGGTTCCGGCAAACTCTAAAGTAATGGTTCAGTAGGCCGCACTTTTTACACTCTTTCCCTTGGGCCGGACAGGCCGTCAAAGGCTTACAACGTGTCTTTGATCCGCAATTCCAGCAGCCCGCGAATTTTGCGCCTGCTGAACTGCTGCCACCTACTGGCGGATTGCTGGATTTTTGTTTGAAACGCTTGTAAGAAGAAGTCGCGCCTTGAATTGCCGCAGCATCACCGGTCTTTAAATTCTTCGACTGCTTGTTGGAGGCTTCTGCAGTTCGAATAATTGGCAGCGCCTGATCTAGTGATAAAGTTGCTCCGTGTTCAAGTAGTTTAACACGAACTTCGTCACTTTCCACGCCGAAAATTAGTTGGCCTAATATGCGGGTCGGTTCACAGCTAGCACAACAATCTGTGGCAAATTCACATTTACGGGCTAAATCACGCAACTCGCACAACCAATCGTCTGCTGCTTGCTGAATGCCTTGCTTTTTGGCGGCGAACTGCTGGCGCCACACGTGGCGGTTGCGGCCGGCATTGCAACGAGCACGGAGATGGTCGATGACAACCGTATGGTCGTCAAGCTGAGCGTCGGTGAGGCCCATGGAAAGTACAGCTTGAAGTGTGTCGGTTGATAAACACGATAGCAGAGTATGAGCCTTTTATAAGCCCCGATCACCTGCGTCGAGTGCCGAATCAATCGTCGACAAACTGAGAAAAATTGTCCATTTCTTGTGCCATAATTCAAAAGAGTCTTTGTATTCATCTAAATCAAAAGGAGGAGGTTTACCATACGGCTTGAATGCCGTAGTCGCCATGTTGCAGTAATTGCCCCAAAGCCAGCCAATGTCAAGCCATTCACTCACTTCCTCCAGCTCGGAAAAAAGACAGACGCTTGTTGCCGACCAATACTCAAAAGGACAAAAACTCAAAATACACCGCTCAGTGGCCCATCAATCACGATTGCTACCATGACAAGGACCGACTAGCGCGTGGCGAAAAAATGTTCCAAAAAAAAAACCCAGCTCAATTGCCCATAGATCACGATCGCTATCATGAAAAGGACCGATAAAGCGAGAATTTCACCTCCAATCAATAGTTAACTGTCAGATGCCTTTTGATGACCACTAATTAGGACCTGGCAAAATGTTGGGCCAAACAAGCGTCAAGAGTCAACTGGGTAGTGCCGTGCGCAGCCATGCGGTCAAAAACGATACTGTCGTGACGTCACATAACCTCAGTACACAATCACTCTGGTCGGGAAATTCACCAATAAATTGTCACGATAAATGTACTAACGTTGAAACAATTACCATCTGCGCCATGTGATGAACTTAGAATGATAGAATAGGATGCGGCTTGGATCAACGTGTATTGGATACACCTGCGACCAGTGCTCTATGAAGAGCAGACAGAGACTGAACCAGAGGGAAGGGCTTCTCCCCTATATATAGAGCCGACGGGTGCGGTAATGCCAGATGGCGTCATCACAGTTCCAAGCAGTCGACGTCTGCTCTCTCTCTGTATAACTATTCTAGTCTACTTTTGGAAGTCAACGTGTTCTGTCTCTTCAATTTGGTATGTCTGCTACTATGTATTAAATTGTTACTGCAATAAAAGGCTGTCACTAACTGTTTATATAAGACTCAGTGCTATACTTAATAATAATTCTTCAATAAATATCACAGTGTATTCACATTGTTTGCATTATTTACATGTAGAAGTATAAACTCATAATATCACAGTGTATTCACGTTGAATACAAGTAGATTTGATTCTGTTTACATCTAGAAATATAAACTAATAATATTACTGTATATTCCCTTTGAATAAAAGTATATTTGATTCTGCTTACATTTAGAAGTATAAACTCATAATATCTCAGCGTATTCACATCAAATACAACTATATTTGATCTTGTTTACATATAGAAGTAAAAACTCCTGGTATAACAATGTATTATCATTGAAAACAAGTATATTCAATTCTGTTTACATGTAGAAGTGATAACTCATAATATCACAGTCAATTCACATTGAAAATTTGTATATTTGATTCTGTTTGCATGTGGAAGTACAAACTCATATATAACAGTGTATTCATATTCAAGTATATTTTATCCTGTTTACATGTAGAAGTAAAAAGTCATGGTATCACAGTGTATTTACATTGAATACAAGTATATTTGATTATGTTTACTTGTCGAAGTGTAAACTCATAATATCAGACTGTATTCACATTGAATACAAGTATATTTGATTCTGTTTACATGTAGAAGTATAAACTCATAATATCACAGTGTGTTCACATTGAATACAAGTATATTTTATTCTGTTTACATGTAGGAATATAAACTAATAATATCATTATGTATTCACATAGAATAAAAGTATATTTGATTCTGTTTACATGTAGAAGTGTAAAGTCATAATATCATAGTGTGTTCACATTGAATACAAGTATATTTGATTCTGGTTACATGTAGAATTATAAACTCATAATATCACAGTGTATTCACATTGAATACAAGTATATTTGATTCTTTTTACATTTAGAAATATAAACTAATAATAACACTGTGTATTCACATTGAATACAAGTATATTTGATTCTGTTTACAAGTAGAAGTTTAAATTCATAATATCACAGTGTATTCACATTGAATACAAGTATATGTGATTCAGGTTACATGTAGAAGTATAAACTCATAATATTACAGTGTATTCACATCGAATACAAGTATAATTGATCTTGTTTACATATAGAAGTAAAAACTCATGGTATAACAGTGTATTATCATTGAAAACAAGTATATTCAATTCTGTTTATATGTAGAAGTGTTAACTCATAATATCACAGTCAATTCACATTGAAAATTTGTATATTTGATGCTGTTTGCATGTGGAAGTATAAACTCATAATATAACAGTGTATTCACATTGAGTACAAGTATATTTTATCCTGTTTACATATAGAAGTAAAAACTCATCGTATCACAGGCTATTCACTTTGATTACAAGTATATTTGATTCTGTTTACTTGTCGAAGTGTAAACTCATAATATCACAGTGTATTCACATTGAATTTAAGTATGATTGAAGTATGAATTTGATTCTGTTAACATTTAAAAGTATAAACTCATAATATCACAGGGTATTCACACAGAATAAAATTATTTTTGATTTTGTTTACTTGTAGAAATATGAACTAATAATATCACAGTGTAGTCACATTGAATTCAAGTATATTTTATTCTCTTTACATGTAGAAGTGTAAATTCATAATATCACAGGGTATTCACATTGAATACAATTAGGGGAGAGCGGGGTTGAACCGTACGCGGGTTTGTCCGGACAAGTTTAATAACTCTTTTTAAAATCCATGAAAATTATTAAAAAAAAAAGTTTCGCTTTTTTGGATTACGGAAAGACTTGCTCATATTGTTTAGCAAAAACTTTCAGCGTTTATTCTTTATTCAAACGCGAATTTGCTGCCGCAAAAAAAATTATAATCTATTCAGCCGTTTTTTTTTAACGAGTTTTGAGGCGGAGGACCCCCATGTGGGTTAGTCCGGACGAGGGTGGATGGGGTGAAACCGGACAGGCGAGGCTGCGCGACCAGCGCTTGTTAGCCCAGAGCGGTTGTCTGCGGTTTATGATTAGCGGCAAATCTTGACGCCGACGTCAAAAGAAAATGATCGCTGGCTTATGTCAATTTTTGTGCTTACGAAATCTGTGCCCTTGAGTCTCTTATATAAATAAAATGCAGAAGCAAGCTTACATCATTCGTTCCTCAGCTGCCAATCTGTCAACTTCTTCTCTGGTGAGCCATTTTTATTAACCTAATTTACATCCGTCCATGAAGATTGTTTTTATGTTCTTATTCATATTTGTTTTTTAGGTCACTATGCCAAGAACTTATCAGCGCAAAACTGCAAATGTGCCGCCCGACGAAAAATCATTAAGGGCTGCGCTTGATGCGGTTTTAAAAGAACGGACGTCGATTCACGTTGCAACAGACTTAAATAATTTAAAAAAATCTTCTTTGTTTGATTACGTTAAAAAATTCCGTGGCAGCGAATCAATTCCCGAGCAGATTAAGCGGACAGAGTCCTCTCATCAAGTCTTGTCTAAAAAACTGGAGTCTGATCTTGTAAAATATTTAAAAACCTGCTCGCTGATGAGCCATGGACTTACGACGACAGAACTTTAAAAGCTGGCTTTCAAATATGCCGTGGCCAACAACGTCTCAGTTCCTGAAAATTGGAGTAAGAAGGAACAAGCTTCGCGGGACTGGTTAACTGCCTTTCTGAAACATCATCAAAGGCTTTCGATTAGGTCACCGGAACAAACTAGTCAAGCCAGGTCGAGCAGTTTTAATTTTCCGGTAGTGCAGGCTTTTTTAAATCTGTTGCTTCTCTTTTGGCGAAATACAATTTCCTGCCTCATCAAGTATGGAACGTCGATGAGATGGGCATTTCAACCGTCCTCAAACCACCAAATGTGATTGGGACAAAGGGTCTTAAACAGGTTCAACAGACCGTTTCACATGAGAGAGCAGTTAATACCACGATGTTGGTGTTTATTTGTGCAAGTGGAACACAGAATCCACCCATTTTTGTCTTTCCTCGGGTAAAATTCATTCCAAAATGAGTTCCGGACCTCCAGGCTGTCTTGGTTTAGCCCATCCATCGGGATGGGTGAATGGTGAAACGTTTTTTAAAGCCCTGCAACATTTTGTCAAATTTGCCGCTCCATCAAAATCGAATCTGCACTTGTTGCTATTAGACAATCATAGCAGCCATTTGGACCCAGCCGTGATTTCTTTCGCCAAGGAGAATGGAATTGTGATGCTCTCATTCCCGCCGCATTGCTCTCATCGGTTGCAGCCGCTTGATGTTGGTGTCTTTAGGCCTTTCAAGTCAGCATTGAAACAAAGTTTCAACGATTGGCTGCAGACCCATCCGTGACAAAGAATCTCTATTCAAGAGATCGCAGAGTTAACTAGGGATCCTTACCTGCAAAAAATAACTCCCAGCAACATTTGTTCAGGAATTGCCAAAGCCGGAATTCATCCATTTAATCGCAACATCTTTACGGAACAGGATTTTTTGCCCGCATTTATAACTGACCGCCAACCAGGCAAGTTTTTTTTTTATTTTTTTAGTTTACTAACTCATTATTTTAAATTAAACAAGAGGGCTATATTGAAGCCACAACATCTGGTTCTACTTCCACCACTCAATCCGCAACACCATCTCGGGCAGAATTTCCCGCTTTAATTGAACAGTAGCAACCAGTTCCGTCAGTGGAACCGACAGTTGCGCCTCAACAGGTTCGGCCATATCCAAAGGCAACACAAGCTGACCACGTGAAAAAAAGAAAAAGAAATGGTGGTCAATCTCATATTCTCACTCAAACTCCTGAAAAGAGCGCGACTAATCATCTCGTCATAAGCAAAACAGCGCAGCATAAACAAGCATCGAATTTGCCGAAGCGGAGAAAGGCTTGTCGAGGAAAACCAAATGAGTCTTCTAATGAGTTTAGCCAAACAGCATGCTCAAATCAACCAAATAAAACTAGTTCTGGTCGCAATATTAAACAAGTAAAAAAATTGTCTCTCTAAAATTTGTTTTGAATGTTTTTCTTTTGATTTCTTTCATTTTTTTATTTCAATTTTCCAATATTTTTTCTAAAAAATAAAGATTTTCTCTTTTTATGTGCCTATTTAACATTTCTCACTTAAGTATTAACATCTTTGCATTCTTTTCACTGATTTAAGTACAGTATCCTGCAAAAAAAGGTGAACACCGATTTCTTTTGAAAAAGCCATGTGTGGGTAGAAAATATTAATAGTTTACCTTTTTAAGGAGAGGTAGGGCAGTTTTGGCGCAAAATCATCATAAGGGGGGTTGGGAAATGTTAGTCCAGACACCTTTTTTTTGCCTAGGTATTAAATGTCTGGAAAAAAGTGTAGACTGTTTCATCGGTAGACTCCCCTACCCCCCGGCTAAGTAAAACTATTTTTGCAATACAAAATAGAGTCTTTCCATTACTCGATATTGTCACTATCGGGTCGGGTAATCGGGTAGCATATGGAAACACAAAATTATTTTTATCAGTATCAAATCTGTGTTCACCTTTTTGTGCAGGATACTGTACCTGTCCGGAAAAAAACAACCGTTGTCGGGGATTACCCCTCACCCGTCGGTAATTCAGATTTTTTTCAAAAAATAAAAACTCCCGTAGAATGTCAACCTGATTTCAAAAATTTTTGAAAAAATACAGAAGACTTACTACATGTCAAGCTACGTTTTGGCGTTTAAAAATCCCCAAAAAAATCTTCTGTCCGTGAGCTACATCGAAAAAACAAATTTTGTCCGGTTCAACCACGCTCTCCCCTATATTTGATTCTGTTTACCCGTAGAAATATAAACTAATAATATCACAGTGTATTCATATTGAATACAAGTATATTTGATTCTGTTTACATATAGCAGTGTAAACTCAAAATTTCACAGAGTATTCACGTTGAATACAAGAATATTTATTCTGTTTACATGTAGAAGTATAAACTCATAATATCACAGTGTATTCACATTGCATCCAAATATATTTCATCATGTTAACATATAGAAGTAAAAAGTCATGATATCACAGTGTATTCACATTGAATACAAGTATATTGGATTCTGTTTACATGTATAAGTATAAACTAAAAATATCACAGTGTATTTACTATAAATACAAGTATATTTGATTCTGTTTACATGTTGAATTATAAACTCCTAGGATTACAGGGTATTACCATTGAATACAAATATATTTGATTCTGTTTACATGTAGAAATATAAACTCATAATATCACAGTGTATTCACATTGAATACAAGTATATTTGATTCTGTTTACATGTAGAAGTGTAAACTCATAATATCACAGTGTATTCACATTGAATACAAGTATATTTGATTCTGCCCGTGAAGAATTTTTGCGATCAACAATGCAGTTGAAAACCATTCAAATTGCAATTTTTTGTGGATGAATGCGTTTCTTAAGTGTTCATAAAATCGATTAATGTGCGCCGAAAACGCTATCTTTACGCCAAATGGCCGTTTATGAGTTAGATATTGGTGCATTTTTTTCAAAAGGATATTTGTGTTCAAAAATGAATTTAAAATGCATTTAATCTGCGACTGTATTTTAAATGGAAGTCATCTGGCCAGATTTTCAATTTACCATTTCCTTACCCAACCTTATATATTTAAATGAATAGAGAAAGCTGTTTTCTATTCAATAAGAATTTAGATAAACAAATATAAACAGAAAACCATTTGCTGAATTTATTTGTTAAGGAATGAAAACTAAACACGATGTCACTGCTTTAACGACAAACATTAATTCAACATTCAGGCAAATTGCAATTTTAAATTAGGCTTGTGTGTCAGAATACACTTCCAGAAATTTTAGAATCTGATTCACTCGTGATTCAATTTCTGATATAGTCTGCACATCAACCATTGGGCGTTCACCTTCGCCACCGACATCTTCGTCATTTGCTTCGTCGTCGGTATTCAGGTATTTCTGGTATTGAGCTGCGTGGAACCTACGCGCAGTTTGCACTGCTGTAATAATCTTGCTGATGTTTGTTTGCTTCTTATGAGTTTCCAAAATGGCCATGACCACAACTGCAAAAAAAAAGGTTTTAGATTATTAATTGAATATATCTAAAATAAGTTATTTATCTACTACGTCCAAATACGGCGACGAAATTGGTTAAATGTCCAAATCCAGGACGTCGGTCTTGTCCTCGTTTTTTCCATTGGATTTTGTGGGGCAGTTGGGCAGAAAGAAGAGAGACAAAAAGTGATTTGCAAATCAGAAGTTCCGTTTTCAACAAACGTAACTTATCAATTTGGATTGCACACTAACGAAAAATTAAAAAATATAAAAAAGGATATGGAAAGGAAGACCGACAAAAACTTACGAGGCTTACGCTGAGTTCCATATCCAATAGAGCAGTATTTAACGCTTCAATTTCCTCAAATAGATTAAGGGGCAACTTAACTTCCTTTTCTACTTTTTGAGTGAACCGTGTCAAGAATGTTTGCAGCACTTTTGAAATAAGTCGCTTTTGGGGGATCAAATCTCTAAGGAGAGCATGTGTTACCATAGTCTGTCGCAACATTTCTTTTCTCCATTCAACTTTGTCAGTGCAAACATCTTTTTCTACTACTACGGCCAGTGGGATTTGGTTGGCAACGGGAGACTCGGTTCTAACAGACAAAATGGCCGTTGCTTTCTCTTTACTGACCCTTGCCCCTTGTAAAGGTGGACTGTGACGTGTGTTAGATCTGCTACTGGAACCAGGCTGCACTTGGGCTGGTGAGCTTTTTCCTTCAGTGGGGGTCCTGGTAATTGCTGTAATAGACACCATGGTTTCATTATTGAGACCCTGTGATGGTGATGAGCTGCTTGGATTTCGTTTGTTACTCCGAGTCGCGGATGTTGACGTAATGGGTCTCTTTGCAACCGTCGGAAATCGAGTGCTACCAGATGTTTGTTTTCTCGAGCTTGACTTTTTAGAGATGTTGGGGGAACTAGTCACAAATGAGGCTGAGGAACGTGACTGTGATATATCCAGGATGCTATGATATGAATTGGCCAGATCTAAAAAGAATTATTAAGTCAACAAGCATTTTAATTAGTGTTAAAATATTTAATTAACAATTAGCAAAATTACCAGGGTCCTCACGAAACAGATCTTGAGTTTCAAAATTGATTTGAGATTCCGAACTAGGCAACACCCCTGATGTTCCTGATGAAGCTAGACTTAAATTTATTTCATTGAGCTGTTGCTGGGCTTCCTCAAAAGACACTAAAAGATAAAGTTTTCAGAAAGAAAACACAATTTAAGCTCGAATTTAAGAACCAATGACTCAAACAAAATCTCTTACCGGGACCGTTTTCAGTGATGATGTCCATAATATCGTATTCCACAAATTTTTGTTCTGGATAGCGCCGTCGTTTGTAATTGATCAGACCCCAACTCCATGGTGGCAGTCCCAGAACGGTGAAATCAGGTAGCGGGTACAAGAAGAATTGGCAACGATTGTCCATCCAGTTCTCCGGGATCATGTAAAGCAGCTCAGTTGGATTGACAAGATAGTCAGGCTGCTGACTTGAGACCACTTGAAACAGGAGGGGATAATTGATAGGACCAGGTTCCGAACCCAAGGAAGGATAAATCCCTTGGAATTCCCCTTTGTTGAAAGAGCTACCGTACTAAGAAACAAAGCAAAATGCAAGAAACGAAGAGACAAGGTCAGACACATAATAGCTTAAAATTGTTTGAATATAGGCAAGAAACACTAACAGGGCTATGTACACTTAAGCTTAAAAACTAGTTGCAGCACTAACTTATGTAACAAGTAAAACTTACCCTATGCAAAATTCTCGGCATAGGCATGTTTGTCTGTTCAGTTCACCAAAGCAAATGGCTTCAATCATGTGCTCTTAATTGCAATAAGAATAAATACCTCGCTTCAACAATCGATTATAAAGCGTAACAATGAAAGCGCCAATCATTATACAGGTCTATTCCCGCGAAATATATCGATCAAGGAATGTATAATGGATGGGATGGGATTAATCCCATCCCTCGCTTCGCTACAGGCTCATACATAATATACATTCAACATAACTTCTTTAAATGAACCGTTTTCTCTTTGTGTTAAACTGACATACTATTTAACACTTCTTGTTAAGCTAAAATTTTCTGACTTAAAACTTCTGAACTTAGTAATTTTTCGTTTGTACTACAATTACTATACATAAAGGCCGTGGTGTTTTCTTCTAACTAAAATGAAAATTAAGGCCGGTTTTCACAAAAAATGGATTCCCCCCCCCCTAGAAACAATTTCAATTCTTTACCAAGAGTAGCATGTTGTGCTGCTCCAGGGTGGATCCGGGTTGAGTGGAAATCATTCCTCTGAATCGAGTGACGCTCCATGTCCGGACGTGGTTATACTCGCTACAGACGGAGACGAAGTATTTCTCAGAAAGCCTGACCTAATTAAAAAAGTAAATTTGTTACAAGACACGATTTTTTGTTTAATTTGACAATTCAAAATTATTCTACTTTATTGATAGGCGAACGGTGTATGATGAAAGTCTGAAAGAGTTGAGGTCCATGACCCACTGTTTCGGGATACTGTACTATCATTCTCATAGCTCCTGAACTAGTTTCGTAGGCGATTTGAATCCAACTGCCGAACATGCCTATGTGATCTGTAATACATTGGAATGTGATATAACATGTACAATCAAACGAAAAATCAAATCGTCAATATTGTACTCGTTTTAGGAGTCAGATAAACTGAGATGGAAGTGATGGCCTCTGGCATTGGGTTGCGATACAACTCAGTTACAAGATCATTATCCTTCATTCTCAGTGGGAATTTTTGCACGTCTATAACAATACATTAGTTAGAATGATACGTGACTGCTTCATACCATATTATTATGGTGATAACGGAACCGTTTTACCTATGAAACATATAGACCCGTTGCAGCATCCTAGAAGAAGTAAAGACCCAGCTGTATCGTACGATGAAACTGGGGTGACGTCCTGGATTTGCCAATGCCGAGTCATGGAATGCCAAACTCCAATTTTGCCGACAGGTGGGCGAGAAAGAGCCACTACTTGGCTATCAATGAAAAATAGAGATTCTACCAAGACGTGTATGTTGAAGGTTCCTAATATGCAAATACAAATCATACATGTTAAACTAAATAACAGTACATGCAAGATAAATGAGATCTGTTTTAGCTGAATTACCTATATCATTCCGCTGTCCATCATCGGCGATCGCCAATAGTCGGATGGTGGTCCCTGAAGCCAAAGCGACCATTTCAGTTTCGAAGGAATTGGACGAGGAATTGGGTGCCTGATTTTGACCCCCACTTCTTGTCATCCGCGCATTTAAGGCCACCCGGTCAATTTGATTATCCATCCAAGGGCTGGTAAAAACAAGATGCCAACCTCCAGCACCTTTACATCTAAATTAATCCGACGTCATTAAAAACTTCTGATAAGAAAAACGCCAGGATTTCTGATGGGTTACTTGTGGCAAGTGATCATATGAGCGTAGGCAATCAAGATCCATTTGTGATGAGCTTTGATGAGATTTACTCGTAGAGGATCGATGGAAGAGCGAACTAAATTTCAGAGAAATTATACATTTACACTGAGGCATACTCCAGACTTGGATTTTCAAAATTTACCATGCAAACCTCCGAACCACGCTGCCAAATGATTGTGGGAACCGGCTCCTATTCCACCCTCTTGTCTCCGTAAAGAGTTCAATCGTAAATCAAGGGATGACGAACGGGAATGCGTCCTAAGTCATAAGATAAAACCACAAATATTAGAGTGAGATTTGTTGCAAATTCTAAGCTGATAAACCTGTTCATCACAACATGGCCATTTCTTGAACTACTGCTGACCCTTGGGGGCACCAATGTTCTGCTGAGATCTAAGGTAGATTGTCTTGGTGTATTACAATTCTGTTGTTGTTGTTCCAATCCATCACCTGCAAGATTAGCTTCTCCATCTTCATTAGTTCTTATAACTGGAAATGGGACACCTATTAAAATAAATTTAATGTTGTTTAAACTTGATAAGCTTGGTGAAAATTTTGACAACTTAGCCTACTTGGTGGATTCAGGCATTCATAGTAAAGTACATCGCCACAAGAAGAATGCTCCAGTTCTTGAACTAATTTCAACTGTTGAGTGAGTGGAGTGATTCCATAGAACTCAGCTTCATGCAAAAGTCCTCTCATTCCAATTCCTTCAGTCAAATGGATTTCTTTTGTATGAAGATAATTCAAAACATGGGTGAACACAGTGGGATCTCTGTCAATGAAAATGGGTCCCCTGTCATCCACTAGTGTGCCAATCCTGCCACTTAACAGTGAGGTAAAGAAAGTATCTGGAATCCATGTTAAGGTTTGTCTGGAAGTACTAAATCTGAAACCAACCAATTCGTATGATGATGAGTCTTGTATATCTCTGAGAGGAACCACGCCATCTTTATTTGTGTTACACAGATTACGGCTGTGTTCAATAGCTATGCCTCCCAAAAGTGCACCTGTTGCCTTGCAACAAATAATAACAAATAGCGAAGTAGAAAGTGTTCTGACATCAAGTGGCTATTACAAGTGTCTCAGGAATAGAAAACGGACACTTGATCAACTTAAACCTCAATACGCTTCTCGGCTACGCTATAAAGCTGCAAAAATACTTGAGGGTTGGTGCCAGGATGGGGTACCCAGCAATGACATTTGGGGATACCTACAGAATTCAACAGATTTAATATCTAAATTTAGTTTAAAGCCACTGCCACTGAACCATCCAGCCATTGAATCCGAAGTGCTCCATCATGAACTGGTATAGATACGTTCTAAATAACGTGAACAAATTCAAGGGCTAATCCGTAAATGTTTACAGATAGATGATGAGGAAGCCAATAATTTGCACCAAAATAACGTCCACGATATTGCCTGTGATACACAAACATCTTATAACTTTAATTTAAAGGGTAAAAAGAATTGCTTTAAAACCCAATTCGTGACTCAATGAGGCCAAATTTTGGGGTTTTAGAGGGTCTCATTTTTTGGGAAATCGCAACTAAGCATCGTATTTTTTTTAAATTTCACCATTTTTTTTTAAATCTTTCAGAAAATTCAATGAAACAAACTACGATTTCTAGCTAGTATAGTTTGTTGTGATGGGCCTTCATTCTCCCGGCCACCTAGCGGAGAAAAAACACAGCATGTTGTTAAAGGGCAGAGTGTTGTCTTTGGGTTGTTGTATAATAACAACAATATAACAATATAACTAAGTAATTAATCTCTGAGTCACGGATTGGGTGTTATAAAATGAAGTTTACAAATGAAACATCTTCTTTTGCAGAAAATGAAGACTTGCGTCATTCAATTTCTTTTATAAAGTTACTACGGCATTGGGCTGCTTTTACTAGTCAAAAACAAAGCGACATGACGTACCTATTAACTTTGCTAAAGTTGTACGAGCCTAACCCGACCTACGCATTACTACCTAGCACGGGAAAGGAATTGATGAAGATTGACGGCAACGACTGGCCTACTTCGAGAAATAAGCAATTAAAAAACAAACTGCCTCCAGCCATTCCAATTGATAGTGGGAAATATGTCCACTTTGGTGTAGAGAATGCCATAAATGGTATCTCTGTGGGACTGATTAATCGAGCCACAGATCTTGTGAAGTTCTTCGACGTCTATCAGAAAAATTCAAATCTGTTATCAAAAAGCATGCGTGCAAGAGTAAGAAAATTTACTGCAATCTTTGATGTTTCAGCCTAGCCTAAATGATAAAACTATAATTTGTTTAATTAGATTGAAGCCCTTGACACAACATTTCAAATTGAGCAGGCAAAACTGGTCCTACGAGGTGACTTTACTACACCCGAAGCTGAAATAAATGTGCCTCATTACGAAATGGATATCAATATTGATGAAGCGAAGCTGAATGAGGACAAACAAGCTGCTACTATTACTCCTATACTAGGGAAGCTAGTTTCTATCAAATCCTCAGCTTCAAGCGATGATGGTACCAAAATCCTGTTAGACACCTCCGTTTTTGTGATTGGGTTTTATGTGGGCGTTGGAAAACCAGCCGACATCAACAGTTTTCTTAGCAATCTCATTAGTGAATTAATTCTCTTGTCACCGACTCTAAACTGCATTCATAGTCGAGATTTTACTGTGTCACTTCGCTTTGTGATTGCAAACGGTCCTATGCGGTCTTATTTAAAAAGAACTAAGGGTCATTCTGGTTACTGGGCATGTGATCGCTGCATTCAAAGAGGGGAAATGATAAACCACACCATTTTGTTTCGAAATGTTAACGCGAAAAGTAGAACTGATGATGACTTTTGGACATATTACGTAAATCAATTTTCTGAAGACGATCACTTAAAAGATCCTACTGATGTTAGTCCCTTTAAAGAAATTAATTGTCGTATGGTAACTTGCTTTATTATTGATCCGATGCACACTGTAATTGAGGGAGCTTTTGGGCGTCGACTCGAGGGTTTTGTGTTTGTGTCGGGGGAGGGTAAACTTAGCACAACTAAAATTGCTGAAGCCGATAAAAGAATTAAGTTCTTTCACGCGTGTCGCCCAGAAGAATTTGACAGATATATTGGAAAGCTTTCAACTTGAAAAAGTTATAAAGTCCACGTGAAGCGCAACATACTCTATTATCTGTTGTATCCACTGTTTAAGGGGATTCTTGAAGATCACGATCTTCAGCATATAATGCTTTTACAATATGGAATGTTACTTTTGAGTCCTTTCGATAAAAATCCAGTATATCAGTCAAATTTGTTGGAAGCTAAAAAAGTTTTTGAACAATACTCGGTTGGGCTTACGGAACTTGGCATAACTTGTCGGTTTGTAAGCCATCAAGTGACTCACGTGTGGGAGGACGTTAAAAAATATTAATGCGGAATGGAGACCATCAGCGCTTTCCCGTTTGAAAGTTTTCAACGATTTTTTCGCAACTGTTTGCGTAGTGGTAATCGCCAGGCCGAACAAATTCGAAATAGGTGTATTGAAAAAAACAAATACCAACTCCCTACTACGGAATGTGGAACAATACTAACTAATCAAATGCAACTCGCCATTGCAAATAAAAAATTTAATGTAAATTCCAGATTTCCCCTTGCTTTTTTACGAAAAGGAGAGCGATGGCCTAAAAGACTTGTATTTGCTGATTTCGTCCTGACTAATCTTTTCCCTAATAATGTGATTCTTGCAAACGATGAAATGGTCTACGTCTGCATTGATATTGTTGTTAATCAAGGCGATGTATGTATCAAAGCCAAAAAATTTGTTACCCTTCGGAATGCATTCATAACACCGTATGTCTCTTCTAAATTTCATACATTTCTGGGGGGGAAGTTAAGTGACGAGACTTTTGAATTGCGTCCATCTCAAATCTTTGCCAAAATGATGGCCCTTCCTATGAATCCCTTTCCCCCAATATCGTTTGATAATGAAGAACTTGAGTGGTACTTAGTCCCCCTTTTGCATTCATTAAAAAAGTAATGTGAATTTCATTTTTGTGAATGTATAATGTCAAGAAATAGAATTTTGCTTTCCAATTTCATAAAACAAGAATTGTGAATTTGTTTTTTAAAAGCCGATATTGTAAACTCTATGCATTTTCTATTAACTGATGGTCTATGACCTGTCGTCTGCCAGGCTTGTCGTCTGCCAGGTTTGTCGTCTGCTAGGCTTTTCGTCTGCTATTTCTGTGGACAAATTTGGTGTATCCGCTTGGAGCGCTGACTATCACGGCTGAACTTTTACAGGGTGAGCCATCTCCTTATCTCTGGTTCATCACAAGTGAAATGTGAAAGTGAAACTGTGAAGTACGGAGCACATAAATAAAATATTCTCTAGTTTTTCGTTTGAATCAAATTTACAGTTGAAAATGCCAAATGCCAAAAGTGGTCTCAAGAAGTATTGTTGTTTCAGACACAAAAGATCACGAAGGAAAACCTCTCGAATCCTATTACTGTTTGTTTGGTTAGTTTACATTAATTTTACGTAGTTTCCATGGAGCTAGCATCTTTCTAGTATTCATTAAAAATCAATTTTTTGTTTAGATTCCCTGTTAGATAAATTGCCACTGAGAAAAAGGAATGGCTCTTGTGTCATTATTGGTTCCAATTTCCAAACAGGTGAACAAAACAAACTGTGGTCCTGATGAGATGGTTTACATTAGATGTGAAGAAGTCATTGAAAACAGCATAAATGATTTTGTAGCAAGTAAGTTAATTGTTAAACTGTTAAATCGAGTATCAATGTCATCTCAGTTTAACTTAGGTGTGGCCGTCAACTATACCACAAGCAAAACCCAAACAGCAATATAACTTATTATAATTTCTGCTTCAGAGAGTCAGGTGAAGGAAGTTAAGAAACGTGTTGAATGCATCATGTGCAGCTGTAAGGTGCTAAAAAACAACCACAGAAGACACTCGTAACAAAACAGAACAAGGATATGGTATTTAAGATAGTAGGTTAAGTTAACTTATTAGTTGATTGATTGATATGATTATGATTATTTGTTCAGGGTAAATTCTCTTCTGCCACTGTGTCTTCTATCGAAGATGAAGACGAAATCGAAGAGCGAGAAGTGTCCGAGCCGTAAGCTAATAACGCGCGATTTATTGAGAAACAAAAAGTTTGCAAGGAAAGGAGTTTTGAAACGCAAGACGGACATTCCTGAAGTTGAAACACCAAAAAACTTGTTCGGGGAACGTTAATCTATAAGTGCAATTTGCTGTTTTAAGTATGTGACCAACATTTCCTTCATTTTCGAATTTTTTGTTCTAATTTTGTAATAAATGCCTTTTAGAAACACCGCAAGTTAAAAACACAGCTCACTTTTGAGTTTATATGTAAAAATGCAAATAAGTTTCTTAATTTTCAATACAGTGAATTTGTCTGACTTGAAAAGTTCAACTCCCATTTAGCTTTCTATGTGACCTTGTTGTGGACTTGTGGGCTCTTTCATATTTTTTTATAGAAGAATGACTGACTAACTTCTTGCAATGCAGTGGAATCGTGATTGATGTCAGTTTAAAGTTTTTCACAGTAACTGAATTGAATGATTTTTTCATTTTCTATTCCGTGGCATAGATTTGACAGGTGTATATGCATGAAAATAAGATAACAAAGAATCGGTGTTTGACGTTTGAAAAAATGCCTTGTCCTGATTTGCGTCACAATTGGTATTATTTCATCTTTTTCTGTGACATATTTTGTTGACTTTCCCATCTTGCAGGCGTCATTAACATATAGAAAGAAAAATAAATATATCTCTCATTAAACGTTTATCAAATGTTGTATCAGCGGAACACGTCATTAAGTAAAGACTTACAAACTGTCAACGAAGTAAACACATGTATTTTATGTCAAAAACCTACGAAAATAAATTTTACACAAGATAACCTCTGAATAAATCTTTACATGTTATGTTACTCAACGCTTAAATCTGTTATTTACTGAATGTTGTTGAATTGTATCAAGTTTACCCAGGCCATCTAGTGGTGGCTGATGAAAGTTTTTGCATATTGTTTATTTGGAACGTAATTTGAATTGCCAAATTGCCCCCCATAATGCATGCTATTTACAATGTGTTAATTGAAACCATAAATAATGCAATTTTACATCAGCTTTCGAACGGAAAATAGTTTTTGGGCCGCGAAAAATTTTAGCACCGTGGCTGCTTTGTTTTTTTCCTACCCCTTCCTTTTAAATTTAAAGATGTGTCCGTTGTATGATTTTTAATCGCATTGCAAATGCGTTCACTTGAATGGATTTGGATCTTTGGCGCTAAAATTCTTCACGGGTGTTTACATGTAGAAACATAAACTAATAATATCACAGTATATTCACAATGAATGCAAGTATATTTAATTTTGTTTACATGTAGAAGTGTAAACTCATAATATCATAGTGTATTCACATTGAGTACAATGATATTTGATCCTGATAACATATCAAAATAAAGACTAATGGTATCACAGTGTATTTACATTGAATACAAGTATATTTGATGCTGTTTACATGTAGAAATATCAACTCATAATATCACAGGGTATTTACATTTAATACAAGTATATTTGATTCTGTATACTTGTAGAAATGTGAAGTCATAACATCACAGTGTATTCACATTGAATACAAGTATATTTTATTCTGTTTACATGTAGAAGTATAAACTCATAATATCACAGTGTATTCACATTGAATACAAATATATTTGATTTTGTTAATATGTAGAAATGTAAATTAATAATATTACAGTGTATTCACATTTAATACAAGTATATTTGATTCTTTTTACATGTACAAGGGTAAACTTATAATATCACAGTGTACTCACATTGAATACAAGTATATTTGATTCTGTTTACTTGTAGAAATATAAACTAATAATAACACAGTGTACTCACATTAATTCAAGTATATTTGATTCTGTTTACATGTAGAAGTATAAACTCATAATATCACAATGTATTCACAATGAAAACAAGTACATTTGATCCTTTTTACCTATAGAAGTAAAAACTCGTGATATCACAGGGTATTCACATTTAATACAAGTATATTTGATTCTGTTTACATATAGAAATGTAAAGTCATAACCTTAGAGTGTGTTCACATTGAATAAAAGTATATTTGATCCTGTTTACATATAGAAGTAAAAACTCATGGTATCACAGTGTATTCACATTTAATACAAGTATATTTGATTCTGTTTACATGTAGTAGTATAAACTCATAATATCACAGTGCATTCACATTTAATACAAGAATATTTGATTATGTTTACATGTAGAAGTTTAAACTCATAATATCACAGTGTATTCACATTGAATACAAGTATATTTTATTCGGGTTACATGTAGAAATATAAACTCGTGATATGACATTGTATTCACATTGAATACAAGTATATTTGATCCTGTTTACATATGGAAGTAAAAACTCATGGAATCACAGTGTATTCACATATCATACAAGTATATTTGATTCTGTTTGCATGTCGCGATATAAACTCAAAATATCACAATGTATTCACATCTAATACACGTATATTTGATTCTGCTTACATGTAGAAGTTTAAACTCATAATATCACAGTGTATTCACATTGAATACAAGTATATTTGATTCTGTTTACTTCTAGAAATATAAACTAAAAATATCACAGTGTTCTCACATTGAATACAAGTATATTTAATTCTGTTTAAATGTATAAGTATAAACTCATAATATCATAGTGTATTCATATTGAAAAAAGTATATTCGATCCTGTTTACATATGGAAGTAAAAACTCATGGAATCACAGTATATTCACATTGAATACAAGTATATTTAATTCTGTTTACATTTAGGAGTATAAACTCATAATATCACAGTATATTCACATTGAAGACAAGTATATTTGATTCTGTTTACATGTAGAAGGATAAACTCATAATATCACAGTGTATTTAAATTGAATACAAGTATATTAATTCTATTTACATGTAGAAGTATAAACTCATAATATCACAGGGTATTCACATTGAATACAAATAAATTTGATCCTATTTACGTATAGAAGTAAAAAATCATGGTATCACAGTGTATTCACATTTAATACAAGTATATTTGATTCTGTTTAAATGTAAAAGTAAAAACTCATAATATCGCCGTTTATTTACATTGAATACAAGTATATTGGATTCTTTTTCCCTGAAAAAGTTTAAACTCATAATATCACAGTGTATTCAAATTAAATACAAGTATATTTGATCCTGTTTACATATAGAAGTAAACACTAATGGTATAACAGTGTATTCACATTGAATACAAGTATATTTGATTCTGTTTACATGTAGAAATATAAATTCATAATATCACAGTGTATTTAAATTGAATACAAGTATATTTGATTCTGTTTACATGTAGAAATGTAAAGTCATAATATCACAGTGTATTCACATTGAAGACAAGTATATTGATTCTGTTTACATGTAGAAGTATAAACTCATAATATAACAGTGTATTTAAATGGAATACAAGTACATTTGATTCTGTTTACATGAAGAAATGTAAACTTATAATATCACAGTAAATTTACAATGAATACAAGTATATTTGATCCTGTTTACATATAGAAGTAAAAACTCATGGCATCACAGTGTATTCAGATTGAATACAAGTATATTTGATTCTGTTTACATTTAGGACTATAAACTCAGAATTTCACACTGTATTCACATTGTATACAAGTATATTTGATCCAGTTTACATATAGAAGTAAAAGCTCATGGTATCACAGTGTATTCACATTGAATTAAAGTATATTTGATTCTGTTTACATGTAGAAGTGTAAACTCAAAATATCACAGTGTATTGACCAGAGATAAGGAGATGGCTTACTCCACGTATAGCCCAGCAGTCGACATTTTCCCTCCTCCCCCTCTCTAGAAGACAAATTTGACTGCGCTGCTCCTTTCGGCTAGCTCCGGAATCATGGCTGTACTTGGCGGTAAGGACGGTATGGTTTAAAACGTGAAGGGGGAGCGCTACTGGGAAATCCTTACCGCCAAGTACGGCAATGATTCCGGAGCTGGCCGAAAGGAGCAGCGCAGTCGAATTCGTCTGCTAGAGAGGAGGAGGAGGGAAAATGTCGACTGCTGGGCTTTACGTGGAGTGAGCCATCTCCTTATCTCTGGTATTGACAATGAATACAAGTATATTTGATTCTGTTTACATGTAGTAGTATAAACTCATAATATCACACTGTATTTACATTGAATACAAGTATATTTGATCCTGTTTACACATAGAAGTAAAAACTCATGGTATTACAGTGTATTCACATTTAATACAAGTTAATTTGATTCTGTTTACATTAAGAAGTGTAAACTCTTAATATCACAGTGTATTGACATTGAATACAAGTATATTTGATCCTGTTTACATATAGAACAAAAAACTCATGGTATCACAGTGTATTCTCATTGAAAACATGTAAATTTGATTCTGTTTACATGAAGAAGTGTAAACTCATAATATCACAGTGTATTCACATTGAATACAAGTATATTTGATTCTGTTTACATGTAGGAGAATAAACTCATAATATCAAAGTGTATTCACATTGCATACAAGTAAATTTGCTTCTTTTTACATGTAGAAGTATAAACTTATAATTTCACAGTGTATTGAAATTGAATACGAGTATATTGGATTCTGATTACATGTAGAAGTATAAACTCATAATATCACAGTGTATTCAAATTTAATACAAGTATATCTGATTCTGTTTACATGTAGGAGAATAAACTCATAATATCAAAGTGTATTCACATTGCATACAAGTAAATTTGCTTCTGTTTACATGTAGAAGAAGCAAATAACTTATAATTTACCAGTGTATTGAAATTGAATACAAGTATATTGGATTCTGATTACATATAGAAGTAAAAACTCTTGGTATCACAGTGTATTCACATTGAATACAAGTAAATTTGATTCTGTTTACATTTAGAAGTATAAACTCATAATATCACAGTGTATTCACATTGAATAAAAGTATATTTGATCGTGTTTTTATATAGAAGTAAAAACTCATTGAATCAAAGCGTATTCAAATTGAATACAAGTATATTTGATTCTGAAGATGAAAGCGTCGAGGCGGAAATTCCACACAAGACCAAGAATTTCCTTTCTTTGCTGGAAAGGCGCCGTTGGGCCGCGAAGAAGTTGTTGGGTAGAGCTGGGTCATCTGACTTCCACAGTAGACCGGATTCGTAGCGTTCGCCATTGTTCTTTGGGGTTTCCCTCAAGATTTTCCAGGCTTTCGCTTTGCCTGGGCTGATGGGTTTAACTTCGTTCGGCTTTGTACCGAAGGTGTCGAACTCGATGAACTGTTGTAGCAATGTGTCACATCGGTTTTCGGCTAAACTGAGATGGAAGCAGTTCCGACTCTCTTGTTCGGGTCGTACAGCAGGACCGGCAACGCACCAGCCAAAGGCGGTAAGATAAGCACGAGGGGCCCGCTGATCGTACGGATCTTTGTGGGTCTCGAAGATCTCGATTGCGGCAGGATGGTCCTGGCCGATGAGGATGGCGACGTCTTTGTCAAGCACCGAGTGGATTAATACATGAGCGAGGTGTGGCAATTTCTTTGAGAGACCCGTCAACTCGATGGAGTCTTTTTTCAGACGTAAAGTGTCCATCACTTGCACGTCCATGATATTAAAGGTGAAGTGACCGTCTAGCGAAGCGATGTCGAATGTAACTATCTTGTGAGCGGTCGGTCGACTCTCTCCATCACCTGTTCTTGTGACGACACGTTCCACGCGACCTTCTAAACCGAGGAGCGTTGCTACTCCTTTTTTGATGACGGATATTTCACTACCACCGTCGAGGAAAGTAAATAAGTGAGTCTCTTTCCCGTTGGTGCGCAAGATCACCGGAACGATAGGGAGTAGAGTAGGTCTGGTCGATCCTGTGGCCACCGATCCAGAGAATCCGGCCTTTTTCTGGCCTCCCAATTTCGGATAGAGTCGCAGAGCCCCGTATAGCAGAGGATGGTGAACACCGTCGCAATTCGGCTGATTACACCTCTCCGTGCGACGTCATTCTCGACTAAGATGGTCGCGACCTAGACAACGAAGGCAAACGTTACACTCCTTCACGATTGCGGCTCTTTTTTTCCACTGGGACCGCTTTAAACTGTCTGCAATTTTTTAGGTGGTGGAAATAGGTAACCTTACAGCTCGGGTATCTTGACTGGTCAGATTTGTCGGTCTTGTCGGTGGTTGTGTTAAAGCCAGCTAACTTTTGTTGTGGCTAGCCGAGCTATGATGCCTACTATCATTGGGTTTCGTTTAGAATCTCGGTTGTTGGATCTTGGTAGATCCAGCGCAGATTGACTGTTCAGCCATAGCAACTCCATCGAGCCATTGATCAAAATCCTCCACGGTAGGTAAGTGAGGCTGCATCGACAATCTTTTCTCTCTCCATCGACTTCTCAAGGCAGGGGGAAACTTTGAGACAAGTTGAGAAAGCGTAGCGTGGCTATGAAGCTCCATTCCGTAGCCGCCGAGCCGTAAAGTTGCTACAACGGAGTGGAGATCGGCTGAAAAGGCGCGCAGGGCTTTATAATCGTTATCCCGGAATGGCTGAAGTTTTAGTAGGGACGATGCGCAGGCCTGGGAGACGATCTGTGGGTTTCCGTATCGTTTGTGAAGTTCACTAAGGGCGTGTTGGAAAAGGCCTGGATTCAGCAGAGCTCCACCGATATCCTTCCGGATGGTTGGCGTAAGCGCGTCATATAGGTGGGCGATGCGCTCTGCGTCGGAACTGACAGTGTCTTGGACGAAAACTTTGAACATTTGGATGAACATCGGCCAGTGGCGGGGATCGCCATCAAAACTTGGCGCCTTCATACGTGGTGGTTTGGCACCGGAACGATTCATAGTTGTGTTTTGGCTTCCAAGCGTATGGATCCAAGCATCGGGTGTGTATGCGCATGAAGGAGGATGCGTGTGGAGGAGCCGTAGGGCTTGGTGATCTCGGTAAATACACAGGCGGTGCCATAATACTGCTAGGAAACGGCACGGATGTTGGTTGCGGTGTCCCATAGTTATGAGTCGGAATGAAGGCCGATGGAGCGGCAGCAGTTGCCGGCATGGCCGGCCCGTGAAAGAAACTCGGTGGTGATGGGAAACGACTCGTAAATGTTGGTGGTGGAACCAGTTGTGGATTGGCAAACATTTGTTGGAGAACGACTTGTGGCGTGCTCGACATCCGAGTAGAAGTGAGCGGAAACGGATTCAAAGGTGGATTCGGTGCAATACTAGAGGATTGGGCAACCTTGTCCATTATCGGCTGGTTGGCCGTTACACTTATTGGATTTCCTGAGGTTGTTATTGAAGCTGGGCTAGGAGTAAATATCGGAACAGGAGCTGCGGGAATGTTTTGTTGCGTGAGTGTAATCGAAGTAGGAACTTTCAATGGTCTTCCAGTGAGAGCATTAAATGCTCAGGTTACAAGACCGCGGACTTGATTTAGAACTCCGCCGAAAGCGGAAGGTGTCGTGATTGATAACGTCGTAACAGGGACCGGAATCTACGGCGGAAAGAGTCGAATAGGCGTCAGTGGTTTCATGTTACTCGCTCCGATTAGCGGCGTCATGGTTGTAGACGCCGGACGAACGCCTGAAGTTGCTGATGTAACGGTGTGGTAGACGTCACAGATGGAAACTGGCTCTGAGAATTTCCAGGCTGGGGTACCGTAGGAATCGTAGTTGCTGCTGGACTTTAGGTTTTAGTTTATGAGGCGTTTGACGGACCACTGCCAGTGGATAATGCTCGTTCAGAAGGATCCTGCTCGTTTCCAGTTAGCTGGTTTAACTGTTGTTTCAGAATGGCACCTGAGAGTCGTTGAAGGTGTATTTGGTCCTGAAGCTCCCTTTGTCGTCGATCAGCAGCGACTTGCCGTTGATAATCCTCGGCTTGCCGTAAGGCAGCATCTTCCGCTGTTCTACGCGCCGCTTCGTCTTGAGCTTTCTGGAGTTTGAATTTGGCCTGTTTCTGAAATCTTTCAGCCTCTTGAATCTTAGCGCGTGCGGATTATGCACCAGAAACACGAGAAGAGTGCTTGGACGATACGGATGCTGAAGACAGATTTGAAAACTTGGCCAGGTAATCATCGCAATGAGCTAGCAGAGCTTGGTGTTCATATACAACAACACCTGCAACCAATTTTGCTCGCCATTGATAGCTTCAGGTGATAGGTTTGCGGGAGAAAACTGCAAGAACCGGTCGTGACGTCTTTCCAAGTCATCGTAATCGCAAACATACGTGGCTCGTAATGCACGGAGGGTGTCACGGTCATCTCCAGCTTGGACGGCTGTCATCAGCCTCTTTCCTGACTTGGTATGAATTGACTTTCCAGTCGTCCGGAATCGCTTAAGGCGCACGGGATCTATAGTGGTCTCCCAATCAGGCGGTTCGTCATCTTCAAAAATTACAGGAAGCGGAAAGGTTGATTGGGCCATGATGCAATGTATTTAACGCGATGGAGCAAAGAGGTACAAACGATGAATGTAATTAATGGACGGGTTGAGTTGCCTTCTTACAAGGTGATGACAGACAAAGACACACACAAGGGCGGATTAATTTAACTTGCGACGCATGATCCGGTCTTGAGAGCTTGGACGGAAGAGTTGGTTCAGACCAACGAAGCGTGTTTTATTCGTCTTGGTGTTCCGTATCCTCACTTATATAGGTGGGGGTAACGGTGGCACCTGCACGGGTGAAGAAACTTCGTACTCAGAAGAAGGGCCGACCATGTCGATGACTTCACAATCAGAAAGTTTTGGAATGAATGAATTATAATAGGTAAACTATAAGCTCTATAATTGAAAGCAATTAAAGGTATGGATAGCTTTTGATAAAGGCTATCCATTTCTGTAAAATTTATTATTTTTGGTTTCATGGTTTTCCCGAAAAAAATTATTGAAATATTACGTATTATTGGAGGTTGGGGATTACCGGATACCCGCTGAACCACACCAACCTAACGGGAAAATGGCAAATCAGGTTACTCTTCCAATAAGCACTTTTTAAGCAAAATTTTTGCAGAAATGGACATATCTCATCAAGATATATCCATTCCTATAACTTTTCTAAGTTTTGACTTATAGTTTCCCCGATCATTACAAGATCGGGTTTTGGAACCGCCAACCCAAGGCCCATGGGATGACAATTTACACTAATTTAAGAAAACACACCGGTACTTAATTTAATCTATTATATAAAATGAAAAAACAATTAATTTAAGCAAATCTGTTGTATTTGTAAAACTTAATAACGAGCAAACAAAAAATTTAAATAATAAAACTACACGAAAGAAACAAACAAATCAAAGCGGCATCCCCATAGAAATACCGTGTCAAAAATACAGAAATACGCTCTGATTTTTCTTATTACTTGTCGTTTAACAATTTTCAATTAAGACCTTTTTTCGCTTAACCCTATCGGGAACTGCGCGAACACCGAGAGCCCTTGAGTTTTGGAAAGAGCAGGGATAGGGCGGGCCGCCGGTGCCAGCTATCAACCAAAAATCGCTAGTTCTTACTGATTGACAACTGAAAACGAAATTGTCGGGTGCCATCTTTCAACTAAAATTGCATGATCTTGCTGATTGACAACTGAACTTGAAATTGCAGAAAGAAAACAAGCAATGAGTTAGGATTTTTGGCTCCCAGATGGCACCGGCGGCCCGCCCAATTCCCAATTCTCTGATAATTCTGAAAAATTCCAACCCCAAAATCCCAATTCTCTTCTCTGAAAATAATTAATATCTCGTTAAGCGTTAATTTTCAATATAGGGACATACGGTAAATCATTCATTATTTTAAAAAATCCAATTTAATAAAAAATAAAAAAAAAATGACATGGCCGATATGAATTTATGATACACAAAATTCCCAATGTAACACAATTTTTTTTTAGTTTTGTCGCTTAGATCCAATATTGCTATACCGATTAAATGAAAAAAATTTGTTACATTGGGAATTTTTTCCTTTTTAATATTTTTCAATGAAATTCACCGAGTAGATAGCCCTTATCCCTGAGAGATTTACCTTGGTAAAGGTGGAAGTCTATGCCATGGTTATTGGGCCCCAAAATGTTTATTGTTTCCCCAGGGGTTCCAGCCGGGATTTGATTGGCTGAAAATTTTTGTGCGTAAATAGGGGAGTTGTTCGTTTTCATTTATTTTTTATCTGATTCGCCGTATTCAACTTCGTGCCAATGGGTTGTTTCTAAATATGTAGGTTTTTTGTTAATTTTATATATTTGTTTTTTATCGAAATTCAAATTTCGGTCGTGAAAGTCGGGTTCTGATTGGTTGGTGGCAGGTTGGTGGATTTAGGGACCCTCCTGTGCCGCGGGTTTTCGTTTTTTTTTGTGAAATTTCATTACAGTTGGATTCTCCATGTAAAACTGTATGAAATAGGGTATATTTTGTGATGAAAGGTTGGTTTGTTAATTTTTAATTTGTGTTGGTTTACAAACGACGAGGGCGGCTGTCGTTTGTCATTTGTTTTTTATGCTGTCAGGGAGAGAAGCGGAAAACGTCAGGTTTTTCGACGGTTCAGCCCACGCAGCCCCACATAAATCTCGAAGGCCGACACCCAGTGGCGTTATTATTACCTATCGTTTGCCGTAAAATTCATGTAAATCCGCTTAAAACTTAGACCGTAATTAATTTTTTTATTTTATGATAATTGGGAGGGGTTGGTGGGGGAGAGATCAAAAGCAGACATTTTTTGGTACGTTGTTTGGTTATTAATATACACCAAACTAAACAGATAATATGTTTTTGAGATTCTTTATTATCTCTAGAATGTATTGATGTGATAGTTTACTTCGATTTTTATAGCTTAAGAACTAAAATTACAATAAAATTTACCCCCCTTCCCGACATCCATTGCGGTGGCTATTTTGATGACGCGCCTTATTCAAATTTGAATGCTGACTTTTACTTATTATTATTTAGATGTTTTAAATAAACAGGAATGTTGTATGTAAACACAAGTACCTTTAAAGAGAATCTCAGTGTATTTAAAAAGTAAGTAGCAAGTGTCTTACTCAAATACAGCACAAAACTAATACAACGAGTGAAACAAACAAATTGTTTTGATTATTTCATTATTTAAATAGATTTATACATTAGAAAATACCTAATTAGATTTAAAAGGTATGTCCTTAGTTGTATAGTAGGCTTGTAAAGTTGCTTTCCAACTGACTGTTCAATTGCTGGTTGTTGCCCCGTTTTCAAACCAGTAGGATTCCGATACCTGGAAAGGGAAAATAAAAGAGTGATGTCAGGGCTATAACATTCAAATATTGTTAAATAAGTTACCTCTTTAATGAGTGTGTTAATTTTTTTAATAATTCCAACATGGTTTACTTTCTGTATTCAAAAGTGTAATTACCATCGTCGATGGAAATCGAAGTTAACACAGTGAATGGAAATTTAAAGCTATACCTGAAATCACACTGTCAGACGTTTAGGCATTTTATTAAACCTACATAAAATTCGTTGAATTATAATAAATTAATTATATTTCCTAGAAATTCTTACTACTAATGTGAAATGGTTTTAATGTTGTCTACGAGTTAAACACAGCAAATTGTTTTTTAATTAAAAAAGTGTATTTTAATTACAAATATACACACACATTTTTAAAAAATATCACAAACACAAATAAACTTACATAAAAACAAAATTCACATTTAAATAACGTTTAATAATAAAACATTTAAATAAAAAACTAAACAAACATCAACCAGCTGATTGTCTGCTTAAAACAAAGGAAGGTGGCATCCCGTGATCCCTCGTAAAAAGGCATTGAAAAAGGGTTGGCTAGCACTCGGCCCCACGCCAATCGGGGAGCTTTTTAGTCGATCCGGTGCGTGGATAATCTTAATCGGGGAAGTGATATCGGTGCTCGGTGCGGTTTTCGGTGCTCGGTGCCTTCCCCGATTATCAATAAGAAGTATTCCCCGATTACGATTCCCGATTAGAAAACTTAAGGCCACGATTTGGATGTGTTGCATATCTTCGAATAAAAATTAGAAGAATACACCATCGCTACCTAATTAAACTTGAATAAGTAATAAAAAATATTCATTCAGAATACTTTTTTACTAAAATGTTACTATTCTTCTTATATCAACCTTTCTTAAAAACATGTAATAAGTCAAAACGGGAAACCATTAATATATCAGTTCACACGAAAATTAAAATATTATTATATTTCATTTCTTTCTGTATGTCAATTGTATTACCATGTGACAACACGAAACGCATGAATTGATCAAGGGCAATAACAAAATGTTACATAATACCAATTCACACGAATTTAACATATGTCCCTGAGAGATTTTCCTTGGGAAAGATTGAAGGCTATCCCGTTGTTATGGGCCCCAAAATGTTTATTGTTTCCCCAGGGGTTCCAGCCGGGTTTCGATTTGTTGTCAATTGGAGGGAATTATCGCGTGTAAACTGGGGAACTTTTCATTTTTATTTATTTTTTATTCGATTCGCCGTATTAAACTACGTGTCTGGGCAAATTTTCAAGTCTGTTGGTGTTTTTCTTCATTTTATATATTTATTTATTCGGTCGAAATTCAAATTTTTTAGGTTCCCGACGGTTTGTGATTGGCTGCAAAATTGGGGGGAATTATCGCGTGTAAACTGGGAAACTTTTCGTTTTCATTTATTTCTTATTCGATTCGCCGTATTAAACTACGTGTCTGAGCAGAATTTCAAATCTGTTGGTGTTTGTGTTCATTTTATAACTTTTATTTTGTGTTTGACTGTTTGTTTACAAATATCGTACGCGGCTGTCGTTTGTCATTTATTTTATTAGCATTTTAAGAACAATGAAGTCAGCCGTGAAAACTGTTTGTACAATCAGTCATTCGTGTGGTGCCATCTAGTGGCAAAGGCAACGACGAAATGTGCGATTCTAACCTAACCTAACCCACCGTAGTGTTTTGGCACTACAACTATTTCACTGATTTTAGCCATCGCAGGCCTTTCATTATTTTTATATTATTATTTTATTATTGATCAACCTAACCGGTACTTGGTTTCAAACTAGGCTATCCCGTTGCTGTTTTTTAAATTGAATAATTGCGCAATAGCGCGCCACTTCACCATTCAGCCTGGTTCAGCCATTGACGTATGCCCAACTAAATCTCGAAGGCGGACACCCAGTGGCCTTATTAATTTCATATTGTTATGCATATCTTCGATAAACTCGTATGTAATTTGGAAATAAAATTTCTTAATGAAGGCTCTTCCCCAAGAGTAAATGCATGGCTATTTTTTACAACAAACTCCAAAAATGCCTTATGGGCTTCAGCAACGTCATACTGAAAATAGGAACATTTCACTTATAATAGCTTTATTGAATAGAATGCAAAACAGGTTATGTTTTCCTTAAATGCCTTTACAGCTATACCTTCACCATCCACTGTGGTTAGATTTGTTCTTCAATTTGTTTTTCAATTTTATCTGAATGTTTGGTATGCATATGTTTCGACATTGTGCCTGTACCACTAATGATGAAAGTAGCTGGGCAATATTTACACTTGCATGTTTTACTTGTGCCAATTTCATCGCAATGCAACCAAGTCCAGGATTTTTTTTCCTCGTTCTTGATACAGATGAGCATGCAGCTGATTCTGTAGACTGAGAAAATGATGTTGACGTAAATGTGCCTGTTGACAAGTTTTTGTTAAATTACTTTATTTCTTCTCACAAAATTGGAATTGAGAAGAGAAATTAGTCGTAACACTACCAGCTTCATTTGTTGATTGCGTTTCAGCACTTTCGTCTGCACTGTCGTAAAATTCAATGCTAATGTTTTGTGTACTGACGTTAGACGCATTAAAAACAAACTTTTGGCTATGCATAAAAAAAAAAAGAATATTGCCTAAAAAATATACAATTTAAAAAATCCCCAACGAAATATTTCGTTGCAATAGATTCTACCCGCATTGGACAAAGCCGAAACCATGTACAGTATCCTGCACAAAAATCCGAAAACCGATTTAATTTTTTAAAGCCACCTATTGGCGGGGTAGTGGGTTTTTTGTTTGTTTTTCTTTAAGGGGGGGGGTAGACGGGGTGATGGACACGACAGGGTAGGGCTGGGTAAGTCTAGACATTTTAAAAAGGTGCCTTAAGGTATTACGCTTTAAGGCAAGTTACAGGTCGGGACATTTTTGCAACCCACAGGGTGGTGTGTTTTTAAAACGACAGTTGGAAATTTAGGGCTTGGGCTTGGTAATGTTGCTTACCGAAACAATTTAGATTATGTTCCAGTTGCCTGAAAATGTTTATGATGATGCCAATGGCGTAGGTGTAGCGTTCCTGAATGTGTTGCTGGAGATCGGTGTTCGATTCCAGATGAGGTGATGAGTGAATATGGTTATTTTACGAGAAATTCTCGTTTATATATAAAACAAATTTTCATCGAACAATATGTGCTTTTTTTGTTTATTAAATAATTTTAAAAATAATAATCTCCTTCGTTCTAGAGAAATTAATATTCCCAGCAAATTCGAATGAAGAATATTATAACAATACCAAATATTTTGCAATTCCTTATTGGGAATCGAACACTGATCTACGGCGTCGCAATCAGAGGCTCTACACATATGCCATCGGTATCGACATAATTGTGCACAGGCAGCTATTTAATTTATTTGGGTAAGGAGTATTACACAGCCTGAGTCCAACATTTCCAACTGACGTTAAAAAAAACATACCAGCCTGGGGGTTGCAAAAATGTCCCTGTAAAGTACTGAAAAATAGTGGCTTTCAGGTATTTCAGTGTTTTAAAATTTTTACAAATTTTAATATTATTATTAAATTGATAATTGGAATACACTAAAATGATTAAACATATTTGGAATTGTGTTGTAGTAGCAGACGTAAAATAACAACGCAAAACGTAAGAAAACAGATAACAAATTTATATTATTCAATATTTCTTGAATCGTCTTCGTTATTTCGTCTCTAATCTCTCATTTCGAGAATTTTAATAAATTTATTTCATAATACTTTCACATTTATTATTTGAACTCATATATCCATGTAAAAAACGTGATACGTAGTAGTACTACTACGTATTTCAAGTCTAGATTTCCGTAGTGTTGGGTCGTTACCGATAGCGAATAACGAAATGTTTCGTTAATATTGTAGCGTTCACGCATCATTCGTAAGAGAACTCTCGCCATCCGTTATAGCTGTAACTGATAGACAAACGACCGATGGAAGTGTCATTCGAGCGTCATCCGATTGCTGATACATCGGATTTGCTGACTGACTCTTTCCCACACCTGAAAGACTATAAATGGGACTGTAGTGTAGACCTTCGGGGCCAGTAGTTTAATAGAACAGTTATGTTTACTTTGTGTAGTGCTTGAGTGTTGAAGAGATTGAATACACCTAGATTGATACACCAAACCCATCGGCGATAACTCGTTACATGGTGGAGATGCATGGTAGACCTTCCTGGTAAAATAAGGAAAGATCATTGGGCTTCATTCTGAGTTGTTAGGGGACGAAGTAATAGAGTAAGACACTAGGAGGCAGGTGCTGTTGAGAGGTCCTTGGAAGGTGTGACCAGCGGGTATTGGTACCTTAAATTGCGTGGGTATAGGACCACAGGCCTAACCGAGCTTCTTATTCGTTTGAACGTCCACAACTCAAGTAAGAGAGCGGATCTTGTGTTGTTTTATGCGGGTTAAAATAGGTCTACCTGGGGGTTCGTCGATCCTGAATGATCGGGTATAGATGAGTACTGGTCCACTGCGGCAAAGTAAACGGTTAAGGGGGATTGAAGTGTCACCCAAGGGCGAAGTAAGGGAACGTAGGGGGGCCAACGTAACGGAAGCTAAACCGGAAGTTGCGACCAAAGTTTGTGTTAGTACTGGGACGCAAACCTCTCTAGCGATTAGTCAACCCGCCCCAAGCCTCGGAGCTGAATCAGGGAATCTGGTCCGGAGTTCGGGATAGAGGGCGAATCGGTTGTGCAATTATCGGAAGTTCTTGCTACAGCGGAGGCCGAGAGACAGCAGTGTAGGGGAACGGACGGTTGTAGATCCAGACGACTCGGGAGAAGAGGCGGGCGCAAGAGAGCGATCCACTACCTATCCACCCCTGCCAGGTAGTAGGGCCGAGAGTAGGCTTAACTTGGTGGAAGCGGGGATAGAAGGGGCCTACTACACGGAGTCACTTCAGTGAGATTCCGGCAACCTACGAGAGGACGTGGTGGGGCTCAGGGCGACTCCCGAGGCGGAAGAGGGCACCAGTCAGGAGGGCTAAGATTGGCACGGTTGGAGAAGCCGACCCATATTGTCGGGAGAGTAATCACTTGCAGATTCGGTAGACGAAGAGGAGCTTGCGAGTGAGTCGTCAGGCTGTTCAGTGGTTTCTCGGGCCACGAAACCAGTAGTCATGGCCCAACGACCACCTGCCCCCCAACTGAAGTACCGGGCTCCTCCGATCTTCTACGGGAGAAAGGATGAGGATGCAACGGACTAGCTAGAGCGTTATGAGAGTTCGGCTCTCTATAAGCGCTGGGGACCAGCTGAGATGGCCGAGAATTTTAGGATGCAGCTGGATGGGGCGGCTAGGAAATGGTTTCTCTGCGTGGGAGCGCCAGCGGTGTGGCGGGATACACCGGCAGTGGCAGCAGCACCAGGGGTGGTGGCTGTGCCTGGGACGGACGGACTATGAACGATGTTTCTTAGGGCCTTTCAGCCACAACATTATGGTCGCTATCAAGAGGCAAAGTTACGACAGCGGAAGCAAGGGATAGACGAATCAGGGGTGGAATACTTCTACGACGTCATCGATTTGTGTCGGAGGCTTGACCCAGGGATGTTGGAAGAGGCGAAGGTGGAGTATCTGTTTCGTGGTTTGAAGCCTACCCTTGTCGAGAAGATCTGGGTGACTAGCCCGAGAACTACAGTGGAATTCTTGACTGCGGTGCAGCTGCACACGGAAGTGTCTGAGTTGGCTATTCGACCCGAATAGGCCGTGAGCATGTTGGGACCAATGAAGGGGTTACCTCCTTTAAAGGAGGAAGTTGGGACTGAATTGAGAGACCTGGTGCTGGAATTGAAAGCTGAGATCACCGGGTTAAAACGCGCGTCAAAATCTCACAGGCTGGAGGGTGGACGGGGAAACTCGGGGCGACCTCAAAATAATGTGTCGTTCGCATCTCGGACTTCGGACGGGAAGCCTATCTGTCATAATTGTACCAAAGCGGGGCACAAAATTTCGTTTCTGTAGGGTGGAGAAGGGCCAAGACCAGAAAAGTGTGGCCCGAAAGAAGATGGGAAGGGCGGTCAGCGGAGTGATCGTCGAGACGAGGGAGAGAACAGATGAAGAAACGATAGGTGTAAGGAAGATGGAAAGGCCTGGCAGGCTAGGCGACGGAACTCCGAAGAAGATGACCAGAACACCGTGGGTGTCGGCAGACGAAGACGACTCAGGAGAGGCGGCCGTACTGCTTATTAACTCTTCCCGCCTGATAACAGAAGAGGTAGTGTCCCAGGGAATAAGGATCAAGGCGGTGATTGACACCGGAGCGGTGGTGTTGGTGGCGTCTCCGAGCTTGCAAGAGAAACTAGGAGCTCGTCGTATGGGTTGGGACGGACCGTCTGTTGTCATGGTAAACGGCCAGAGAGCTCCCCCACTAGGAGCCCTCGAGCTGGAAATCGAGCACAGAGGAATGAAGGCCAGTGGAAAAGTAATTCTATTGGAAATGAGAGGGATCGAGTTACTGCTGGGCAACGATTTTTTGAGCCGGTTCAAGCGGCTCCAAATAAATTAGTCCTGAATGGCGCTGAATTATTGCTCGGAGAGTTACCCGTTAACATAATCGAAGAACTAGAGGCCGTGAAAGCACCTAGATTGGTCACGAAGACGGGTAGAATGCTTCCGCCCAGAGCCATTGTTCCGAAAGAGATAGAAGCCGTGACTCAATGAGGCACCGTGGATGATTGAACCCTCGGAACATCTTGCTCGAGCAAAGGGAGTGACGGCGGGTAAAGTGCTGGTGTCTTCAGATCAACCGTTAGGACAAGTGTTGATGATTAACTTAACCAATCGGCGCGCCTATCTAAGGGAGGGGACCGTTTTGGGGCAGATGGAGGCTTTGGAACCCTCCATTGTCGCCGTGGATGAAGGGGAAACTCCAGATTCACTGGGCGACTATGTTGGGGAGGACTCAGCTGAGTCAATAAGCGACTTATATGCTACGCCGAGAGTGACCTCTATTCCTCGTCAAGCTTTTCGGGCTCAAGTAGCATAGACGCTTCCCCCTGCTGATGTGGAGAAGATGGTTGAGCTACACGAGGAATTTGACACTAGTTTTGCTTTGAAGGAGGGAGAACTGGGGGTGTGCAAGATTGCAGAGCATCGTATAAATACTGGTACAGCCACGCCGGTATATCAGTCTCCCTATGTAATAGTTTCTAGACTGTGTATTTGCCAGTAAACTAACTCTACTTAAGACGATACAACCATGCACTTATATACCAAAAGATTCAAGGTTAAGAAGGGAGGGGTTTACAATAACTTTTACTTTTATCATGAACTATTATCCTCAGGGAAGGTTGCATTCGTTACGACCTTCTTGCTGGTTGGGGCTGCTGTTGCTGGGAGGAATTGCTGCGGTCTATTATATTCCTTCCCCCCTTCGGCAAGAAGAAATTGGTCCTCCAATTTTCCTCTTTGTCATCTGATTTTCTTCTTCTCCTTACTTCTTTTCGGCATGTGGCGTGACAATGGCTAAATGAAAACTTGTTTTTACCTGTCACCAGCTTAACCTATTTTCTTCACCGTTTACCTTGTTTGCTGGGCTATGTGTATATGGTTGGAGACACAAAATACAAGATATGTTTCCTTTACCGTTATTCGTTGCCTTTAGGCTAATAAGAGTGTTGGTTAATAAATGATGGTTTACGTTCCTTTTTACTGGAATGCTACGACAGATTTCGATGATTTCTTTTTTCTTGTATGCTTTTCTTCTCTTTTCTTCCTTTAGTTCTTTCTTGACGCTCTTTTACGTCGGTTCTTTGTTTTCCTGTCTTCGTTCGTTTTTGTGTTTGCTTGTTAATGCTTGTTGCTATTTTTATTATTATTATTTTTTTAAAGGTTAGTTGTTTTTAGATTCAGTTTCCGTTGAGTATCTGCAAAGGTCTTCCCATACCATTCCATAACCCACAACGTAAGTTCACGTGGTATGTTTTCCTGTGCATTTGCGAGCTTGATCGGATTCCCAGTTTTCTTCCATAATAGGGTAAATACTACGTTGTTTCGGGGCACTTGGTTGAGCTGGGCGTGATTGTGAGGGTCTTTCCATGGTAAGAGGTGTAGGAGCCGTCATCCTAGTGAATGGTTGTTCTATTATTTCTTCTGGTGGTTGAATGTTTGAATTTGCGATCATTGAAGTTAATTCGTGTGCTTCTTCCATATTGATTCCGTATCGTCTTAATCTTCTAGTTTGACGAATTTTTTCCATGATTCTTGTGAAAGGGTCACAAATGATGAATATGCGTAGGCATACGATGAATATAATGAATCCGATAATAGATAGGATAAGAATTTTCAATGTGTCGAACCATTAAAACATGGTACCTATCTGATTATCCTGTTTTTCTGACATCACTATGTCAGAAACTGATTTTGAATTGGATTCCTGCATTAGGCCTACTAAATCGTTTAGGATATTCAATTGCTCCATTTCCATTATTTCGTGCGCTGGATAGCTCTTCAAACTGTAGTCGAAATCATTCAAGTGTAACTCTTCGAACTCTGTGATAAGGTCTAAGTTCGGCATGTGAATGTTTGCTTTTTGTCTTACCCATTCTTTGTCTGTTGAACTATGTTCCCAGGTGTGATGGAATCCATTTAACTTTACCACTTTAGTTTTCCAAAAACAATCGGAATATCGATGTATAGACAATCCATCTACTCCAATTGTGCAGTTTTTATCTTCATAGCTAAAGAATGGTTGAAATCCACATTTGGATTCTTTTGCGGAGATAAAAATCCGTTTTGTTTCACATTATTGAAGTGTCATCGCTTGTCCGAAGCCTTGCAGTCTCCTACAGATGGGTAATCCAAGTGCTAAAGCAGCAAGAATGCCGTTACTTTGAGCTAGAATCACGGCTTGAGTTTTCTTTATCGTTGAAAGTTGACAATATACATAGCGGATTTCTTTTGCAAGTTGGTTTTCGTGTTCTGTTTCTATACTTTTTTTATATTGCTCATGCATTTTTGAAATTTCAAATTTAATTTTGTCGCCGAATTCTTCTATATTTTGGGGTAGACTGCTTTCTGTTTCATCTTTTATTTGTACATCCGGTACTTGTTCTAGGTTAAAGATGCTGCCTCGGGTATTTCTTGCTGAGCTCTTTGTTCATTGTCATCAATAATTTCCATTATTGCATCTTCCGTAATGGTGTGCTCTTTGGTGACTGGAGGATCTTCTATTTTTTCAGTTGTTGTGGGAAGTGTTGTTGAATGGCTTATTAATTTAGTTGCTGTTGTTGTCGCCATAGTTGTCGTTGATGATAGTGTAGTGGACGTGGTTTCAGATGTAGTTGAGGGCAATGTAGGTTCAGTACTTGGAGTTGTAGGCCTAGTGGTTGTAGTTGTTGGCTTAGTAGTTGTAGTTGTAGGCGTGGTAGTTGTAGTTGTAGTTGTAGGCAGGGTGGTTGTAGTTGTAGGCTTATTTGTTGTAGTTGTAGGCTTTGTTGTTGTAGTTGTAGGCGTAGTAGTTGTAGTCGTAGGCTTAGTTGTGGTAGTCGTAGGCTTAGCTGTGGTAGTCGTAGGCTTAGTTGTGGTAGTCGTAGGCTTAGTAGTTGTTGTAGGCCTAGTTGTCGGTGGTGTGCTTTTAACGGTCGTTTTTATGGCCGTTGTGACTATTTTTGTTTTAATTGTAGTTGTCCTTAATTTTGTAGTCGGTTTTACTGTCGTTGTGGTGCTTGAAGTAGATGAGATAGATTTTTGTGTGGTGGGCGTGGTTAAGTTTTAGTTGTTTGCTTTACTTTCTCTTTTGAGAAGAGGTGGTATAAGTGGGAGTTGTGTTCCGTCCAATGATTGTTGAGTGTGAAGCGCTATAATGGCTGCTGCTGAAAGCGTCCGTATTTGGTGCGGGTTTCGATATTCGAAGCTAAAATGTTGTTTTCTACTTGAACCGTGGCAATGTCCTCAACTCAGACGTCCTACTTTTAGTGTGAGACGTTTTCTGTTTGACGCCGGTGAATGTAGGCCAGTTCTGTCTGTTGCCATGAGCTGTCCTGTGTGTTCGAAAGTGCCCCAAATTGAACTGGTGTTGGCGCATTCCTGTAGAATAAGCATCGTTGTGTTTTCCTTGATGCAACCATTAGTGTTGAACGGTCTAATGGTGAAATCAGACGTATACTCGAAAGCTTGGCCTTTGTTAGTTACTTTACTGCAGTTTCCTACGGATACTTCTGATTGCACCAGGGGATCGTTACTTGTGATAAATGTTTTTAGTTCTTCTTGACATTTTGTCCAATCTGTGTCACAATCTTCCATGGTTAGTTGTTTTTCAAGCCCATGATGTGTGACACATTTCCCGTTTGGATATTGTCCATTTTTCAACAACCCCCAGGCGATCATGTCCCAGATGATATTTCCACTGCCGTGATTTGCTTTCAAGATACCTCCAAATATGGGTGAGTTGATTGTGTTTGTAACTGCTTTTCGTTGTTCTAATCGGACTTCTTGAATATCCTGCAATGTTACGTCGGGAAAATTTTCTATAACATCCGGGATGGTATTTATTGTTTGCAAAACCACTGCTGGTTTTTCCTGGTATCTCCTTTTAAAGCGCACTGTTCCAATTTTAAGGTTTCGTTGACTCCTACGGTAAAACTCATTTCTGATTCTTGGGAAATTAGGTAGCTGTTCTCTTTTTCTAATATCCATCTCGTTGATTCCTCTGAACAGGGTGCAGCAAATACGAAGACGTGTGTTGTTTCCGTTATGCAGATATGAGTGTTTTGTACTCGTATTGTTTGATCGACAATGTACTCAAATTTCGATCCTGGTGGGAGAGGGTCGTCCTTCGAAAGTTGACTGTACGTTATTAAAGGATTTCTGCTTCCAGACTCATAAGTAATGTATATTGTTGCATCCTTTTGTACGATTTTTCCATCTTCCTTGATTATTTTTGGTCTTCTATGCGCCAATCTTAGAGCTTCCCAGGCGTATGAAATACTGTAGAGGCGAATACCAAGTTGTTCGGCTTCGACTTGGGTGTCGAAAAGAAAGTGAACTTCTTGAAGAAGAGAACGTTGTGGTCTGGATTTCTACAGTTCTCTGTAGTCTTCACACACTGGTGTGGCAAGGTTGGTATTTTTAAGGGTTGTTGCGATTGTGTTCTTGAACATTTCATATAAAATTTTTGTGGTATCTGCAGGAAACGTCAAGTACGTTAGAGGGATTCCAACCACTTTATGTCCTATTGGTACAATGTACTTATCTGATTTGTTAAGAAAAGATATTTCAATCTGTCGACTGGTGTCGTAGAGGCGGCTGGAGTTATCTGACTCCGGTTCTCGAGGAATTTCCAGGTATCATTTTCCTTTTAGTAGCGTCTGAGTGTATGAACTGTTGGTTGTTCTTTCTCTCCACACGATCGTATTTTGATTTTGGATGAATTGTCCTTCCTGTTGGGTGGTGTTTAGTAATCCGAAAGGACTTTCGATTGGGCTATCTGGCTTCTTCTGACGTAGCGTGATCTGTTCCGCTATACAGTTGAGTGTTTGGTATTCCTTGATGGCGTACCATTTAACTTCTCCTGTAGGAGTGGCTGTGAAACTGAGTCCCTTCGGTCCGGTTTGCATGTTATTGTCGCCACATTTTTTATCGTTGACCATCCGCCAGCATTCCAAAGGGGTGATTAGTATTGTTTCTTGGGAGTAAACTGTATCGAAGGATCCGATCCAGAACGATCCGGTTATTTTCTTTGTTTTAGTCCACTGTCGACATGTCCATCCTTTCCAAGTGGTTGCTGGTTTTTGCTTGGTTACTAAGGTGTAAGTAGTTGGTATCCTTGGTAAGTGTTGTGTTTCTGGTTCTTCATTGTCACAGTAGAAAGGCAATTCGAAGTCTAGGATTCCTCGTATTTTCATATTGTTACAATCGCAGACGGATGCGTAGATAGGGTAAGTAGGATTAAGTGAATGAAGGAGGCAAAGTAGGAAGAGTAATGTCTGCATCTGTGAAAAATGAAAATGTTTAGTAATCTGGTCCTTGATATCGTCTTCGTAAGTTGTATTGGTGATTCGTTACAGGGTCGTTTCGGATTTGGTTACGATAAAGGTTGGGTATTGTGTGGTTTGTTTGTTCTGTTGGGTCTTCTTCGTTCCTGCGTGGTTTGATGTTCATCTTCACTGGATGTATCAGCTGCTGCTTCCTTGGTCGGCCTGGTCGGCGTTGGTGAAAAGTTGGTCGTCGTTGGGCTTCAACATTTTCTGGTAGGTTTTGTAGTATTTCTTCTTCCTTAGTTGTTTCTTGTTTTCTTGGTATGTAAAGTTTGAGACGGTTGGTATGTACCACAGATTTCAGTTTTTTGTTTTCAGTGTGTTGGATCTCGTAGTTGATATCCGAGAAGCTTCTTGAAATTTGAAATGGTCCGTTCCATCGATTTATGAATTTTCATGCTGCTGGTGGTGCCTTCAGTAATACGTAGTCACCTATGTTGTATTTAATAATTTTCGTGGTTACGTCGTAATATTTTTTCTGTCTTGTTTGGGATTTGAAGAGATGTTCTCTTGCCAGTGTTTGAGCTTTTTCCCACTGCTGTGAATACACCATACTAGTATCTTCATAGGTCTCGTATCTTCTGTTAATCTTGATATCGTTGGGCATTATTGGTTCTTGTCCGAAGAATAGAAAGAATGGTGTTTCTTGAGTTGAAGCTTGTTTGGCTGTGTTGTAAGCAAAAGTAACGAACGGAAGGTATTTGTCCCAGTTAGCAGGTTGGTCTGAGATATAACAAGCTAGCATGTCACAGAGAGTTCGATTGAACCTCTCAACTAATCCATCAGTTTGTGGATGATAGGCTGTAGTCCTTCTTTGTTTAACTTTGAATAGTTTACACACCTCTTGTATCAGACTGGATAGAAAGTTAGTACCTTTGTCTGTTAGAACTACTTCCGGAGATCCATATTTAGTAAATATTTTATTGACTAAAACCTTCGCAATTGTTTGGGCAGTTTGATTTCTCATTGGAACTGTAAAAACAAACCTACTGGCATAATCTGAAATAACTAATATATATTTGTATCCCTTAGCGCTTTCTTGAATTGGGCACACTATGTCCATTGCGATCCTCTCCCATACTCCTTCAACTAAAGGGAAAGGGGGCAATGGTACAGTATCCTGCACAAAAATCCGAACACCGATTTAATTTTTTAAAGCCACCTATTGGCGGGGTAAAGGGTTTTTTGTTTGTTTTTCTTTAAGAGGGAGGGTAGACGGGGTGATGGACACATAGGGCAGGGTTGGGTAAGTCTAGACATTTTTTTAATGCCTTAAGGTATTACGCTTTAAGGCAAGTAACAGGTCGGGACATTTTTGCAACCCCCAGGGTGGTGTGTTTTTTTTAAACGACAGTTGGAAATGTTGGACTTAGGCTGTGTAATACTCCTTACCCAAATAAATTATAAAGCTGCCTGTGCACAATTATTTAGATACCGATGGCATATGTGTAGAGCCTCTGATTGCGACGTCGTAGATCAGTGTTCGAATCCCAAAAAGGATTTGCAAAATATATGGTATCATGATAATATTCTCTATTCGAATTTGCTGGGAATATTAATTTCTCTAGAACGAAGGAGATTATTATTTTTAAAATTATTTAATAAACAAAAAAAGCATATATTGCTCGATGAAAATCTATTTTATATGTGAACGAGAATTTCTCGTAAGATAACAATATTAACTCATCACCTCATCTGGAATCGAACATCGATCTCCAGCACCACATTCAGAAACGCTACACCTACGCCATTGGCAGCGACGTAAACATTTACAGGCAGCTGGAACATAAGCTTAATTGTTTCGGTAAGCAACATTACCATGCCCAAGCCCTAAATTTCTAACTGTCGTTTTAAAAAACACACCACCCTGGGGGTTGCAAAAATGTCCCGACCTGTAACTTGCCTTAAAGCGTAATACCTTAAGGCATTAAAAAAATGTCTAGACTTACCCAACCCTACCCTGTCGTGTCCATCACCCCGTCTACCCTTCCCCTTAAAGAAAAACAAACAAAAAACCCATTACCCCGCCAATAGGTGGCTTTAAAAAATTAAATCGGTGTTCGGATTTTTGTGCAGGATACTGTACTTTACTTCCACCTACCGCTTTTCTTTTATTTTACATCAAACAACTTTTGACGTATTCTATTACGGCGGTACGCATGCATGGCCATGTGTACTGTCTTTGAAGTCTAGCCAACGTTTTTCCTACTCCTAAATGTCCTGCCAATATGTGATCGTGATTTTCCTTTAAAATTTGTGGCACCAGTCTTACTGGCGTTACAATTCTCCCTCTGATATCTGCTAATAATCCTTTTTCGTTTATTTTAAATTTATTTTTAACGTCCTTACTTGCTCAGCGCAGTTGTGGATGGGCTTTATCAGCAAAAGCCATAATAAATTTTCTGTAGTAGCTAGCTAGACCTAAAAATGAGCTAAATTTTTTTCGTTTTTTGGGAGCGGGATATTTAATAATCACGTCTAATTTCTTTGTACTTGGTGTTATTCCTTTCCCGGATACGATGTAACCTAAATAACCAAATTCTTCTTTAAAAAATTCGCACTTCTTCCTTTTCAACTCTAAACCCGCTTGTTTAAGGAGTCTAAAAACTGCTTCCAAGTGTGTCACATGATCAGTAATTGAATTACTGAACACTATGATGTCATCTAGGTAAACCAATGCGAATTTGTACAATACCGTTTTCAAGATGTTATTCATTGCTCTTTGAAAAGTGCTTGGGGCATTTGTTAAACCAAATTGCATTCGATTAAATTCGTATTGGCAAAATTCATAAATAAAAGCTGTTTTGTGTTTATCACTTTCTTCTATTTCTATCTGCCAGTAGCCGCTCAGTAAGTCCAATGTTGAAAAATAAACAGATCCGCACAACGCGTCAATTGTGTCATCTATCCTAGGTAGAGGGTACTTATCCTTAACAGTAATTTTGTTCAAAGCTCTTTAGTCGATAAACATTCGCATCTCTTCATCTTTTTTAGGTACAATTACTATGGCTGAAGCAAAAGGACTGTGGCTTTCTCTTATTATTTTGTTACTTAGCATTACCTCTATTTTAGTATTAACAACAAGTTTTAGGGATTCGGGTGTTCTTCGTAGTCTTTGATTAATGGGAGCATTATGGCCTATGTTGATGTGATGTTTCACTTGTGTAGCTAGACCCAAGTCGGATTCTTGGTCTGCGAAAAGATCTTCGTGTTTCTTTAGTAAAATTTCAATTTTAATTTGTATGTCGTCTGATACATTGAGTGCTTGTTCTTCTTTTTCAGCAATCTTAGCTATCTGCTTAGTTTTATTATTAAAGTCTGATTGAGTGAAGGATTCTAAATTACGATAATGTTTTTGTGTAAGATCTTCGTCTTCTCTATCAATTGGGATTAGTGGTATACTGTAGCGAATGGTTTCTTGCTAGTTCAAGAAATACGAGAGTGGCGTGAGATAGAGAGCTTCGACGCCCGTTCTCACCCTCCGTTATGGGTGTAACGGAGAGACTCGCCATCCGTCAGAAATGGTCATGTTACATCCTCCAATCGCTTTAGCCTTGAATGGACGGAAGAGTCGAACGATGAAAAACCCGGGGGGAGTTGAGTAGGCTGGCAGTCTTGTGTTAGTCGTGAGTTATTTTCATTCTCTTTGCTAAGTGTAGTTAGTTTTTCTGTCTTGGTGTTACCCTCTTCTATTGCATCTTGTGTACTTGTGAGTGTTGATCGAAAACCCCCTAATAAATAGTGTTACCCCGTGATCGCTCATGACATGGTGGAGATGCAGAGTACACCTGCCTGCTAGAGTAAGGTAAGACTAAACAGGGTTTTCTTTTCTCGTCGTTTGTGAAGGTAATAGTGGAGTAAGGAACTAGGAGGCGGACGGTTGAGAGGTCCTTGGGAAGTGCGACCAGCGGGTACGGTTACCTTAAATTGCTTGGGCATAGGACCACAGTCCCGGCCGAACTTCTTACCCCTCTGTTTTCCCTCACTACCTGTGAAGACCTTGCTCTGTGGGTAAAATAGGTGTACGGGGGGAACCTTGAGACCGGAGAGTCGTACGATTTCCGTTTAAGGGGGTAGATGAATTTTGGTCAACCTAGGCAAAGTAAAAGGATAAGAGGGATCGCAGCATCACCTGAAAGGGAAGCTAGCGAGCGAGGAAGGCAAGGAAGTGAGTTGGGGGTTAGGCCGGAGGTCCTGGCGGGAGCTTGCGTGGACGCAGGGACTCAGACTTCACCCTCGATCGGCCATTCAGCTTCAAATCTTGGAGCTGAACCCCAGAATCCGATCGGAGGTGTAGGTGGTCAGACCCAGGTTGTTTGTAATTATCAGAGGTTGCGAGCGCAACAGAGGCCCCGGGATAGTGGGATTGGGGAGCAAACGGTGGTAGATCCGGCGAGTACCTCTGAGGAGGTAGTGGGAAGAGTGCGGGCATCGACGTATCCACTCGCTCCAGGTAGTGATTCCGCTAGTAGACGCGAGCTTGTCGAGACCGGGGTAGAAGGTACATTCAACGCTGAATCCCTTCAGTGGGACTCGGGGGATTTACGTGAGATTTGGTTAGAGCCGAGACACTCAGAGGGGGAAGACTCTAGCGAAGACCCAGGTGGATTAAGCTCCCAGGGTGGGAGAGGCCTGAGTGTCTTATCGGGAGATTCGCCGGGAGAGACTTCGAGTGACGACGAGAGAGAGTCAAGTAGTGAATTTTCTAGCGCTTCGAGTGTCCCTTCCTCTGTACCCCCTTTAGCAATGGCCCAACGAGCACCCGCACCGCAGCTGAAATACCGTGGTCGCCCAATTTTCTTCGGGAAAAAGGACGAGGATGCCGCCGATTGGCTGGAGCGCTACGAAAGTACCGCTTACTACAACCGTTGGGGAAACAATGAAAAAGCGGAAAACTTTGGGATGCATTTAGACGGGGCAGCCCGTAAATGGTTCCTTTGTTCGGGCGCTCCCGCCCAATGGGAGGATAAGCCGGGGGTGGCAGCGGCGCCAGGGGTGGCTGCTGTGCGGGCAGTGCCCGGGCTACGAACAAGTTTTCTAACGGAATTTCAGTCGCAGCATTATAGTCGTTACCAAGAAGCTCGGTTACGCCAGCGCAAGCAGGGCATTGAGGAGTCGGGAATCGAGTACTTTTATGACGTATTCGATTGATGTCGTAAGGTAGACCCGGGGATGACCGAAGAGGCGAAAGTTGATTATCTTTTTAGGGGGCTGAAACCCACCTTGTTGGAGAAGATTTGGATTGTTAGCCCTAAAACGTCCGCAGAATTTTTGGCAGCTCTGAAATTGCACTCGGAAGCCTCAGAATTGGCTAATCGACCTGACTGGGCCATTAGCGTCCTAGGTGCTGCGAAGGGAGGGGCGCCGCCTCAGAAGGATGCGAGGGATGAGTTACGCGATTTAGTGCTTGAGCTAAAGGCTGAACTCGCTGAGTTGAAGCGAGCGGCTAAATCCACGGGGTCTACCACTAAGCGGGAGGGGGTGAGGTCCCCTCAGAGCTCGGTTTCGTTTGCGTCTCGTACAGCAGACGGGAAACCAATTTGCCATAGGTGTGGGAAGGCAGGCCAAATAGCTCGTTTTTGTATGGCGGAAAAGGTGAATGACAAAAAGAAGGAACCGGTGCGTCAACAGACGGAGGGAGGACGAGACGACTCGCTGGATGACCGGAAGGGAAACCGGAAGGAAGACAGAAGGGACGCGTCGCGGACCGGTGGGGCAGCTCGCGAGAAGAAAGTCGAGAGTCGCGAGGCCCGAGACAGTGACGGGGTTAGTGTCGGAATGGTCTCGACCGATGAAGATGAAGCTGAGGAACCCACGGTTCTACTCATAGATTTCTCACGTTTAATTACCGAAACTGTAACCTGTCAAGGGGTGGATATCCGGGCCGTAATCGACACTGGCGCCGTAGTGTCAATCGCGTCCCCCGAGTTGCAGCGTAAGCTACAGAGGGAACGGGTGGAGTGGGACGGGCCGTCAGTGGTAATGGTGAATGGGCAAAAGGCCCCCCCACTAGGTGCCATGGAGTTAGAAATCCAGCACCAGGGGAAAAGAGCCAGCGGTCGAGTACTAGTACTCGAGATGAGGGGCATCGAGCTGCTGCTGGGAAATGATTTCCTTAGTCAGTTTAAAAGGCTGCAAATAAACTACGATGCAGAGCGCCCGGAGTTGTTGCTAGGAAGTATAGTGGAGGAGTTGGCTGATGAAGAAGAACACAAATCAAGCCCGAAGATAGTGACAAAAAAGGCTAGAATGCTCCCTCCCCGGGCCATAGTTCCGGTTGAGATTGAACCGGCGAACTTGAACAAAGCAACCTGGATGATTGAGCCCTCCGAGCACCTCTCACGAGTTAAGGGAATCACCACTGGGAAGGTGCTAGTGTCGGCTGACCCTCTACTGGATTGCGTGCTTATCGTAAACTGGGCAAATAGTAAGACGTATTTACGGGAGGGCACGGTGTTGGGTCAGATAAAAATCGTTGATTCATCAGTAGTTCCCATTGAGGAAGCGGCACCGCAAAGAGAGGGTGCGGCTGTCATGCACATGTCAGAGGAAGCCCGCCCTGGGCCGTCGCAACCGGGTGTCATCCCCCGCGAAGCTTTTAGAAAGCAAGTCTCGACTGACCTCCCCGCCACAGACGCTGAGAAGCTAATAGACGTGCTCGAAGAGTTTGGCGCCTGTTTCGCCCTTAAAGATGGTGAGCTAGGGATGTGCCGAAAAGCAGTGCATCGAATCAACACCGGAGCTGCTGCACCAGTGCACCAACCGCCGTACAAAAGCGCATGGAAGGAGAGGGCGATAGTGCAGGAGCAGGTGGACGAGATGTTGCAAAAGGGAGTAATCGAGCGCTCCAGTAGCCCCTGGGCTTCCCCGGTCGTTTTGGTGGAAAAAAAAAGATGGGAGCTGGAGGTTTTGCGTGGATTATCGGCGGTTGAACGCCATCTCGGTGAAGGACGTATATCCCTTACCGAGAATAGAGGAAACGTTATCTCGTCTGGGGAATGCTTGTGTTTTTAGTACAATCGACCTCGAGAGCGGGTACTGGCAAGTACCCCTCCACGAGGCCGATAAAGAAAAGACGGCTTTTGTGACGCCGGACGGTCTTTACCAGTTCTTAGTGATGCCGTTTGGTTTGGCCACGGCCCCAGGGACTTTCCAACGGATGATGGATTTAGTGCTTACAGGTCTCAGGTGGACAGTCTGCCTCGTCTACCTGGACGACATTATTTTTTACGCGGCTGGGGTTGACGAGCATTTGAGCCGAGTCCGTCAAGTCTTGTCTACCCTACAAGGAGCGGGGTTGAAGATCAAGTTAGTTAAGTGCCAGTCCGGGGCGGGCGAGATCAAGGCTCTAGGTCATGAAATCAGTGGGTTAGGTATTCGCCAAGACCCCGAAAAGATAAATGCCGTCGTCAATTTCCCTACCCCCACCTCGTTCAGAAAGCCCAGTGAAAGACTGAAATGCGTGCGTAGCTTTGTGGGGCTGTGTTCGTATTACCACAGATTTATCCCTCAGTTCGCGCAGTCTGCTAAACCCCTGACGGACATGTTTAAAAAAGGGGGGTGTTTTGTATGGAAAGCGCCACAAGAGACGAGTTTTTACGCCTTGAAGCAAGCCCTGGCCCGAACGGCCACTCTAGCCTATCCCGACTTTAATAGGCCATTTGAAATTCACCCCGACGCGTGTGATTACGGCCTAGGGGCCGTACTATTGCAACGCGTCGACAATGTTGAGAGACCACTAGCGTATGCGAGTCGACTCCTGTCCAAGAGTGAGTGTAACTACTCCATAACAGAAAAGGAGTACTTGGCTCTAGTGTGGGCTGTGAAGAAGTTCCACAGTTACATCTGGGGAATGGAGACTCTGGTGGTGACCGACCACCACGCCCTTTGCTGGCTGCTGACGAAGAAAGATCTAGCGGGACGCCTAGCCCGTTGGAGTCTCCAACTCCAGGAGTTTTTACTGCGTATCGCGTACCGAAACGGGCGATTACACTCGGACGCCGATGCATTGTCTCGTTACCCAGCTGACGCACCTCTGGAGCTTCCTGAGGAATTACAGTGCATGTTTGCCGCTCTGAGTGTCGACCTAGAGACCAAAAGTGCAATCCTGAGTGCCCAAAAAGCCGAGTGGAGTCGCGCATTTTCTGAACTGGAAGAGGGGAAGCGATATCCCCAATTCCGTCTCAGAGATGGAATGCTATGTCAAGCGCAAGAAAGAGATGACGGCCTCCTTTTACGATTGTGTATCCCTCAGTCATTCCGAGAGGAAGTGATGCGTGCCTGCCACCATGACATTACTGCGGGACATTTGGGGTTAACACGGACCCTCCACAAGGTGCAAGCTCGGTATTACTGGCCGGGTATGGGAAATGACATTCGTGAATTCGTGCGGAAGTGCCGCGAGTGTCAGTCGCGCAAACCGATATACCAGCGTCCGGCTGGATACATGGAGATCCAGCAGAGTGAGCATCCCTTCGAGAGACTGGGAATGGACATTCTAGGCCCTTTCCCTCAGTCCAAAACTGGTAACACCAACATCGTTGTTGCCGTGGACTACGTTACAAAGTGGGCGGAGACTAAGGCTCTGCCGAGAGCGGACGCCGCGGAGATGGCTGACTTTTTAGTGAAAAGTGTATTGTTGCGTCACGGAGCCCCTCGTCAGTTGACAACCGATCAAGGACGCTGTTTTATGGCCGAGGTGACACGAAAGGTACTACAGGCGATGGAAACCAACCATACGCCCACCACGGCATACCGGCCCCATGCGAATGGTTTGGTCGAACGGCTAAATCACACTCTGGCCGATATGTTATCCATGTATGTAAGTGCGGATCACCGGGATTGGGATGAATCCTTACCATACGTTACCTTTGCCTACAATACCAGTCGTCAGGAGAGCACGGGAAGAACCCCTTTCTACCTCGTGTATGGGAGGGAGCCCATTCTTCCTGTCGACGGAGCCTTAAATTCCGACCCGAATCTTGTTCCTCCTCGCGACCAAGACCCCACGGAATGGGCCCTAGGAAGGTTACACCGAGCGCGTCAAGATGTACAGAGGCTCAGTACTGCTGTACACAGATAACAAAAGACTCGGTACGATGGGGGACGCCGAGAACCCCTGACTTACCTGCCGGGTGAGGAGGTGTTAATTTACAAACCAGTCCGGAAGATCGGGAAGTCGGAAAAGCTTCTACATCGCTGGTTTGGTCCCTACACGATCATACGTCAAACCACCCCCAGCAACTACGAGATCAGACTTGGCAGGTCCCCCAAGTCCGAAATTGTGCATGTGGAGCGCATGAAGCCCTTCATCGATTGTGTGAGCCCTAGGCCCCAGGTGCAAACTACAAGTGCCTTGAGCTCCAGCGATGAAGAGGCCTCTCAGCAGGACTCGCCCCAGGCCCCCACTGGAAATCGGGCGCAGGTCCAACCACCGGAGCGGCCTCCGTCGTTGGAATCAACCATCCCGCAGCAAGCTACACCAGCCGCTGAAGAGGTAGGCGGAGGCCTCCGTCGTTCCGCGAGGATCCGGGCGGCCAGAAAAACATTCCTGTTGACCTTCCCGCTCCTATTGTTTCTCACGGTGATGGGAGAGTTTAAGCCCACCTCAACCAAGGAAGTAGTGGCTTACCAAGGGGTGATTTTTAAGTCAGAGGGCGAGGTATCGTTCTCTGATTCCGAATGGGTCGTGGCTACCGACCTTACGTTTGATCACCTGACGACCATGATGAAGACCCTGCAAGAGTGGCTCGACGTGAGGATGGATACTATGGCTAATCGTTATGACGGCCCTAGAGACAAATTCAAGCTAACGCTACAACAGCATGTGAAGGGGAGAGCAACCGTCGAGCTAGGGAAGCTGCGACGCTGTAACCAACGTTTCAGTGATCTAAAGGCGGCCGTCAACCTGCAAGCTGCGAGGCGAAAGCGAGGACTAATCGACGGAGGTGGCAAAGTCTTAAATTGGCTCTTCGGAGTGTCCACGCAGGAGGATCTCGAGCATGTACACGGTCGCCTTGACAGGTTATCCACGGAGACTACGTCCATTGTGCACGCTTTGGAGGTTCACGCAACTCTCATCAATGAGACCTTGTGGGAGACTAAAGCAGTCGCTGACGCTGTGGCTGAATTACAGACCGCTTTTGCACAAATCGAGAAGGAAACCTGGAAACTGGACCAAAAAATTGATGGTGTTGCACGGGAAATGGAAACGCATTGGATAGCTATTACGAAAGTGGAAGATGCGTTTCGGCAGGTGGAGTCCGCCATCGCCTGGCTTGATGAGGCGCTGAACAATTTTTCGGTTGGCATCGCCACTATGTCCATGGGGCGGCTTCCTGTTACTCTTTTCCCTCCATTGCAAGTGCAAGCGGTGCTGAAGGAAATCAAGGCAGTTTTACCGCCCGGCTGGTCGCTGAGTCCCTCCATTCAGAACGGGGATATCTGGAAGGTTTACACAGAAGCGAAGGTTGTCGTAGCGACCGTAGGTAACTACCTCCGCATCTTTATACATTTACCCGTGTTCGAGTTCCCCTTTAGGTTTACGCTATATGAGGTCGTCAGCTTACCGCGCCCCATTGGCAATGCCACACTAGGTGCTCAGTTTGAGCCCCTTCCTCCATTTCTCGCCGTGGCTAGAGATAGCCAGGCCTTCGTGGAACTGACGGCCTCCGATTCTTCCCGCTGCGTGGCTTCACCTACGTCCATATGCCCACTCAGCCGAGCCGTAAGTAGGAAGCACCGGGAGTCGAGCTGTGCTATGGCACTGTTTTTGAAGGACGAGGTGCGGAGCCGCATCTACTGCAGAACTAAGCTTTCGCCCTGGAGAGGCCAACAGATGGTTTATTTAGGTCACCGTAGATGGGGTTATTCCACCACACAAGGAACCACTATGACGTTCACCTGTCCACACGAACGCGGGAGGCCCAACACCGTCATCGAGAAGGAAGCGTTTGATGACTTCGAGGTTCCCATGTCGTGTTCCGCCCACACCGACGACTGGATTTTTCAAGCAAGCCTCAGGAAGAGTGTCATACATCCACTCAGTAACCATACTTTACCGACTCTGACGCAGCTGGAGAACCTAGATCAGCTCCTACCCGAGGACACTGAAAGAGAAAATCCCCCTCCCGGCGAGAAAAACAGTGCGCCTACCAAGCCCTTGCTATCGCGCCACGCTAGGTTTGGGAGCCGTCTTTCACTCATGGGTGAGCATTTGCGCGCCATTGAAGAACAAGAGAAAGCGAGAGTGGATATGGAGGTCAACCGCACCGTCGGCCCCCGATACCCCTATGAACTAGCCGTAGCCATAGTTGGCATATTGCTGGGCGCCGTGACTGTGCTATTTTTCGGCTGGCGCCGATATCAGTTGTCGCTCGCCAGCGTTACCCAACGCTTAGTCGAACTGGAAGGCCGATTAGCTTTGCATGAAGCTGAAGTGGAGGGATGGTTGTAATCCTACCCCCCCCCCCTTCAAACACAGAACAACTTATTTCAGTTTTGATTTGTGTCATTATTCTTATTCCTAACTTTTTTTTCTCTTTTTTCCTCCCTTATATGTAGTATGTCCGGTATTTTATGTGTGGTTTTTCTGCTGTTAAAGTTAGTGTGTTGAATTGGTTTCATGTATGTTAATTAGAACGAGACATTAGGCCCGTCTAGTTTCTGCTCGAGGGAAAGTGCGATCGGGTCGAGTCGCCGGCTGAGGAGGGGGATGTAGCGAATGTTTTCTTGCTAGTTCAAGAAATACGAGAGTGGCGTGAGAGAGAGAGCTTCGACGCCCGTTCTCACCCTCCGTTATGGGTGTAACGGAGAGACTCGCCATCCGTCAGAAATGGTCATGTTACATCCTCCAATCGCTTTAGCCTTGAATGGACGGAAGAGTCGAACGATGAAAAACCCGGGGGGAGTTGAGTAGGCTGGCAGTCTTGTGTTAGTCGTGAGTTATTTTCATTCTCTTTGCTAAGTGTAGTTAGTTTTTCTGTTTTGGTGTTACCCTCTTCTATTGCATCTTGTGTACTTGTGAGTGTTGATCGAAAACCCCCTAATAAATAGTGTTACCCCGTGATCGCTCGTGACAATATGGATGCCTGCTTTGCTAAATGTTACGCTATAAATGGGCATGGTATTACTTCCAAAATTATGTTCTACTCCAAAGTGATCATAACATATTTGACGATTTCTAGTGTTAATCTTCACATTATTGTTAGATAAGAAATCTAATCCTAAGATGCATTGTTCATTTAAATTTTTCATAACATAAAAGTGATGGTTAATAATATGATTATCGTTAATAATAACTGAAAATTCGAATTTCCCTATCGATTTAAGTTCTTGTCCCGACACCGTTCTAAAAATAGGAGGATTCGCATTTTCTACTTGTTTTAAGTTTTCATTTCACTCTAGAGTATCCAATATTTTACTGGATACTAAACTAGCGGCGGCGCCAGTGTCCACTAAAGCTATGATTTCCTTATTAGAAATTCTAACGGGAATACGTATCAGTTTAGGAATTTCAACTTCTACATTTGATCCTAAATTGTATGCTAGTTGGGAGTTACGGATTGGTTTTATGGTGTTTATCGGGGACCTTGGTTGTTGGTACGTGCCATATCTGTCCAATATTCTATTGCAATATGTCCTTTTCGGTTACACTTGTAGCAGGTTATTTCTCGATTTTCAGTGGTTCGAGGGTTGTTGCCAGTGTGCTGTTGCTGCTGTGTATGTTGGTTGCTGTTATAACGTGCTTGATGTCTGTAGTTGTTTGGTCCGTTGTAGTTTCCTTGTCGGTTGGGGTAGTCGTTCCGATATGAGGGACGTTGGTGAGATGGAAATCTGGTTTGCCTGTATCCTGAAGGGTTATAATTTCTTCGTCCTGACGAATTGTAATCTCTGCGGTAGGGGCTGTTGTCTGTTCCTACTTAGACTTCTTTCTCGACTTGATTCTTGGCTGTTACGACTGTCAGCAAATAGCCCTCGCGAATCAGGTGATCTTGAGTAACGTTCACTTGGACGTGGTCTCCCGTTTTCGTATTGGTCAGTTGCAGCTATGGTAACGTCGTTTTCCTGTGGGGATCCACGTTTCGTATTAGTACATTTAAATTCTGACCGAGCTTCTGATAATTTTTGCTCAAGTAGTTGGATTTTATCGTCTTGTGGTTTTTCGTGATGCGTTATCCCTGCTATGACAGCTGACATCTCCTTGTCGTCTGTAGCTTCTTTTGTGTGAAGAATTTTTTCAGAAATGAAAAGTTGCTTACATAATGCGTCAAAGTCTTCTGTGTTTTCTGGCATTCGTAGATAAATACTTCGGCTTTATAGTAATCCTTGTAGTAGGATTTTGCTTTTTCTGTGATCCCTCATCTTTTTCACTTTATTTAGTAATTTGCCTTAAATAATAGTTTGGTTATGGTCAGCCCTTTCTTCTTTACCAGCGATGGTATCGTAAAGATTATTTAACCTTGACACGAAAGCTCTGCTTTTTTCTTCCGGTTTTTGAGTTAATTTTGAAAGTTTTTTCTCTAGCGTAGCTAAGTCGTAGGTGTCTTGAAATCTTGTTATTAGTGCTTCTTTACAATCTTGGTTATTTAGATCATCACCTTCCTCCTCAGCGTAGTTTTCATGCCATTCGAAGGCTTCGCCTTTCAATCGACCAGAGAGGAAACGTATCTTTTGATTGTCGTCCCATTCGTTGTTTCGTGCTACGTGCTCGGCGCCGTGTAGCCACTCTGATATTAGTTTATCAGTGCTTTTTCCTTTAAAGATTGGAATTGTCTTTTTGTCTTCTCTGGAGAATAGCTCTCCTAGGGCCTTCACTATTGGCTGAGTGAATTACCTGTTTACTTTCTTCGCGTCTTCGTCGTCCTGCTCAGTTGTTGGAATATCGTCATCCTTGGGATTATCTTTGGTGGTTTTCGTGAACGTTTTTCCCGAAGTGTCCTCGTCGTCGTGTGTTACACCCATGTCGACCAACGAAATCGTTGGTTTGTTCTATTTCCAGCTCGTAGTGGAGTGACTTGTCTCCACTGTCTGTCGGCAAGGTCAGTTCGTTTATATCTCCCACTTGTTTGGTTATTTCTTCTGGTTCGTCCTCGTCTAACCTTGAGTCGTTGGAGTCTTTAGTCTCGATGAATTTAACTTGAAGTTTTTTGTATTCTTTCACCCGGTTTTCTAGAAATATTATTTGATTTTCTTGTCCTCATACCCGATCTTGTAGTTCTTGAAGGTCTTTTTCGAGGTTCTTGTTCTTCGAAGTAAAATCTAGCAAGTTTGTCTTTAAATTGATATTCTCTGTTGAAGCCTTGTCGAGTCTGTCTGCCAAAACTTTTATCTCTTTCTGGAGCTGCTCTGCTGTTTCTGATACTTGTTTTATCTGGTTTTCTGCAGTGCTGAGTTTCTGGATCAGTCTGGTCATCTCTCCTTCAAGTTTGTTAATTATTTCTTGCCCTTCGGTCTCGACAGCTGCGTTGTTTTCCTCTTTTCTTTTGAGAAGATTCTGCAATTGGCTCTCGGTTGCTGAGGTTGGTTCAAGGTTTTGTTCTAGGTCGGCGATTCGGGAATTTGCTTTTTCAAGGGAGTTTTTCAGAGCCTCGTTGTTTTCTTGAAGTTCCTCTAACGAACTGCTTAAAGTGTATTTGAAACATTTTGCCTTCTTTTTGTTACTCTCCAATTTTTTTTACGCGTTTGAAAGTTCAAATTTTATCGTAGATATGTGTTTTAAGTCTTCAATTAGTGCAATTACTGACTCTTTCTGCAATACACTGATGGTACCGAACAAGTGTTCGAGCGAGTTCGAACGAGTGTTCTGGTGTTTCCACCTTGTGCGACTATATCGTCTTTGAGTTTTTTAGTAGCATTTGCAATCGTTTCTGCTGTTACACCATCTGTTACTCTTAAAGCTTGTTCTAGAAAGTAATAAGTGTAAAAATGCAGCGAATTTTGCGTCGCATGACTTGCTTCTTGTTTCTGTGTTTGTAACTTTTGGATATTTTCAGTTGTTGAGATTGTCTGGTATGATTTACTTCTTTTTAAGTCTTGCTTAAATTCTAAGTCTATTAAGGTCTTCCAATGGTCCAAAAATTGTTCTCGATGGTGACTTAGGTTGGGGTCTTGGTCGGTTAAATCAGAATCTTGTAGTACGGGGTACTAAGGTAGTAGTGTGTTCTCGTTGAGAGCAGTCTTTTGTACAGGTGAATCAAACGGCATTCGCTTACCTCGATGGTGTTCCGATTTCAGTTGCTTGAAGACTTGGTGATAGCAGCGTAGAACACTTGCAGCTGGCAAATGAAGCGCAAATCAGAAACTTTTCTTCCAGAGTCTCGTTGTTATTCTTGACAGTCTCGTTGTTATTCTTGATGGTCTCGTTGGGACCTCCAAATGTAATAGTTTCTAGACTGTGTATTTGCCAGTAAACTAACTCTACTTAAGACGATACAACCATGCACTTATATACCAAAAGATTGAAGGTTAAGAAGGGAGGGGTTTACAAAAACTTTTACTTTATCATAAACTATTATCCTCAGGGAAGGTTGCATTCGTGACGACCTTCTTGCTGGGTGGGGCTGCTGTTGCTGGGAGGAGTTTCTGCGGTCTATTGCACCTACAAGAGTGCTTGGAAAGAGAGGGCTATTGTGCAGAAACAAGTGGACGAAAGGCTGAGCCGAAGTGTAATTGAACGTTCAACAAGCCCGTGGGTATCTTCTGTGGTCTTAGTGAAAAAAAAAATGTAAGTTGGCGTTTTTGTGTCGACTATCGCCGCCTCAACGCCACATCAGTAAAGGATGTTTACCTGTTGCCGAGGATCGAAGAGACGTTGTTACGGATGGGAAACGCTAGCAACTTCTCGACGTTGGATCTGGAGAGTGGGTACTGGCAAGTACCACTAAAGGAAGAGGATAAGGTCAAGATGGCATTTGTCACCCCCGAAGGGCTTTATCAGATTCTGGTTATGCCCATCGGGTTGGCCTCCGCACCGGGGACGTTCCAACGCATGATGGATTAGGTTTTAACCGGTCTGAGATGGACGATTTGCCTCGTTTACCTGGACGACATCATCATCTACGCGGCTGATGCGGAGGAACACACATGGTGCGAGTGCGACAAGTGTTGACCACCCTGCGGAAGGCCGGGTTGAAAATTAAGCTGGTGAAGTGTCAGTTTGGGGCCAGCGAAGTCAAGGCCTTGGGCCACGTCATTAGAGGGGATAGGGTTAGGCCTGACCCAGAAAAGATAAATGCGGTCGCAAACTTTCCTTCTCCGTCGACCCTATGCAAGCCGAGTGAACAGTTGAAGTGCGTACTTAGTTTTGTGGGGCTTTGCTCGTATTATCGCCGGTTTATTCCTCAGTTTGCACACACAGCCAAACCCCTGACGGACATGTTTAAAAGGGTGGTTGCTTGGTGTCGGAAGAGTCGCAAGAAGTCAGCTTTGGGCTGATGAAGCAAACTCTAGTGAGTGCGGCCACTTTGGCCTATCCCGATTTTACAAGGCCTTTCGAGATACACCTTGACGCCTGCGATTACGGTCTGGGAACGGTGTTACTGCAACGCGTAAACATCATCGAGAGGTCCCTGGCCTACGCGAGTCGCCTCTTGTCTCCAAGTGAGTCGAATTACTCGATCACGGAGAAAGAGTGTCTCGCTTTAGTTTGGGCCGTCAAGAAATTTCGGAGTTACGTATGGGGAATGGATACTTTGGTGGTGACCGATCACCACGCTCTGTGTTGGCTTCTAACTAAGAAGGATATATCTGGACGTCTAACTTGCTGGAGCCTTCAGCTTCAGGAATTTCTGCTACGGATCATACACCGTAATGGAAGACTACATACGGATGCAGATGCGTTTTCCCGCTATCCGGTCGACGCACCGCAGGAGTTGGACGAACAGCTGCATTGTACTCTAGGTGCCTTCAGTGTGGACACTGAAAGTAAGAGTGAGTTTCAGCATGCGCAGCAAGTGGAGTGGGACCAAGTCTTCGCGGGGCTGGAGAAAGGAAGGAAATACAGCCACTATCGCCTTAAGGACGGTCTGCTGTTCTAGACCAAGGACGTTGACGACGGCCTCCTACTAAGGCTATGTGTGCCTCAATCCTTTAAGAACGAGATAATGCGCTCTTGCCATCATGACATTACCGCCGGCCACCTAGGTGTCACTCGTACTCTTGATAAAGTTAGGGATAGATACTACTGGTGGGCCTTGGCCGAGGACGTGCGTTATTTTGTGCGGGCGTGTCGGGAGTAACATTCCCGAAAACCAGTCTACCAGCGACCAGCGGGGTTTATGGAAATTCAAAGGAATGAACGTCCATTTGAGAGACTGGGGATGGATATTCTGGGACCTTTTCCGCTGTCCAAGAGTGGGAATAAAAGTATTGTTGTAGCCGTGTATTACGTCACCAAGTGGGAGGAGACTCGAGCTTTGCCTTCAGCAGATGCGTCGGAGGTGGCAGATTTTTTGGTGAAATGTGAAATGCGTTGCTTCACTGCTAAGGTAACTCAAAAGGTGTTGCAGGCCCTGGAGACGAACCATCGTACGACAACGGCTTACCGTTCCCAGGCCAATGGTTTGGTGGAAAGGTTGAACCACACCCTAGCTGACATGCTGTCCATGTATGTCAGCTCCGACCATAAGGATTGGGACGAGTCGTTACCTTTCGTAACGTTTGCTTACAACACCAGCCGACATGAAAGCACGGGACGAACTCCATTCTATCTGGTGTACGGAAGAGAAGCTGTCTTCCCCATCGATGGCGCTCTGAATGCAGATCCGAATTTGGTACCTCCACCTGACCGGGATCCGTCTGAGTGGGTGGTGGAACGTCTTCAACAGGCCCGATTGGAAGTACAGGCTCGCACTGCTGCTGTGCAGCAGAAGCAGAAAAAAGTTTACGACGAGGGCCGGAGGGAGGCAACGACATATCTGCCTGTAGAAGAGGTACTCATCTACAAGCCAATCATAAAGGTAGAAAAATCTGAGAAGCTTTTACATCGTTGATTGGGACAGTACACGGTCGTACGACAAACCAACCCTTGTAACTACGAGCTGCGGCTGGGCCGAACGGTTAAAATAGAAATCGTTCATGTGGAACGTATGAAACCGTTCGTCGATTGCGTAAGCATTCCGACGCCGGAACAAGAAGCTGCCGTTGGAAGCTCATCGGGAGTCCGCGGACCTGAACTAAGAGGAGTGAACCGGAACTCTCCGGCTGACCCTCCCGCTGCACGTGATGGGCCGCCACATGCTACAGCCATCGCACCCGAAGGCGTCGGCCTTCGACGCTCTACAAGAATACGGGTACCGAGAAAAACATTCTTATTGGCCTTTCCGTTGATTTTTTTACTTGCCGTAATCTCAGGTCTGGGTCCGGTAGCTGCCAGTGAAATCGTCGCCTATCAAAGGGTGATCTTCAAGTTGGAAGGAGAATTAGCCTTCTCCGACTCGGAGTGGGTCGTGGTGACGGATTTTACGTTTGATCTAGCGGACCAAGTGATAAAATCGTTATACGAGTGGTTAGACATTCGAATCAACGCCATGTCCGATCACTACGACGGACCTAAGTCTCAGTTCAAGTCTCGGGCACAAGAAGAATTCTTGAAGTATCAGAAGATTCATCAACGCTGGAACAAACTAAAAACAGCCGTCGGTGTACAAGAGTCCAGAGTGAAACGTGGCCTAGTGGATGGAAGAGGTCGACTTCTTAACTGGCTTTTTGGGGTCTCTACCCAAGAAGATCTTGAACACGTAAACGACCGGATCAACAAGCTTTCGACGGAGACAACATCCATTGTGCATGCCCTGGAAGTTCATGGCACTTACATTAACGAGACGCGGTGGGAAACTAAGGCAAGTGGCGACGCCGTAGCCGAACTACAGACTGATTTTGCAAGAATCGAACGAGAGGCTTGTAAAATTTACAAAAATTGGACAAGTTGATGAAAGAGATCGAAAGACAATGGATTGCCACCACGAAAGTTGGAGATGCGTTCCGTCAAATTGGGTCCGCCGGGGGATGGATCGAAGAGGTGATGGATAATTTTGCTGTTGGATTGGCTGTTATGGCTATGGAACGTCTACCAGCTACCCTTTTTCCACCGCTGCAAGTTCAAGCCACCCTTAAGGAAATTAAATCTATCCTGCCGTCAGGACGGTCCTTGAGTCCATCCATTCAGAAGGGCGATGTCTGGAAGGTGTACACTGAAGCTAAAGTAGTCGTGGCCACGGTTAATAATGGTCTTAGAATTTTTATTCATTTACCTGTTTTTGAGTTTCCTTTTCGTTTTACACTCTATAAAGTAATCAGTTTGCCAAGCCCTATAGGCAATGCCACGCAAGGTGCATAATTTTATCCTCTTTCACAATTTCTAGCCGTAGCAACTGATTGACAAGCTTTTCTAGAGTTATCAGCAGACGATGCATTTCGTTGTTTAATGTCACCGACTTTAATTTGTCCTATAAGTAGCAAGGACGAGGCCCGTAGTCGCACCCAGTGCACGACTCATGTTAAACCTTGGCTTTGCCAACAAACTGTATATCTGGGCCATAGGAGGTGGGGTTATTCAATTGTGTAGTAATTAGAAATGCTCCATTTCAACGGTGTTGACCTTGTATTTCACAGTTTCTATACCACGCAAAAAACAAAATGAAACAAAAGAAGGTAGGCTTCTCCACTCCTTGGATATCGCCTGGGCCTCAGACTTTTTTAAGCTCTTACCAAGCATAGTCATGGCTAGATCAAGCTCTGTCAGTAGTGAAAGTTCCGTAGGCGTTCCGGATTCACGGGTTTCTCGTAGCCCGTTATTGTCAGTTCTAGACAATCACCACCCGCTCCGATCGACTTCGAGACGCCCACCTAGTGACCGAAGTAGATCGTTGGAAGGAAGCCGCTCATGCTCGGTGCATGGAAGCCGCTCACGCTCTACCCATAGAAGCCGTTCACGCACGGTGCGTAGTGACCGCTCGAGGTCCAGCAATGGGAGTCTTTTGCGCTTGGTGCTTCGAGATCATTCCAGGTCACGCCAGAGAAGCCGCTCTCGTAGCAGGCGCCATGATTGATCGATTTCTCACGAGATGTGTGCGACCAATCGTGCACGGCGTGGATCGCCGGAAGAAGTGACCCGCACCGAGTTTAAGGTTGATAGGAATTCGACTAAGCACGTGCGGAAGCTGTTAGCACGTGGTGTCAGCTCATCGGACTCCCGGAAATTGAGAGGACACTACAAGCCAAAATTCGAAAGTACCTCTTTTCAGCTGAAGGCCCCCATGCTCGATTCAGGAAGGAGTATAGAGAAGGAAGTAGTCCTATGGCTCTCCATAACCAATAGTCGTCCGCCGCCACCAGTTGGCAGCACAATGACGTGGAGGGGAAGTTTTTGCCGTAGTCTTATGGGAGCTCATGGGAAAGAATAGGAAAAAAAAGGAAAAAATGTGATAATATACCTGAAAGTCGATAGTCATATCGTTTAATACTCTCGTGGTTAAAAGGCATGTTATGAAATCATTTTACATTAAGCAATGAATGCATAAATAAAAATATTAGAGTTTTTTCTCTTTCCGTGTCGACTTTTCTTTCACTCTCTTATCTTCAGTGATTTTCAGTCTTTTTTCTTTGGCAATGCACTTCATTCGCGTGCACATGAAATCCATGATAATGTTAGTCATGAAGACTTGCATGTGGTCTTGACAGCTTATTTGCGGCAGTTGGTGCTCTACGAGCGAAGTGATAATGTCTGTGAATGAGTTTGGACGAAAAATTTGACCAATATCAATTTTTTTCTGAATTTCCTTTTCCACGACTTTCAAGAGCATGAAAAGGTTAAGCGATGCAAATTTCAGATAACCTTTGCTTTTTAGTTCCGTTAAATCTTGAGCGGCGAAATCTTTCGGCAAGGACTCGAGTCCACCTTTGACAGAGTCAATGCAAGTCATGCACTTGGAACGCTTTTGGATTTTGTTAACCATGTAACCCCCAATATAAAAAATAACATTATCACTTGTGCTGGCAGTCTGACTAGAGTTCTGCAGCTCTGTTTCAACTTGGACTGTAATTCCGTCCAATAATAAATCCTTTACAAATTTTCGAAATGCATCTTGCTTCTTCTTGTTCTCTTTGTACCCACCTTTAATCCAGTCGTGATAGTTAGTTAAAACTGTCAGCCTTTCTTCAGAATTCAAGTCAGATTCGTCGTCAACGTTTGCTCCCATCAGAATTTTTTCGTCGGATAGTACAACGCAATCATGCGAAATAGCTGAAGGAAAGTTGTGGTGGTTGGCATTTCGTTACTTCCATTCGCTACACGAATGATGCCGAAGAAGCGCTATTTAGGGAAACAGTAAAATCAATAAATTAAGGTAATTAAGGTTAATTTTTAAAAAGTACCTCAAGGCAATCTTGATTGATCTTTCCTGTTAAAATATACTTGAAGCCACTGGCGAACAAAGATGCTGCAATATCCTTCATTGACTTTATTGTGATTCTCAGCGCTTTGAGCGTTACTAAAGAAACGAATGGTGGCGGAAAATGAGGGCCAAATTCAGTTTTCTGCCTCTTTTCACATTGTTCTGTTAAAATAAGAAGTTCCTCCATGTCATGGAAAGCCTGTCATAAGTTCCATTATTTTCATATATTAAATTTAAAAAAGCATAAGAAATGTACCTTGATCATATTTTTCAATGCGTCTGGCGTAAATCGATTTTTACAACATCTTGAGTTCATAAAATCAAATACTTTATCCAATAACAAAAACAACTGTGAAATTATTTCTGTGTCTTTGAATCGTTTGCGCACATTTTCACTGCCGTGAGTACGAAACCAAGTGAATCCATCTGCCACTGATTTCGAGAGAAGCTATTAAAATTTCATAAAATTTATTAGCGTTGAAAATTGATGTTAGTAAATATAGAATAGTACCTGGACAACTAATCGCACGTTCATTTTCTGCATTGGCTTTGGCCACAAGTGCGAATTCGTTAATCTGGGACATACTCTTTTACCGCCGCCGGAAACCAGCGCATCAATATTATATAGCATATGCAGCTGTCGTCTAGAAAATAACTTCCCTGCCACCTATATAAGTTATTAAGTTATGTATAACAAGAAAAACCACTTGAAAAAAGGTAGTATACTAAACCTGAACATCTCCGTGATTGAGGATCTGATTCCGTATACATTTGAAAGCATGTGGTGGATCTAGGAAAAAATAGATCACTTTTTCCACTACGGTTGGGTGGGGCATTGAGTTGGTAATCGATTCTTTTCCATCGCGGCTTTTAACAATTGAAATGTGAGCTTTCATCCAAACCGCTTTGTTGTTCTGTGCTCCATCGCTTGTTACGGCAGTAACGCGAGCTCCATGCTCTTCAAGGCGGATAATACCTGCTAAAAGCAAGCGAAACAAATCTTGTCCGGGAGCAGCACCTTTGGAAGCGAAACAGCGAATGGCTGGACCCAGTTTCCTAACAATGACCGAAACATAAAGACTACGGCGTGATCTGCTAGTTCCTTATCCAAATTCTTGTCAGTATTTTCTTCATTCTTGTCAGTATTTTCTTCATTTTCGTCTATCTCCTCCGCGATGTGACCGAGGTCTACTCTTCCATCGAATGCGAAAGATTGTGAACTGAATTGAAAATTCTCTGCAATTTTGATTTCGTCAAAGGTTAAAACGCCTAAACGTTCTGTTGCACGACATTTGCTCAACATCTTTTCTATGGCTTCTAATGCCATTTTGTTGAATCCAAACTTGCATGAAATTGAGGAAAGCATTCTTCCTAAAGTGGTAGGATGGGGTAGAGGAAGCATCTTTATTTCCCGTAGGTGGTTATAAACCCCCGAGCTTTTAATCCGCAGCATAAGGCATTCCAATAACCACTCGGCATCGTACCTCATTCCTTTCTTCTTGCCTGACGCCAATAGCTTAGCTTGATTAATAAGTAGTGTAACTGTCGCCTTTGCCTACAAAAAGAGTATTTAGTTAATAAATTTTGAAACAATTAAACGACTTAGGTTGGTGTAAAATATTTATTAATCAATGAGTAATAGTACATCTGTATATCGTTATTACCCAAAGAAAATTGTTTATACTATTCATTTCATAATAAATAAGTTTTTGAAATGGAAGTAGAGTACACAATAAAAAAGTTTTTAAACAAGAAAAGCTTGTAAAAAGACGTAAAGGAATCGTTCAGATTTGTGTCATTTAGATGTAAAGTCTAGAAGTTATTAGAAAGAAAGAAAACAGCAGTTCCAATAAGGAATTCCTAAACTACCTGATGTCCTAACGGCATTAAATACTCTTGGATAGTCTCTTCTTTAAAATTTGACACATCAATCCGTGCCTGCTTGACTTCAGCTTGCAGCCTCTGTATGAATATAATAATAATATGAATAGCATGAGATCAATGAATGATAGATGAATGAAATGAAAAATAGTACCTGAACTCGGAGTCGTTCATGGGCTAATGCCTTTTCCCGATTTCTCAGCCTGCTTTTGACGAATTTCAGATCCTCGATAAGTGCCTCTTTACACATGAACCTGTAGGCCTTAATTTTCCTATTTTTCCTTGGAGATTTGTTTGTTTTGGAAATGGACTTAAGCAACAGTTCTTTTGCACGCATCCGGAGTTGTCTTCGGGTTACACTTTCCTTAAAAAGGTGACACATGGAGCAGAGAGATTTTCCATCTTCACACAAGTTAAGGCACCTATGATAAAAAAGCGACAGAATTTTTTAAACATGGTTAAATTACTAATTACTTATATGGTTTACACATACTGTTTTAAATACCAAGAACCATTAATGAGACAACCTGTTGAGACTTCTTTTGCGCAGGCATAGGAAGCAACTTTAAATCCCATACAAACTTTTTTTTTGTGAAAAGAATCTAAGATTGCATTGATGTCAGAAACAGTCTCAAACGGCACAGGATTGCTAGGACCAGGTAGTAGTTTCCCCAGCATGAAGAAAGAAACAGATTTTAAATTAAAATCGACTGATATGGCCTTCATTACAAATGGCACTTCGGTTGTAGGATTGAGCAGCATTTCACAAACTGCTCGTTTTTTTTTCTCAAGAGATTCTGCTTTTTCAACCTCGATCCATTCAGGAGGACATACGATATTCTCTCTGTAGGATATTAATTACATTTATTACTTTATATCAGACACACCTAAAAAAATTTTTACCTTGTTAAATCAGGATCAGCAACAAAAAAATGGGTCAAGGGTGATCTCAGGAAAATCGAAATCACCCGAACCAACTTCTTCATTATCGAAGGTGGTAGCTTCTGGGCTGGGAAGGACTCATTCTTTGGGAGGTTTCCTTTTCGGTTTCTCTTTCTTTGACAGATAATCTGGGCATCCTGAAAAGAAATAACAATTACTATTTCAATTGACAATGCATCTTAATTGTAAAAGTATTTGCAACTTACCAGGCCATAAAACAGGTACAGCTCCTGGTCTTAAATGTTTGTTAACGGTCTGCAGTGCATTAACGTCAGATGGTACACCATTACACAATCCAAAGTAGGAGTTCTGGATATCTTCTTGTAGGAAGTGTAACGCACAGACATCAGAGCTATTACTCAACTTGAATTCTTTTCTTGGTAAGTTGTGTTGCCACTTCTTCAACAATTCTTGGTCTTTGGGGGCTGCGAACAGTGCTCGTTTTGGTCTAACTTGATTTGCTTCACCTTTCTTCAAAGGGTATCCAGTTCTACAGCCTGGAGCCGCACATGTCCTCACCATTTCTATGCGAAATATTTGAAAAGTTAATATTAAGAACATATAATTGTCACTTTTCATGGCATGAAAACAATAAGAACGAAATACCATCTTCTTATTTGGCTCTTTAGGGTGGTTTCAATGATAGTAAACATCAGTTATCTTAATAGTGCCAGATAGGAAATTTAATGTAGATTGTTTTAATATAAATAACTATTCTTAAGCTAAAGAAATAACTTCAATTTTGCAATAACATTACCTAAAATCTTCGGCTGTCCCACACAAGTAAATAGGAAAACAACTAAAAATTTCCCCTCCACGTCATTGTGCTGCCAACTGGTGGCGGCGGACGACTATTGGTTTGACTGCCCTGTGTAAAGGGATACTAACTACTTTCTCCTCTATACTCCTTCCTGCTCGATTCTTCGATGAAGAGGCGGCTAGTCGCAGTTCGAAGTGGAAACGATGGAAGATCGTCATCTGCCAGGTTGAACGATCCTATGGAGAAAACATTGACCGAGATCCAGCTGAAGATTATGGATAGCGTACGTCCTCTGCTTCACCTGAAGGAAGAACTAGGCTGTCTAGGTGCAAGTCGTTACCTAAAGCGAGCGGCGAACACGGCTCTCAGTTTGGTGGGCAACGCCTTTGCAGACATCACAAAGAGGCGTAGGTTCAATGTTTTGAATCAGACAGACAACAGATATGTATCCTTGCTGGAGGAGAAGGATCGGTTTTCCGTGCGGGAATCTGAAAATCTATTCGGACGTCATTTTTTCCGTCCAATGGTGAAAACAGCACAAGAGGGAGATAATTTAATGAACATGAATCGCTCGGGTGGTCATATCAGTCATGCCTCCAATGGATGTAACCGCGGTAGATCTGGTTTCGACGGACGCTCCAGCGACAGACTGCGCTTCAATAGCAGAGGTGGAGGTTACTCCGCGGGAAGTAACAACGACCACCGTCTCGACAGGTATGATTATATCGCCCCAGTGTCAGTGTCGTATGTATTTAGCATAAGTATCCCTTTCGCGGGGCGGGTAAAATGGTTTGTGCCCATGTGGCAATCCCTGACTAAAGACCCGTGGGTTTTGGATACTGTGACAAATGGCCTGTCTCTGGATTTTAAAGAAAGGCCGGGAATATCTTTTTTTTTCTTTTCCCCTTTCATGAGACCCGATCAGATCGAGATTTGCAGAAAGGAATTGATGGAAATGGAGGAAAAAAGTGCCTTGGTCAGGGTTGGCTAAGCAGATCGCTGCTTTGTGAGAGGGTTTTCGTCGTTTCAAAATCGGATGGTGGCTCACGGACCATAGCTAATTTGAAGCATTGGAACCGTTTTTTGGTTTACAGAAAGTTTAAGATGGAAGGCATTTCAAATTTAAGAGAAATTCTCTTTGGAGGGGAATGGCTTACTAAAATAGATTTGAAGGACGCGTATTTTTCTATTCCGGTAAACGCCCACCACCAGCCTTTTTTGCCAATTTTATTTGAAAACCAAGTTTATCAGTTTTCCTGCCTACCCTTTGGTCTTTCATCGGCCCCTTGGGCGTTTACAAAAATCTTTAAACCAGTAGTCGTCTTTTTGCGAGGTAAAGGTTTTAAGTTGATTGTCTACTTGGACGATTTTTTGCTCATCAGTTCAAGTAGAAGTCAAGCGAGACGAGATTTTCTTTTCGTCGTAGAGCTGCTGGAATCACTGGGTTTTGTGATAAACAAAATCAAGTCGTCAGGCGAACCGTCGCAGTCGAGAGAATTCCTGGGGTTGTTGGTCGATTCTCGATCATTGACGCTTTCCTTAAAGAAGGAAAAAGTGGAGAAAATGATTTTGATGTGTCGCAAACTTTTATCACAAGACGAAGTCTTTCTGTGGGAATTAAGCTCGGTGATGGGAAGTTTTGCATGGGCGATTTCATCTATCCCATTCGCCCAGGCTCATTACAGGCGGCTTCAACACCGCTGCCTAATCGAGTCGACTAAATTAAATTTTAGTGCTAAAATAACTTTGGATAATGAGTCAAGGGTAAATTTGACTTGGTGGCGGGACAACCTTACCAAGGTCAATGGGAAACCTTTGTTTGCAAATAATCCAGACATAACAATCTTTTCAGACGCGTCCTTGGTGGGCTGGGGGCGGTATGTGACGAGTCTACGGCCCAAGGCCCATGGACTGTGGAAGAAAGAACCTTTCATATCAATTTGTTGGAATTGATTGCCGCATTCTATGCTCTACAGTGCTTTACAGCTCGAGTGAATCGGGCATCCGTGCTTCTTTATTTAGATAATAGCACGGCGGTAGCATTTATCAACAAATGCGGGGGTACACGGTCGCGTAGGCTCTCGTCTATGGCTGAGGATATCATTAGGTGGTACGAGGAAAGAGTTTTGTCACTAAAGGCAGTTCATCTAGCAGGAAACCTTAATATTATTGCAGATCACCAGCCCAGAGTTTTCCAAGATCAGAGCGACTGGAAGCTTTCGGAAATCAGCTTCCGCCGGATCAAGTCACAGTGGGAGATGGAGATAGATTTGTTCGCAGCGGCATGGAACGCGCAGTTGATCAAATTCACCAGTTGGCAGCCGCAACCCGGGGCATGGGCGGTAAACGCGTTTACATTCAGCTGGGAAAACCTAAAGGCATACGCCTTTCCACCATTCAGCCTGATCCTGCGCTGTCTAGCAAAGACGAGGAGAAAATTGGCAGATCTGGTGCTAATAACGCCCTACTGGCCGAGCCAGGTTTGGTTCCCGTTAGCCTTGAGTCTCGCGAATGATATTCCATTAGTTCTGGCTCCATCCAGTCATCTGCGGACATCAGCGTCGAGTGCAGTCCACCCTCAGATCCAGACGAATTCCCTTATCTTAATCGCATGGAAACTCTCCAGCGATGCTTCGAAGTGCAGGGACTTTCGAAGGAGGTGGCGCAACTTTTGCTGGACGGAAACCGTCAATCCACATCAGCTGCGTATGAAACCGGATGGGTTTTATGGAGTAATTGTTGCCGTCAAAGAAATTCTGATCCCATGTCGAATAATTTAGCTTCAGTACTGCAGTTTTTAAAAGAGGCTTACAGTACGATAAATATCCTAAGATCTATGTTATCGGTCACTTTAAAGCAAATGGATGGAAAAGGGGTGGGTGGTCACCCACTCGTGATTCGCTTGATGAAGGGAATCTTTCTGAACAAACCCTTTAAACCGGGTTATGTAAGTACGTGGAGCATCGACGCCATGCTAAGTTTTGTCAGCGACTTAGGAGTGGACGAAAATCTTCCACTAATGTGTTTGTCTAAGAAGCTCGTTTTTCTCTTATTCATAACAACCTAAGCAAAGGTTTCCGAGCTGGCTTCCATTTCTAGAAGTTCGGTTCGTTTTGGTGATTGGGGAACCTGCTTCCCTTTGTTGAAGCTGCGTAAATCTCAGCAAAGCGGAGCCTTGCCAGTGGTAAGAATAAGTAGATTTGAAGGGGACCCTCGGCTCTGCCCAGTGTCCTGCATGGAAAGCTACATCCGAGAGACGAGCGACCTGGTAGACGAACGCCACGGGGACGGATTTTTTATCGCATCAAGAAAGCCGTTTAAACCAGTGGGGGCCTCAACTACAGCAAGGTGAATAAAGGCCCTGTTAGAGGAAGCAGGAATCGACGTTTCAACGCGCGGAGCCGCTTCATCCAAAGCGTTTGAAAAGGGTGTACCGGTGGAGACGATTCTAAAGACGGACCATTGGGCATCAGAACCAGCTTTTTCCCGCTTTCATAAGCGTAAGGCTAATCCGGATTCAGTCGTAGACACGGTTTTGTTAGTGGCAAACGACTAGTTTAATGCGTTGAAGTCACCGTTGAAACGGAGCATTTCTAATTACTACAAAATTAGAAATTGCTCGAGGCCGCTCACGACCGAAGAGCAATTGGAATTGTGGGTGATTTAAGAATGCGACGTATTAACGGTTAAAACCCCACCCTGTTCCACTCCCTAATAATGCATTCTTCTTACTACTTAGTGGCTGCAACAGGAGTAACTTCCAAGGAAGTTCCAGAAGGGGATGGAGCAACTTCAGTTAAAAGTCTGACGCCCAGGCGATATCCAAGGGTTGCAAAAACCTACCTTCTTTTGTTTCATTTTGTTTTTTGTTGGTATAGAAGCTGTGAAATACAAGGTCAACACCGTTAAAACGTCGCATTCTTAAATCACTCACAATTCCAATTGCTCTTCGGCCTCGAGCGGCATCGAGCAATTTCTAACTACTGAAGATACAACAATAACGATAATTTGCCCGCAAAGTCATGAAAAGGTTAACACTTTAATTAGAAGAAAACCTTTTGATGTCTTTGAAGTTCCAATGTCGTGTACCGCACACACGGATAATTGGGTTTTTCAAGCAAGCTTCAGGAAGAATATCAATTATGCACTGAACAACGCGTCACTGCCGTCGCTCACTGAGCTTGAAAAGGTAGGGCAAGTTTTGAAAGCACCCGAAGCTAGTGAGACTATCCAAGAAAGGAAGGGGGGCAAGAACCCAGAATAGTCAGCCGATACTGACGCGCCGTGCGATGATTCAAGGTCGCGTAGCCCTCATGGGGGAACATCTGCGTATCATTGAGGAAGAAGAGAAAGCTAGACGGGGCGCGGGGCAACCCGAAACAGTTTGGTACCTTTTTGAATTAATAGCGGTTATAGCGATTTTATTCTTTGGTTTGGGAGCAATTCTATTCGTTCGTTTGCGCCAAACCGGGGCAACCATAAAAGCCTTGACTCAACGCATAGTCGAATTGGAAGGTCGGTTGACTATTCATGAACCCGAGGTGCAAGAGCGCTTATAACTGTTAACCGAAACGTTGTATTTGTTTTGTTTTTTTCCCTCTCTCTCTCCCCTATTCTGTTTTAAATTATTTGAATTGCTGAAATTATTTTGGTCTTGTGTACCTTTTCTTTCTCTTCTCAATAGCTATTTGTAGATGTTATTTTTGTTTCATGCTTGTTTTATTGGTAATTTGGTTTTTTTGGGGAGGGGGGTGGGTTAATGTCTATTGGTTTGACCAGTAACTCTTCTAGCATTTTGTTGCGAAATTTGTTTACATTGAATTTTGCATTCATTTGTTTTCATTTACTTTTGGCTGAAAATTGTTTCTTTGTACTGATTTTTGGCCGAAAATGGCTCGTGTCTCTTCTGTTTTAGGGTTTATGTTTATTTTTTTTTCTCCTTGTTCTTCGTCGTCATAGTGCGATCGGGACGAGTCGCAGGCTGAAGGGGGGATGTAGCTTTCACGCATCATTTGTAAGAGAACTTTCGTAAGCCGTTATAGCTGTAACGGATAGACAAACGACCGATGGAAGTGTCATTCGAGCGTCATCCGATTTCTGATACATCGGATTTGCCGACTGACTCTTTCCCACGCCTGAAAACTATAAATGGGACTGTAGTGTAGACCTTCGGGGCCAGTAGTTTAATAGAACAGTTATGTTTACTTTGTGTCGTGCTTGAGTGTTGAAGAGATTGAATACACCGAGATTGATACACCGAACCCATCGGCGATAACTCGTTACAATATGTCCAATTTTGGCCTAAATTAATATAACGAATAACGACAATGAAAACAAATTTTTGTGGGCAAGTTTATCGGCTTTTTTCTCGATATTTAACAAATTATTCTGCTCAGTGGGGCTGTTGACTGCGAATATGAACTAAATTTTTTAGTTTTACACCGACATTTAATGCTGGGGCCTAATGTAGAAAACCACTGAAAATGGGAAAAGCAAAATAAAAACTTGTACAAAAATTATCTCGAAGTTTTGAAACTATATAACGAGAAAAATAACGAAAAAAATAATATATTAAATAACGTAGTAAGTTAATGATTACATAAAAAAAATAATATTTAACGAATAACGACAACGATGTAAAAAAAAATAACGACACAACACTAGATTTCCGTCTGTTATGACGACTTGATAAAAAACAAACGTGTTGCCAGATGAAAGAAAATATGAATTTATATAAAGTGGGAGGGTCAACCAACTTGGATTTAGTTCAACCATGGTCTGGACTGTGGTTCGCTCAATTTGGTAGAGCTCAACCTTGGTTGATCTTTTGGTGAACCATAAAACGGAAATCAAGCTCAACTGTGACGAATTGGTTAACAAAAAAATACTGATTGAGCTCAATTTAGGTTCAGGTTGAGTTCGACAGTTGACGATAAAACGCACCCCAAGTTGCTTCTGTCAGAGCAAAGCCTACTTAATGCTTAAGGCCTGTAAACTCGAATACCTCCTATGGCGGTGACGCGTTACCTGGCAACAACTAATCATAGAAAAAACAAGGGTTACGACGACACCATCTGGCGCTCGCTACTGCTAATGCTTCGAAAACCTAAATACAAGATTAAGCAAAAACAGGGTTTCCTTGTATTTCTTAATTAAGAATATCTTAGAAACCTTAACTTTTAGTTAAAGAATTCCAGTAAGAGTAAAAAACTCACCTCTTTGAAAAAGATTTGTGTCCACTAAGTAATATTTTCATCACTACATTTCACCATTACAATCAAATTGGCCTCGGTATTGGGATGGTGGTTAAGGACTCCACCTAGAGATTTATGGATAGAAGTATGACGGTTCATGTCTATTTTATGTCATGTTATCAATGTGAGTACAATTTAAACAATATTTTATTTTATCTCTAAGTGAAAATGTTTAATCCGTTAATAGATTTTTTTCCTAAATGATTAATTCGATTAACTACAAGAACAAGAAGAAAATGTTTCATTAACATGATAATGAAACTTATATTTTCTTAACAAACTACTTTTTTCTTTTTAACAACTCAATCGCCATATTGCTGTCAAACCAGCACACTTTTCATTTCAAAAACTTTATTTCCTTTTGTTTTATCTTTATTCATGTGTTTATGTAACTATAACAAGTGTTTAAGTTTTTTGGGGTGTTTTTCAACGAGGCTATAATTGCGAGCGCCAGATGGTGTCGTCGTAACCCTTGTTTTTTTGTCTGATTGCCTCTTACTAGGGAACGCCTACCCGCCATAGGAGGTATTTGAGTTTACAGGCCTTAAGAATTATGTAGGCCTTGGTAGGCCTTGGTCAGAGCGCAACTCCATCTCGTTCAGGGACCTGAACCCTCTGAGGCAAAACATGACGACAACTCCTGGTAGGGTTCAGGTTCCTGGCCTCAATTTGCAGCAAGAGATAGGCAGCTCAATTAGCTATTCTAAAAAACCACCCACTTCTGTAAAAATTATGAAAAAATAAACATAAACAAAAAACTTGAGACAAGACGTTTTTTTATAGTTTTTGCGCTCTATGGATATACTCGACCCTATAGGGCTGTTCGTAGGGCTCGGCCCCGCACTAATCGGGGAGTTTTTTAGTCGATTCGGTGCGGTGAAATTTTCTGCGGTGCGGTGATTGCGGTGCTCGGTGCGGTGATTGCGGTGCTCGGTGCAATCCCCGATTTCAAGGAAAGCAATTACAAAATTCAATACATAAGACAACGCTTGTGTAGGATAACTTAGAAAAAAAGTTATTTGAAGAATACATAATTACTACGTAATTAAACATATACTAATTATAATGAATACACATTAGGTATTTTATTTATCAAAATTTTTAATGTCATATAACGTGTCTTAAAATCTGTAAATAAGGTTGAATGGGAAAAAAAAACCTTTCGGCTCCAATCAACCAGGAAAACTAAATTTCATAAGAATTATGGATTTCTGTATCACAGAATTATTTCCTTTATCATGAATCGTATTCATGCAAGAGTAATATCACAAGTTTAAAATTATTACTTGGTGAGCTAACGTTTGAAACATTCGACAAAGCCGACAAAGATCTTTTATGCCCTTGTGAATTCTTTGGTGGCATTTCTGTTGAAATTCACTAAATGGTTGATAAAAAAAATATTTAAAAAACAACAAACACGAGTCCAATTTGATTCAAACTATAAGTAACAATAAACTAAACAACTTAAACACACCACTCATCATTGACTGACAACAAACACAAATGTCACACTAGTCACGTGGTCCTGATTGACCTATGAGGAGCAATTTATTATAGATGACCTATCAGGAGACAGCTCCGGTGTTAAGTCAACCATAGCGTCATTTGTTGTTTTTCGCACCACCTCAGGCAAATTTCTATTCGGTGCTTTCGGTGCGGTGCGGTGCGGTGCTTGCACCGCACCGGGAAAAAAATCACCGCACCGCACCGTCCCCGAACCTCATTTTTCGGTGAGGGTTTTCGGTGTCCCCGATTAATTTGAAATCGGGGCCGAGCCCTAGCTGTTCGACATCTTTTTTAAGATTTGTTGAAATCGTGAAACGCAGCAACTCATGTATTTTTTCGTCTGCTACGAGTGACTTGTGTAGTTCTGCGAAATATAAATTTTTTTAAAAAACAGTGATAGAAAAGGGGGTTGTTTTGAAGTTCTGATGTGTTTTCTTTATATATTAGTTCGTTATAGTGTTAGTGTTTAACTATGTCACTGTCTAATTATGCCAGTGGACTTAGTATTGAGGCCAAAACACGTTATTTGGAAAAGTTACAAATGTTTAACAGTGATTGTCCATATTGTATTCCTAATTCTCTGTGGAAACATGGTTTAGACTGTTGTCCAATTGTTCCAAAAATTGCTCCCTCAGATATCTTCATATATCTTGTTGAAACAAAAAGCTATCAAAATCATATTCCATCTATGATGTAATTCTTATTTCTTTTGCAGGTTCTCAGTGACTACGACTCGAGTGTCCTTTGTGTCTGTTACCCTCAGATTCTGCCTCCTGAAATTTACAACATTTTATGGGATCAAATTCTTCGTGCCTGTTACCATACTCTACTTGACGGGTATTCAGCCTTATTTTACGCACCTTTATGTAAGACCGTATCTGATTTGAAATTCTTTAGATTTTCCGCTGTAAGAAAATGCACGAACGAAGGTCGTGCACTAATGCAGTTAGACTTCAGGCATTTTCAAGTCAAAGTGGAAAGCTTGACACGTCTAAGACCTCTTCCTGACCCACATATTGTCGAAACATACATAAAGGCATATTATTTACCTGAAAATTCTTTCGAAAAATGGATTCAAGAACAAACGGTAACTCAATCAAATTTAGTATTAATACCGTTGTCATTAATTTAAGAAATTCGCGTCGTCAGCAGCTAATAATTTTGTTTATGCCTTTGTTGAAGGAATATACTCCTAGGCAGATGATGAATCTTCTTCAATACGTAAGTCAAGGCAGTAAAAAGATTCGGCTGAACTTAACTTCCTTCATGGAAGATTTAGATTTGAATCGTCGATAAAGATCTTTGTTATGATTCAAGTGATGAAATTTTTGTAAATTGAGAAATATACATGACATTCCATTACTTGTTGTCTGGCTTTCAATTTTGAGTTTAGATAAATATTTACAAAATATTACTCGAGATCTAGAAAATTAGCTTAGTTTCACTTAATTATATTTTACTTGCAATTTGAAAACAGTTGTATTGAAGGTCGATTGCTTTACGCAGAATGCATTTACTTCACTTTCACTGTCTTCCCAGCCTTCATGTATGATACGAATTATTGGTCAAATCGAAACATGCAACCACATGAATGGATCCGACATCTTACTAGCAAATGCTTAGACCAAGTTCCTTCATAACCTGGAATCTTCTTAATGCAAAATTATAATTCCCTTCGTACACAGCCTACTAAAGTTCCATACAAATAATCTTAATACTGACAATTTTTTAATGTAAAAATAACCCTGAAAGTATGCGTCAAGGAATGGTGTCAAGTTTAATGCAGTAACAATTGTACAAATATAATGGTCATCGTTTATTACTTTACAGCAAAAACGAAACAACGGGGAGACGAACTTATTCCTTGTCATCATCATCATCCTCTTCCTCATTGTTGATCTAATAAGTTTCATAATTAGTAATGAAGCCGACATTAAAAACAGTATTGTTACTTACATTGAAGTATCTGAGTTCAAAAGAGGTCTTAACCCCCTTTTCTATCACTGTTTTTTTAAAAAATAAATATTTCGCAGAACTACACAAGTCACTCGTAGCAGACGAAAAAATACATGAGTTGCTGCGTTTCACGATTTCAACAAAACTTAAAAAAGATGTCGAACAGCCCTATTGACAAAAGTAAAAAATATAATCCTTTTTCAATTTTTTTTTCCTATGAACATTTGTTCCAAATTTTTTAAAGAAATAGATAGATCTTGATGAGGGCTATCGATATCTGTAAAATTTATTTAATTTGGACTTATAGTTTTTCCGCAAAAAATTATTTAAGTTTTACATATGTCAGGGAGGAGGGGGTTACCCGATACCCGTGAAACCGTACCGACCAAAGCAAAAAATTGTGAATCTGTTTACTACCCTAGTAAAATTTTTTAATGCGATAATTTTGCCCAAATGGATAGATCTAATTAAGAGCTATCCATTCCTGTAATTTTTTTCAAAAATAGAGCTTATAGTTTATCGATTATAATTTATTGGTTTCACGATCCGTCAAACCACACCGACAAAAATATTCAATCGGTTTACTACTCGGTTAGGTATTTGTTAAGCAAAAATTTTACGGAAGTGGATAGCCCCCATCATCGGCTATCCATTTCTGTAAAATTTGTTTATTTAGACTTAAAATTGTTACCTATAAAGCTATTTTAATGATTAATTTTTTACGGTAAACGTTAGCGGTGTACCCGATTAGAATGTGATCGGGGCCGAGCCCTACTTTTATGACTTTTCTTGAAATGAAAAATAAATTCTTGGAGTTCTACTGTCGGCCGTAATAATTATTTAAATATTCAGTGGAGTTTTACTGTCGGGTGTTGGGATTCTACTGTCGGGTGTCGTGGTTCTACTGTCGGGTGTTGGAGTTCTACTGTCGGGCATTAAATATCATATTTAAGGTATTGGAGTTCTATTGTCGGACAAAAAAATATCGTAAAGTAAACACAATAATTTATCACCTCATCTGGAATCGAACACCGATCTCCAGCATCACATTCAGAAAGGCTACACCTACGCCATTGTCAACGACGTAAACATTCACAAGCAGCTGGAACATAAGCTAAATTGTTTCGGTAAGCAACATTTCCTAGCCAAAGCCCTAAATTTCCAACTGTCGTTTAAAAAAACAAACCACCCTGGGGGTTGCAAAAATGTCCTGGCCTGTAACTTGCCTTAAAGCGTAATACCTTAAGGCATTTTTTTTTAATGTCTGGACTTACCCAACCCTGCCCTGTCGTGTCCATCACCCCGTCTACCCTCCCCCTTAAAAAAAAAACCCGCTACCCCGCCAATAGGTGGCTTTAAAAAATTAAATCGGTGTTCGGATTTTGGTGCAGGATACTGTACCAGGAGAGGTGGGCAAACGCGAGAGGAAAGAACTGTGCCAAGTTTCAATTCTTATCCTCACTTCTGCCGCTAGGTTCTCTAGTGTGAGTGGCCCTCAAATCTGGCGCCAAGTTTAACCATTGTGGATAAAGCATCGTGGTTTAAGGGTGTTTTAGTTCAGTAACAATAAAATTAACACAATGCTAGTTTCTAATAACGTAAAATCAATTACAATTTATTGATTTTTTTCAGAAATATGGTTAATTTTTGAAAAACCTTAAGGCATTTTTTTTTAGGTCTAGACTTACCCAACCCTGCCCTGCCGTGTCCATCACCCCGTCTACCCTCCTCCTTAAAAAAAAAAAAAACCCGCTACCCCGCCAATAGGTGGCTTAAAAAAATTAAATCGGTGTTCGGATTTTTGTGCAGGATACTGTACATTGTTATTATATATAAATTTTATCCTATAACCTATAATAGATAACATATAAAGGATTACAAAATTTTAAATGATATATCTGAATAATACCGACGGAGAATGCGGAAGATCTTCCTCGTTATGGTGGAAATTACTAGGTCACATATAATATTTACATATTATATGCATATAAAATATTTATATATAGTATCCATATATAATATTTATATATATTATTTTTATGTATAATATTTATGTACATTTAGACAATCATGCGTGCTAGTTTCTTGGGAGCGAGACTTTAGACCCCTTCGACATAAGACCCCAGGGGGGGTCGACCGTAGACCCCCACGTTGCGACGCAAGACCCCCAACATTTAAAAAAAATATTTGTATTTGTTAATTAATGGACAACGCAAAACCCCTAGCCCCCGACGCAAGGTCCCTGTATTTTTCGCCATTAAATATTATCCCGACTAATTATTATTAGCCAACTAATAGTTGGCTTACAAAAATTTGCTATCTTAAGTTGAAAAAGACAAGTTCAAAATATTTCTTAAGAAAAAAAGGTGAGTTGAGAAAAGCTAGAATACGGTTTTAGGTAAATCCAAGCATAAATTGGATTTTTAAGCAAAAAACAGTAAGTTAAGAAAGAATTCCGTGCTTAAGTCAAGGCTAGAATACGGCCCCTGTAGTATTCTATTACCAGAGTAATAGAATACTGGTGTAGCCACGGCCATGTTAACTCCCCCTCTCGGATTTTTTCCCAAAAGTTGTTGCCAATTTCGCGTATCGATTGTGAGAGAACGAGGCAAGATATCGATTTAAGTGTCCCATAACCGTAACTGCCACCTATGAATTGAGTTTTAAGGGTTGTTATTGTTATAACAACCCATATGTTTATACATACATTTTTTCACACTAATTAATTAAGCCACTTTTTGTTTACTTTCTGAAGTACAGACGATGAAAATGAGCGAAAACATAGCGAAAACGTAATACATCACAAGTTCACAACACAGCCGCTGTGGCGCTTTTGTTATGGTCCAGAAAGACTTTCAGGCCAAAAAGGCAATGGGAGGGCCCGCCATAAGCGTGGCTACACCAGTATTCTATTACTCTGCTATTACTCTGCTATTACTCTGCCGGTACACGGTACACGGTACGCGTATACGATATACCGCAGTCCGAGGATACAGCAGTACAAGCAGCTGATCATACTTCGTGCTTTTTATACCTTGATTTTCACCATGACGACCGTTAATCGACTGGAGAAACTTACGCTTAATAATCAGGTTAGCCAAAAGGTGGTAAAAGAATGAAATACCCATGTTAATGAAAATTTTGTACTTCAGATCGTTCGCATGCGGAAAGATGTGAAAAGGGCTCGTTTGTGGCTTATAAACAACTTGACTCATCGTGTGAGAAAACTTAAGGGAAAAAAAACTAATGAACTTGAAAAAATTCAATTGAAGGCTGAAAAGCTGCAAAATAAGATTTGTCTTCTTAAGCAAATTTGTGTTGATGAAGTGTCTAAATTTGCGCTTTGTAACAAACAAGATTCTCCAAGTTTATCACCAACTGAAAGTGAATTAGATTTGTCCCAGAAACTAATGCTGCAGCTTGCTAACCATAGGCTGGTTCAACAACAGGTTCAAGTGTTCCGCCAAACTTATACTGGCCCAATGGACAGATTAATTCTTTTGGTTAGGTCTCTTGGTTTGCATTACCAGAAAAAAAAGAAAAAAAAATTAATGGATTGTGCCAGCAGTAGAAACATTCAAGAAGAGGTAAAAATAGCAAGTGTTACACAAAAAACATCATGTGGGAAGAAAAAAAAAATTTCTTTGCAAGAACTTGAGGGTAACTCCACATCTGGATGCATGTTAAATTTTGTGTGTACAGTGGACTCTGATTCCCCACCAAATTTGGGGAACCTAGAGGAAACGAAGAGTAATAAGGATGTCTTGTCACTGCCAATGAAAGTTCCAGACAATTTGATGAATCCATTGAATCCTTCATCTGATTTCCAGCCTTTAAAAGGCAATTTTACCAAAGCTATTAATAATACTAAACCTGAAGATTTATTGAGAAATGATAAAAATTTTCTAGCTGCAAATTCAAATGTAGTAAAGCAACCCAAAAGCAAAGGGATCTTGGCCCAGAAAGTCCCATGGCCAAAATTCTCAGTACCTTCAGTAAACAAACAAATTGGAACCATGATAATTAAACAGTTTCACCTTGAAAATGTAGCTGAATCAATTTCATTTGGTGAAACAAGCATAGATCATGAAACCAGCAAAAAAACTAATCAGACTCTCAGAGATTCCTTTTTTCTTGGAGGTGTTGATCTGTCTTCAGATGAGGAGGATATTAAGGACAATTCCATCCCTGTAAATGCCCAAAGGTTGTATTACTACCAACTTTAAAAGTGTGTTGTGCTGTTTACTTCACTTTCTTAATCCATTCATTATTTATAGGGTAAACAAGATAACTAACTCAGAAGTTAAAGAATCTGGTGATAAAAAATGCTCTAAGCCCTCTAGATCCAGACAACAAATATCCAACAGATATACTCAAACTAAACCAACAATTGCACCATCAGGTATGAATTATATAATGTCTCATCTTTATCATGCATCAATTTTCAATAGCTCTTGTAACCCACATTTATTTCAGTTCCACCTGCTGAGGTTCTTCATCCGTCTTGGCAAGCCAAAAGAAAGGAAAAGGAGCTACAAATTAAAATTGGTGTATGTCATGGAAAAAAGATAAGGTTTGATGACTATTAAAAGCACCCAAATTCTATCATGCAATTCCCACGTGTCTATCTAGTCTATTTCCGTTCACTTTATTTCGTTTTCGAATTCCAGAGCAGTCATTGCAAAAGGGTTTCGTCACTGCTATAGTAGATTATCGATATCATTATTAGCATACTAGTCGGAATAATTTCCAAAAAATTCCAGAATACTTTTCAATCAGCATCAGGCTCATTAAGCCAAATCACACCGTCGACGTATTAATGGATTGATGGATCATAGGTGCTTTTAACATAATAAAAGCATCGTATTTATTATCGACAAAGAGAATTCCAAGAGCAATTTTGTGTTGTATCTTGTTATGAGATTGTAAAACGAGTTTTCTGAAAACAGAAAACATTTCAGTATTATATACTATTCATCAGCATACAAGCAATGAAACTTACGAAAGAGAGTGGGAATTTCCACAAAATTCAGTAATTTTGGGTCGAGGTGCCGCATCCAATTTAAAATAAGGGGTTCTTCATGATAGCCCACAAACCGGATGAGAGTATCGTTCTCAAAATCAAATTCGACCTATCGTTGTTAATTCACTAATTAACTCGTGTCACATTAATAGCATAAGCGTTATCTAATACAACCTGGGAAAAAAAAAGAGAAATGATCCAGACAGATGCCACAGAGAATCTCGAAAGTACGGGACACCGTGTTTCGAAATTACCCCCTGTGCCAATTATTGGACTTACATCCAAGAAATTGTTGATGAGGAAAACTTGTCCTGTTTCATCTAGCGCTTCAAAAAATGATTTGGATTTAAGGTCCAATGATAGTTCTCGGAGAAATTCAAAAACGCGGAAGATGTACGCGTGGCAAAATTTTGTGTTTCGAATAATACCATAAGATTTCCCATACGTATGGTAGATCTTATCTTTCCAATCTTCTTTTGCTCGGTTTACCCACTTGAGAAATTTTACTTTCTCAAGAAATAAATCAATTTCTTTCAATTCAAATTGCAATTTAGTAAATAGTTCGGGAGTAACCGTTAAAGGCAAAGAGCCTAAATTCTTTTCGTGATATGGTTGTAAATTCCACAACGACCTTTCTCTTAAATTTTCCGGGCCCAAGATTTGTTTCGTTAAAGGGATGCTCCGTAGGCCGTACTTCTGCATATAACGTTTGGCTACTTTCTTTTTCGTGGCTGCCAATTCTTTTCCCTGTAGAGGAACGTTATAAAGTGTAAGGTTACGCATAATGGCTTCTTCCTGGTGGTCCTTGAAAAGCGTTGCACAGCTTATGATATCGCGTAGGAAGCCTTCAGGAATTTCAGACAGCGAAAACAGAGCGTTCGAAGAAATATCAATTTTCCTATTACATAAATCTATCAAAAGGGGTCCATTGAGCATTAATATGCATTTTTTCATATACCGTTCATACACCTGTGCTTGAATGATGCGCAATAGCTTTTGAATTTCATGTGTTTGCGTATAACGAAGGGCAATGATGTATACTTCAGAATTTCCTTCTTTGCTTGTGCATGGTTTAAACACATGCAGGTCTTCAAATGACAATCTTAAAATATATAGCAGTGAAACAGCAGTATGTTCAAAAAACGTAAACATTTTTAAAACGTATGATCCGCCTATAAAGAAAGAAGAATTAATAAGATAACCAAATAGCAAATAATATTGAAGATACCAGGACTTAATAGTAATAACGCAGATATGGTTTCACACCAATGTAATTTTGCGAGATGTTTTTCTTGTTCACCTGGGTTCTCTGCGCAATCAATACTGCCGTCTGCCGTAACCTATACATCATGACCATTCAGCAACACTTGTAGCATATGCTATTTAAAATGTTCCATGGGTGCAAATTTTCATACAAGGTTCACATGTCTTCCTTTGCATTGCAGTATCGCATTAACATTACACCATTCCATTATGTCACCAGTATCATCATGGCCAAAATTCCAGTAGCATAAAGTATTGTGAATGAAACGGTGATCTCCAATCATTGATTTACTAGAATTTCCTTCATAGTAGGGATTAAGAGTGGCAGCCAACCAACTGAACTGGGAATTAAGGAAAACATTATTGATACAATATACACACACAACTTTACTTCAGACTTTACATGCAAATCAGGGTGGTGTAAATTCAAATAATGATTTAGTGATGTTACAAAAGCCCCTGGGGCTTCACACAAATGAACACTTTTTAACTCAAAATTCCCTTCTGGAATATTGCCAAGTAAATCAAATTGAGAAAGACATTCATAGAATTTGAGCCAAGCCTAGAAAAACATGGTTAAATAAGGTGTAGATAGAAAAGTTTACAGATAATAGTTTTTTTATTACTTGTGTCAGTAGCTCTGGACATACTTCAGATTTAACCTTTTGAAAAACAGCACCTGCACGATTGGTGTAAGATGTATGCTCATGCCACCTTTCAGCTTCCATATGGCTTAACAGACCTTTTGTACAATTTAAATGGATTTTTAGATTTTCTAATTCTGGAACCTAATAAAAATGCTACATAAATTTAGATATCAACACATGTTAACAGTGAAGGAAATGCATTGCAGACCTTCCACGAAGGGTTCCCGAACAAATTTGTGCATGAAAAAGATTTATTTCCCAGCTGTTGAAACTGAAATTTCTTAAGAAAATATTTATCAATTTCATCTTGCATTTGAACTAAGGTATTGGGATAAAGTCTATTTTAACCGACCAAAGTAACTTTGGTTTTTACTTTACTTTCACCACAGACTACGAAGTAAAGACCGCTATCCTTTATCTCACCGTGTAGGCGATGCTTGGTCTTACCGCTAGGGGCGCGGGAGTATACTTTCTGAAATTTTTCTACTTTTTCTAATGTTAGTACTGAATACGTGCTTCACACACACGTATTGGCGGGAATTGTATTTAACTTTACGTTATCAACTGTACACCTTAATTTTCTAGATCCCCTTCCTGTATCCCGTGAATTATTTCAAAATTTTATTCTAATTCTTTGGTATGGTAATAAAATTATACATTTACCCCCTCTTTTCCCTATTTTTCAGATGTGTTCCCATCTTGCAGGGTTTCACGATTGGCTCTATACATACCCCTCTTTTCCAACTCCATCTCGTTCAGGGGCCTGAACGCTGTCAGGCAAAACATGACGACAACTCCTGTTAGGGTTCAGGCATGGTGTAAAAGGGAGGTGTACCAACTCTTCAGTTAAGAAGGGTATCTCTTGTGAAGCCTCTTTGTGGTACCAGTAGGCATTGCTAGGTTATCTATAGTAAACGCCATCTCTTGAGCTTGTGAGCAAATGCTACCTTCGGATCAGTCGTCAACGGTTTTCCATTAGTCGTACTGAAAGTTTGAACACATTAATGGCGTCGTAAAAATATATAATTAGTAAAAATTTTTTAATGCGATAATTTTGAACAAATGGATTGATCTTATCAAGAGCTACCCATTCCTGCAACTTTTTTCAAATATAGAGCTTATAGTTTACTGGTTATAATTCATTTAGTTTCACGATCCGTCAAACCACACTGACAAAAATATCCAATCGGTTTACTACTCAGTTAGGTATTTTTTAAGTAAAAATTTTACGGAAGTGGATAGCCCCCATCATCGGCTATCCATTTCTGTAAAATTTGTTTATTTAGACCTAATATGGTTACCTATACAGCTATTTTAATTTTGTGTACTGGGATAGAGGGATTACCCGAGACACGTTAAACCGCACCGACCTACCTACCTGAAAAATAGCTGATGGGTCATTACTCGGGTAGGTGCTTATCAAGCGGTTTTCTTTCGTTTAAAATACCCACTTTAAAAGATGTGGCCCAGCCTTAACTTAAAATGGGTGTGCAAGTGAAGGAAAATAAATAAAACTATGATGTATTGCAAAAAACAAGTCAAATAGGGTACACAGTAATTATATCGGGTTTTGGAACCGGTTCCACTACCCGAATGCCCATGAGTGGAAATTCACAATTATTACAGTAATTTTAATGAAATTATACCGTTGCTTAATTAAGTAATATTCTAATAAATGAAAAAAAAATTATAAAGTTAAAAGGCATTGTATTACGGAAAGGAAACAGAAAGAAAAATAAACAATAAACATAAATAATAACAAACACAAAACAAAAAAATAACGGTTCGGGGGTTTTGTGTTTTTGCCTGACAGGGTTCAGGTCCCTGAACGAGATGGAGTTGCAACTGAATGCGTAAGGCAAGTTGCGCTAGTATAGCGAATTGAGCTGCCTATCTCTTGCTGCAAATTGAGGCCAGGGACCTGAACCCTAACAGGAGTTGTCGTCATGTTTTGCCTGACAGCGTTCAGGCCCCTGAACGAGATGGAGTTGCTCTTTTCCCTATTTTTCAGATGTGTTCCCATCGTGCAGGGTTTCACGATGGGCTCTATACATCTGAAAAATAGGGACTCGAATAGGGAAAAGAGGGGGTAAATGTATAATTTTATTACCATACCAAAGAATTAGAATAAAATTTTGAAATAATTCACGGGATACAGGAAGGGGATCTAGAAAATTAAGGTGTACAGTTGATGACGTAAAGTTAAATACAATTCCCGCCAATACGTGTGTGTGAAGCACGTATTCAGTACTAACATTAGAAAAAGTAGAAAAATTTCAGAAAGTATACTCCCGCGCCCCTAGCGGTAAGACCAAGCATCGCCTACTGGATTTCTCTCAGCCTTATGGCGATGATAGTGGTCTTTACTTCGTAGTCTGTGCTTTCACTGAACGTAGAGACACTAATAAACCGCGATGTACCAGGAGAGGTGGGCTAACGCAGTAGAGCTTCCTCGCTTAAAACTGTGCCAACTTTCGATACTTTTTCTCACTTCTGCCGCTAGGTTCTCTAGTGTGAGTGGCCCTCAGATTTGGCGCGAATTATCAGAAGTAAAGCGTCTGCCATCTTGTCGATAGTAGATTCCATTTCGTTGTTTCATTTGATCATTTCGTTCTTTAACTTAGGGTGGTAATGTGTTTTTGATAAATTGTGTTGCGAAATGGTTAAATGCTTCGTGGTTGGATGTTCTACGGGATACAAATCAGCCAAAGAAAATGATACTAAGGTATTTAAACCACCCAAAGAAGAAAGGCAATTCATTATATGGGGTAAAAAATTGGAAAGAAGTGACAGAAAATTTTTTAGAAAAGATCATGTGTGTTCTAGACATTTTAAAGAAGAATTCATCATCAAGAACTCTGTAAATGGTGGCGCCCCATTGAGTCGCTGGAAATTGAGAGATGATGCCATACTAACCCTTTTTCTTGGTAAGTTTTAGTTTATCAATTCTTCCTGTATTATTCATGAAATTTTTTAAAATTATGTAAGTTACAAAGATGGGGTAGCCCATCTTGCATTTTTGTTGTTGTTACATTTCAAACGCGATAAAAACAAACAAAAATTAACCATATTTCTGAAAAAAATCAATAAATTGTAATTGATTTTACGTTATTAGAAACTAGCATTGTGTTAATTTTATTGTTACTGAACTAAAACACCCTTAAACCACGATGCTTTATCCACAATGGTTAAACTTGGCGCCAGATTTGAGGGCCACTCACACTAGAGAACCTAGCGGCAGAAGTGAGGATAAGAATTGAAACTTGGCACAGTTCTTTCCTCTCGCGTTTGCCCACCTCTCCTGGTACAGTATCCTGCACCAAAATCCGAACACCGATTTAATTTTTTAAAGCCACCTATTGGCGGGGTAGCGGGTTTTTTTTTTAAGGGGGAGGGTAGACGGGGTGATGGACACGACAGGGCAGGGTTGGGTAAGTCCAGACATTAAAAAAAAATGCCTTAAGGTATTACGCTTTAAGGCAAGTTACAGGCCAGGACATTTTTGCAACCCCCAGGGTGGTGTGTTTTTTTTAACTACAGTTGGAAATTTAGGGCTTGGGCTTGGTAATGTTGCTTACCGAAACCATTTAGCTTATCTTCCAGCTGCCTGTGAATGTTTATGTCGTTGTCAATGGCGTAGGTGTAGCGTTTCTGAATGTGATGCTGGAGATCGGTGTTCGATTCTAAATAAGGTGATGAATTATTGTGGTTATCTTACGAGAAATTCTCGTCCATATATAAAACAAGTTTTCATCGAGCAATATGTGCTTTTTTTTGTTTATTAAATAACTTAAAAAAATAATAATTTACTTCGTTCTAAGAAAAATAATATTCCCAGCATATGCGAATGAAGAATATTGTGACGTATGTCTTTTTATGTAGTATTGTGTAGTTGTTTTTATAAATGACCGCTAGATGGCTTTTTCTAGCGTGGTCTTATTAATCTAGAGCTAGTTAGTTCGCGTCTGTACGTTGTCTGGTAAACAACTCTTGCTTCTCGGTTTGTGTTTATTAGTGTTTTCGGTTAAACTATCTGTGTTTTAGTCCATTAGGGCACCATTGGAAGTAGTGTTAGAATTATTTAGAGTAGTCCAATGGTGAAAGAGACCTTTATGTTTGTGCCCAGTGACGAAAGGGCCAACATTTAAGTAACTTTGGCTTTGGGCTGTTCACATCAACAAGTGTTTATTGCCTCAAACAATTCTACCCGTGACAATTTGGTGGAGATGCAGGGTATTGGCTACACTTGTTGATGGTGAATTTTTCAAAGTGAATTTTGATTTTGTGAGAACGCAGTGTCGATTTGTGTTAGTGATCCAAAACGTTTTCGTTTCATTACGTGTTAGCGTCGTCGCCATTTTTTATTTTTCCCATTGCCACCATCTTGTTTCCTTTGGTGACGCTAATGGCCAAGTATCGTTTCATCGTTGTGTGTAGACAAGTTAATCTGTTTCTTCTCTTTTATTTGTCATTTAGGAAATTTTGAACGGATTGTGGAATTTTATTATCGAATTGTGGATGAATCGACTTCGTGTTTGGGCATCTCTATTTTTATCATCTTGCTAGTGAACAATTAATTCTCTCTTTTTATCTTTTCAGTCTAGATTTGACTCGAAGATTTGATTGCTTTCGGGTCTTTAATTGGATTACTACCCGTTATCATTTGAGTGGTTGGATATCACTCTTTAGCCAAGACCCGAGAGCTCGTAAGTTGCGTCCCCTAACCTAAATTAAAAATTACCTTTTAAATTTAGGTGAGGGTCATAGCCTCCGTCGGTCAGTGCTGTAATACACAGCTTATAAAAGTATTGGTCCCGATACTTGGGTTCCCCTCTTAGTGGGTAAGATTTTGTTGTGGGCTGGGTAGGGTTTGCCTTACCGATTTTTGATTTTACAGTCCCTTTTTCACTTGACTTGTGATAGAGGCTTCTTGTTGTGATTCTTTAGCGAATCTTTGATTTTGATTTTTTCTTTCTGAATCATGGCTCGTCGGTTAGGTCGAGAGGGTTCTACAGTTGCTGTAGTCGTAAATGAACAGGCTCCTCGCTTGCGTGCGCGTGATCCACCGATCTTTCGTGGAGAGCCTCATCAAGATGTAGTTGAATGGTTGCGTCAATTTCAACGGGTTAGCGATTTCAATTTGTGGGATGGGAATCAGCAACTACGACAGTTGCCCCTATGTTTGGAAGGAGTTGCTGAGAGGTGGTTTTCTAGTTTGAATCCACGACCTGACACTTTTCCCGCTCTTAGTGATCGATTTTTGAGGGCATTTCGTCATCAAAACTACGAAATGGAATTAGATTCGCAACTTCGTGCCCGAAGGCAAGGCCCTGGTGAACCCGTCATGACTTATTGTTATGATGTTGTTCATCTTTGTTCAAAAATTAATGCAGATATGCCTGAACAAGAGAAAGTTCAGCATATTTTGCGTGGATTAAGTCCTTCTCTTATGGAAAAGGTGATGCCTGATCTAACGCAGCCATTTACCGTTGATCAACTTTTTGCTCGGATTCAAGTTCATTGTCAGGCAATTGCCATGGCCAATCGAGCTTTGAATGATTCTTTGTCTACCCCAGTAATGCAGACTACCATCTTGAATCCTCCCTCTGCTGGGTTTGTTACGAAGGAGGAGTTGAACACTTCAATTGCGTTATTGAGAAAAGAGATTAAGGAAGATGTGGCATCTACCTTAACCTCTTTCACCTCCACCATTAAAGAAACCATCCGGTCAGAACTTAAAGCTAGCAGGAAGAATGTCGGGATGAGTGTTCGGAATGATGGTGTCGGATTGGGCAATCGGGTTATGAAAAGGACGGCTGATGGTCACCCCATTTGTAATTCTTGTGGCCACCCAGGCCATATTGCTCGTGCCTGTAGGTCTAATTCAACGCGGCCACCACTTGCGTGTTTTATTTGTGGGCAGGTTGGTCATATTTCACGTCAGTGCCCTTCTAGGCTTGAGAGTAGTTCAAGGCAGGGTTTATCGAATGCGGGCTTTTCGGGGGGCTCCTCTTCAAATCAAGCTAATGGGAATAATTCAGGCACTTCGTCTCGCTCATCAAACTGAATGCGGTGGTTGAAGGGGAATCCATCACCGAAGTCTTGCATCTTCCCCATCCGACGTCAAAGAATGTAGTTTTGAAAGAGGTGACCTGTTTTGGGAAAACTGTAAAAGCTGTTATTGATACAGGGGCGGGAGCAACTTTGATTTCGCCAGAATTTTGTCAGGAATTGGGTTTACTGGAAAATCGTTGGATTTGGGAAGGTCCTCGTTTAATTCTTGTGGATGGCACACGAATTTATCCAAAAGGGGCAGTTAAATTCAAACTTTTTCTTGATAAATGTTTAATCTGGGTGACGGCAGCCATTGTTCCCCTTAATGGTTTTCCTCTCTTATTGGGTAATGATTCTCTCGCACAGATCAAATCATTCTCAGTTCGATATGATGACGATGGAATAGGTTCATTTGCGGTAAATGGGTTCGATGTTGTAGAAAAAAGAAAAGATGACTATGGGTGGATTGTTTGTCGGGAATCTCGTTCCATTCCAGCCTACTCCTTGATTACCTTGGCTACGGATATAAGATGTTCATGTGGGAAGGAAATTGAAGAGCCGTTTTTACTTATTGAACCGTCCTTAAAGGTGTTTGTTGATAAAGGCCTATCAATGGGTCGTATTTTACTTCCTACTAGTGTGTCTTGTAAAGAACCACATCCTTTTCCTGTAACGAATTTTTCTGCTTCTTCTCAATTTGTTTCCGCGGGTATGGTTCTCGGGAAGGTTTTTCCTGTTCAAGAGGTTATTGATGACCTTCCTGTACAGACCTTCAATGACTCTGATCTAACGCCTCTAAATTTTGCCGATCGAGTCAGTAAAGATTTGAATGCCGATGATTGTGAGCAGGTTGTAACTCTCTTAATGCGTTTTTCGTGTTTTTTTGCTCGAACACCAAGTGATCTGGGTCGATCCAATGTTTTTCAACATCAAATTAGCACGGGATTCCATCTGCCTGTTCACCAACCCCCATATGGCAGTGCTTGGCGCGAGCGTGATTTAATTCAGGATCAGGTTCAAGATATGATTAGGGATGGGGTTGCTGAGCCGTCAAACAGTCCGTGGGCTGCACCTGTTGTTTTAATCAAGAAAAAGGATGGAGGGTGGCGCTTTTGTGTAGATTATCGTAAGTTGAATGCGGTTACTGTCAAGGATGTTTATCCGCTTCCCAGGATTGACGATGCCCTTAGCCGTCTGGAGGGGTCGCAGTATTTCTCGATTCTGGATATGCAGGCAGGATATTGGCAAATTGAAATGAATCAGGAAGATAGAGTCAAAACTGCTTTTATTACGGCCGATGGTTTATATCAGTTCAAGGTGATGCCTTTTGGGCTAACCAATGCTCCTGGCCCTTTCCAGTGGACGATGGATGTGGTTTTGGCCGGTTTTCAATGGAATTCAATGGTCTATTTAGACGACATTGTTATTTTTTCTTCTACGGTTTCACAGCATTTGTTTCGTCTTGAGGCTGTTTTACAACGAATTTTGAAGGCGGGACTCAAGTTGAAGTTGTCCAAATGCTCCTTTCTAGAGCAGTCGCTTAAAGTGCTTGGATACATTGTGAGTGCTTCGGGTTCATCGCCTGATCCCGAAAAAGTCTCTGCTGTTCAGGATTTTCCTATACCGAGGAATGTCCGGGAGCTTCAAAGCTTTTTAGGCCTATGTTCCTATTATAGGAAATTCGTTCAAGGATTCGCTGTTTTGGCCCGTTCCCTCTCAAATTTGACTAAGAAAAGTAGTCGTTTTATCTGGACGGAAGAACATCAACGCAGCTTTGAATCTTTAAAGACTGCGTTAACAAACCCTCCTGTGCTGGCTCATCCCAAGTATAATCTTCCAATGGAGATTCATTGCGATGCTAGCGGTTTTGGTGTGGGTGCTGTTTTGAGTCAGCATCAGGATGGGAAGGAACATGTGTTGGCGTATGCAAGTCGCTTATTGAGTAAGGCCGAAATCAATTATTATGTGACCGAAAAGGAATGCCTCGCTCTCGTTTGGGCGGTTCAGAAGTTCCGGATGTTCACTTGGGGACTTAAGATAAAAGTGGTGACGGATCATCATACTCTTTGCTGGCTTTTAAAGAAAAATGATTTAGTGGGTAGGTTGGCGCGGTGGAGTCTTCAATTGCAGGATCTGGATATAGAAATTGTTTATCGAAGTGGTCGTTCACATTTGGATGCAGATGGTTTGTCTCGTGCTCCGATACATCCTCCTACAGAGCTTGAGGACATGCCAGTCTTGGTTGTTCATTCTTCTAACTGGTGTGAAAATGAAGACATTATCTTGGCACAGCATCAGTCGGAATGGTGGAGAGATATTCTTGCTGGCTTTTCGGAAGGGACGTCTTCTCGACGTATACGGCAGCTTGTTAGGCAATTTGAATTAAAAAACGGAATCTTATTTCGTCATTGGATTCAACATGGGAGACTTTTTTATCAACTGTGTCTCCCTCAATTGTTTGTAGATCAAGTTTTACATGCCTGTCATGATGATGCTACTGCTGGACACTTAGGTGTCACTCGAACTTTGTATAAGATTAAGCAACGTTATTTTTGGCCTAAGATGCGACGTGACATTATTCGTTTTGTTCTTTCTTGTGGTCAATGTCAGTCTAAGAAGCGGTCTCAGGAGCGACCTGCTGGCTTATTGCGTCCCATTCAAGTGCAGCAACCTTTTGAGAAGGTTGGCATTGATCTTATTGGACCTTTTCCTCAAACTACCTCGGGAAATCGGTATTCGATAGTTGCTGTGGATTATCTGACCAAATGGGCCATTTGTAAAGCTGTTCCTTCTGCTTCGTCAAAAGAATTGGTCGATTTTTTTGTAAAACGTGTTGTGTTACAACATGGTGCGCCATTTTTTCTTATATCCGATAGGGGAAATTGTTTAACCTCCTCTTTTTCTGAAGAACTTTTTAAAGCTATGCAGACTAATCATTTGGTTACTGCTGCGTATCATCCACAATGTAATGGTTTGGTAGAACGCTACAACCATACATTTGCGGAAATGTTGTCAATGTATGTAAACTCTTGTCACAATGATTGGGATGATTATGTTGATTTCGTTACGTTTGCTTATAATACGAGTAAACAGGAATCGACGGGAGTCACTCCTTTCTTCCTTTTGTACGGTCGAGAAGCCGTTTTACCGATTGATGTTGCGTTAGGCAATAATCCCAATTCTGAGTGTAGTGATACTGATCCAAGCGATCGAGTGCGTCAGTTAGCAACTCAGCTTAATGTTATACGCGAAGCTGTGAAGAAGCGTCTATTTCATGTTCAAAGTCGTCAGAAGAAACGATTTGATCATCGTCGTCGTGATGCATCTTTTGCCGTTGGAGACTTAGTGTTAGTGTATCGTCCTATTAAAAAGAAAGGACGTGCGACTAAATTACTTCATCGATATTTCGGTCCATACAAAATAGTGCGTCGAGTGAGCGATCTTGACTATATTGTCCAACTACTATATGGAAGAAAGAAGACAACAGATTGTGTTCATGTTTCCCATTTAAAACCTTTTCGTTTCCGTGTTAATGTGAACACCTCTCGTGTGAACACTTCTAGTTCCTGCCAGAATAGAAGTGTAAGTGAGTTTTCTTCGCGTCTTGGCAGAGACCGAAGTGATGAGTGTACCACCTCGCATCTCAGCAGAGATGGTGGTGATGAGAGTTCCGCTTTGCGTTTTGCTAGAAACGGAAGTGATGAGTGTACCACCTTTGAGGGTGATGAGAGTACCACCTTTGAGGGTGATGAGTGTACCACCTTTGAGGGTGATAAGCATTCTCCTTGTTCCGACGGGGACAGAGGAAAGAATTTGGTTGTTTCGAACTCTTCTATTACAGGTACGGAGACGGCATCACGTCCAAGAAGAATACTTCGAGCTCCAAGAACTGAAGAGAATTGTTCCAAAAATGTCGATAATGTTAATGATGTAATTGGTTCACACAGGTAAAGATCAAGAAACAAATTACGGGCTCCTGTGCGTTTTTCTTTATAATGATCTTTTGATTGTATGCTTGTATGATCGAGGACGATCCTTTTTTTTTTTAGGTGGCGATATTGTGACGTATGTCTTTTATGTAGTATTGTGTAGTTGTTTTTATAAATGACCGATAGATGGCTTTTTCTAGCGTGGTCTTATTAATCTAGAGCTAGTTAGTTCGCGTCTGTTCGTTGTCTGGTAAACAACTCTTGCTTCTCGGTTTGTGTTTATTAGAGTTTTCAGTTAAACTATCTGCGTTTTAGTCCATTAGGGCACCATTGGAAGTAGTGTTAGAATTATTTAGAGTAGTCCAATGGTGAAAGAGACCTTTATGTTTGTGCCCAGTGACGAAAGGGCCAACATTTAAGTAACTTTGGCTTTGGGCTGTTCACATCAACAAGTGTTTATTGCCTCAAACAATTCTACCAGTGACAATATTATAAAGATACCAAATTTATTGCAATTCCTTATCGGGAATCGAACACCGAATTCCGCCGTCGCAATTAGAGGCTCTACACATATGCCATCGGTATCGACAAAATTGTGCACAGGCAGCTGTGTAATTTATTTTGGGTAAAGAATATTACAGAGCCTAAATCCAACATTTCCAACTGTCGTTAAAAAAAAAACACATCACCCTGGGGGTTGCAAAATGTCCCGACCTGTTACTTGCCTTAAAGCGTAATAGCTTAAGGCATAAAAAAAAAATTCTAGACTTACCCAACCCTGCCTTATGTGTCCGTCACCCCGTCTACCCTCCCTCTTAAAGAAGACAAACAAAAAACCCTTTACCCCGCCAATAGGTAGCTTTAAAAAATTAAATTGGTGTTCGGATTTTTGTGCAGGATACTGTACATCGTGCTACAAGGGTCGTATCAAGTGGCTGAGACCTCAGCTTGTCTCAGCTGGTCTCAGTGAAAATTTCGACTAGATGGTTTGAATCACATTGTCTCAGCAAATTCTTGAAGCCTCTTCTCACTTTTTCTCAGTCTATGTAGACTAGAGCGTTTTAGGATCGGCCCTGGTGCAAATATGGGTTGACCTTGACGAGTTTAATAACGAAAGCTGCTGGCACGATAGTGAAAAACCTGAAAAATAAAGCAAAATAAAGTAAAAATTCACGGGGCACGGGGAAGGGCTCTATAAAATTATGGTATTAAATTGAAAAATTCATATGAATTATATATACCCGAAAATGCGTGTGTGTGAAGCACGTAAACAGTAGGGAAACAGGAAAACGAATGTTCACCTTCCTAGGGCGTACGACCTGACCCCTACCGGCAAGCAGGAGCATCGCTTTAGATGATTCCGCTCAGGCTTATGGAGCCGATTGCTGTCTTTACTTCGTAGTCTATGGTGCTACTTTACTCACTGGCTCTACCATGGACTACTCTAACTTAAGGACGGGATTCTTTCCCTATCTCGCCTTGTTAAAGGGTGTCGGGTGGCCTATTTTCATGAAAAAATGAAAAATACACCATTAAATGCAACTTTAAAAGGCGATTGTAACCATCTAATTTTTTCTTTATAAACTTATCATTTAAGAACATATTGCGATTTTAATTTTGGTAAGAGGGGGAACTGGGCGGGATGCAGGTGTCATCTATCAACCAAAAATCGCAAGTTCTTGCTGATTGACAACTGAACTCGCCAATTTTTTTTTCTAGCCCCAGTTCTATCTACTTTATTTTTATTTTATTTTTGTTTGTAAAATGCTCTTCTCTTTTAGCCGAAGAATTTCGTTTGCTGCCAGAAATTCGTCTGCTACGAGGGGATGAACAACAAACCATTCACAAACAATAGCTAAATAAAAATAAACCAGATAGAACTAGGGCTAGAAAAAAAATTGGGAAAGGAAAAAATGAATAGGGTACCCACTGCTAGGAAGAAAAGGGGGGAAATCTTAATAATATTTATGAAAACTTATTTTTTAACATGAAGAAGTTGGTTTCTCCATAAGACGCTGCAGCCGCAGCAGACCAACTTCGACACAAATGAGATTTTCGCATTTGTGGAGAACGTGCAACGTAGGATGTTTTACAGCTCTATTGTGCTCTTTTCAGTAGAAAAGTAAAATTTTAATTTAGTTTTAACTGTATAGTAGTGACGACATATTTTTATAATAATCAAAAACAAAAAAAAACAAAATAACGACACTAAACACTAATCGTTGGACTGTAACATTCAAATTTATTCACATTTTGCACAATACAAAAATACAGTTATAGCAGAGTCATAGAACCCTGGTTGGTTCACTATGGCATTCCCCCCTTGCAAAAAAGGGGATGCCTTGAGCAAGCCAAAGGTCGAAAAAATCTAGGTTTTGGGGGCGGAGCTTATTTTTTCCGCCAACGGTCGTAGCGCCGTCTGGGAGAATACTAAGAAACTTTCGGTAGTGAAGAGAACCGAGAGAACAGAGGGAAAAAATGGCGGCTAAGCGTCGGTGCGCTGTAGCTGGCTGTCAAGTGATGTATGGAAAAGAAAACTCTAAAGAAAACGGAATGACTTTTTTCCAGATTCCACCATCCTCTTTCACTGATTAAAAGTCGTTGGTTTCTTCCAGTAATTTGACGTCTAATTCCCGTTTGTGTAGTCGTCATTTTGACGATGCCGACATTGTGAAGGGTAGGACAATTGGGGGAACTTTTTTTCGCATTTGAACGTTGGAACTTGAAAAGTGATGCAAAGCCCAAGCATTTACTGAACCTTGGTAAGGAAAACAAGTCACCCTTTTAACTTTTCTCTCTGATAATAATACTTTTTTATGTAGATCAACCAGTGCCAACCCGAGAACTGAAGAGTTTTAGACAGCCATTTCAAGAGAGGCCCAACGATAACCACAAAGGTAGTTGATGTCACACTACAATTATTATTTTAACAGAGAAAATTGCATTTTGTATATTCATTACCATAATTTGAACCATCATTAGGGAAAACCCTGGTCCATCGGAACAATGTAAAACAGGGACTACAGACCAAGACCTTTTATCAATGTGGGCCTCGAGCACTAAAGAAAGAAGTTGGGCATGCTGGTGGCAGCAGTTGGTCTTGTCTATCGTTGCAAAGAAAAGATAAAGAAACGGTTTCATCAACGTCTTTTCTTGTTCCTCGCCAGATTCATAATATTTATTTTTTTACAATAACTAACGGGTAATTTTTTTTTGTTTTTAAGTGAAGAATAAAAAGATCTCCAACCTGATATCCCATTCCGAAATTTTGCTAGTCGTAACGAAGGAAAATTCAAAAAAGAAAGAAGGAGACGTAAGAAAACAGATGCTAATAAATAACACTGGACGTAGAGGTGCATATTGCATTGCATGCAACTGTTTCATTAAGAAACGAAAAAAAGATAAATAAATCTCGCCTGCATGATCAGCCCGGTGGCATTTGACCAAATGTCGGTTAGAATTTTTCCACATTTTTCGTTCAGGGTTCCTTGTTTGCTACAAGTTAAGTGACATAAGTCACTTTTCCATCAACTTTCTGTACCTGTTAAGTGTTTGTAATTCACAGATAAAGCTTTAAACTAATTTAAGCCTGTGCCGTATGCTCTTTTTACGAATGTATTTGAAAACAAAATTTAAAACACATTTGAACAATATCAATTTGTGATTGTTTGTCGTGTGTTTGGTGGTTTCACTTTAAAGACTTAGAAAATTCTCTGTGTTTATGTTAGAGACTCCTCCCAAACTTGATGGCTAAGTAAAATCCTTCGCAATTGGCCCAGTTGTTTTACAAAGGGATATTGTGATTGGCGAATACCTAACAAGCCCGGTAGAGGCAGTGCAAGCGTCGGAGCAAAAACTGCCATATGGCTTGCACAAGGTATCCCCTTTTTTGCAAGGGGGGAATGCCATAGTGAACCAACCAGGGTTCTATGACTCTGGTTATAGCAGATGAAATCTACCAACGACTGCTACGTTGCCGCGATGGCAACAACTGTAAAAAAAGATGCCCTATAGACTTGAACCAACATATTCATATCAATAAATCTCTAGATGGAGTCCTTAACCACTATCCTAACAACGATGCCAATTTGATTGTAATGGTGAAATGTAATGATGAAAATATTACTTAGGGGACACAAATCTTTTTCAAAGAGGTGATTTTTTACACTTACTGGAATTCTTTAACTAAAAGTTAAGGATTCTAAGATACTCTTAGTTAAGAAATACAAGGAAGCCCTGTTTTTGCTTAATGTTGTATTTAGGTTTTCGAAGCATTAGCAGTAGCGAGCGCCAGATGGTGTCGTCGTAACCCTTGTTTTTTCTATGATTAGTTGTTGCCAGGTAACGCGTCACCGCCATAGGAGGTATTCGAGTTTACAGGCCTTAAGCATTAAGTAGGCTTTGCTCTGACAGAAGCAACTTGGGGTGCGTTTTATCGTCAACTTTTGAGCTCAACCTGAACCTAAATTGAGCTCAATCAGTATTTCTTTTTAACCAATTCGTCACAGTTGAGCTCGATTTCCGTTTTATGGTTCACCAAAAGATCAACCAAGGTTGAGCTCTGCCAAATTGAGCGAACCACAGTCCAGACCATGGTTGAACTAAATCCAAGTTGGTTGACCCTTCCACTTTATAATAATTCATATTTTCTTTCATCTGGCAACACGTCTGGCCGAAAGGAGCAGCGCAGTCGAATTCGTCTGCTAGAGAGGGGGAGGAGGGAAAATGTCGACTGCTGGGCTTTACGTGGAGTGAGCCATCTCCTTATCTCTGGTATTATACGATTGTAAGCTGTAAGGATTAGGTAGCTTAGTGCCATAGTATTGTATTGTTAATAATAAGGCTTATGATTCAAATCTATCTGAGGTAAGATTGTTTTATTTTATGTAGTTAAATTTAATTAGTTAATAGTATAGTTAAATGAAGTAGATTGTTTATTTACTTTACTATTGAACGATACTTAATATTAAAAAATACATTTTAGTTAAGTATATTTCTATTTCAGTCCGATGATCATTTAGTTCAGTTATACTTACTAAAAGTATAGTATTGTTAAGTATGGTATATTAATTTATTTCAAGGAAAAGTTAGTTTAGTAATACTATACTAAACTTATTTAGTTATTATTTAGTCGTGTAATGTTACGTAAAACTAACATTGATTTCAGTATGTCTACAAACGGATCTATGTTTATGAGCTCGTCAAGTGATATTATCAAAAGTTAAAGTGACCAGCTTGAAAAGTTTTATTTTAAGTGCGAAAAAATGAAATCTAATGCGAAATCTCAAACTCCATTTGATGAGTTGTGTTGGACATTGTTAACAATAACAATGCTTTGTTCTGTGCTGACTTCAATGGATTTATATAAGTACTTAGTCGAAATCGGATTTATAGATAATACTGTTTCTTCGTGTTGTCTACATTGCTCTGGGAAACTAACATTGGTAACTATAATCACTTAATTATGTATATTAGGTATGTGATTAGTCATATGTGTAAAGCATCCTCCCTCTCGGGTGAATTACTTTACGGATTAAGACAAATGTATATTAACACGGAACTCGGAGGCGTTTACCCACAATTACGACAGTGTATTACTAGACTAGACCATAAAATATAAGGGAGACTACACGCATAAGAATACGAGAAACTAAAGGGGAACAAAGTGTAAATAGAGACAACGTAAATTGATCTTACCGTAGTAGCGCAAGCGATACGGGCGAATTTAAAGACGATAGTGATACGATTGGAATTACAACTCAGATAGGCACTTACGGAAACAGGTAGGTGGACAAACACTTGTAAGAGAAAATACTAAGGCAAGTTAGGCGTCGAACTAGTGTTGTTGAAGGCAACTGAACGTTTAGCGAGCTGCTAGTTGTCTGATCTTTTCTTAGATTTGTGGGTTCACCATGAAACCTCGCATCTCGTCAAAGTGGCGTGATGCTGTTGACGCGTCGCTATGTCACGCGTGCAGCCAATCAGAAAGTGTTTGTTTAATGGCTTGATTGGAGTCGCGCGTGGGACCAATCAAACGGATGTTTATTTAATGGCGTGATATGCGTCGCACGTGTGACCAATCACGGATGTTTGTTTAATGACGGGATGTGCGTCTCACGTGTGAGTCAGACAGCAGGTGTTCAATTGGGTCAACGCTAAGATGTCTATGACAAATGGTTACTATGCGGATTACAATATTCGAATAATATGCAAAAAAAGAGTAGATGCGAGAGAGTAAAATGTAGATATAATTATATGCCAAGGGAGGGTAAACATAATATAATAAGAATGTGGGTATCATAATTAAATGTATTTGTAGGCCTTCGTTACATATGTGTCAATAGATTCCTTCTACTACTGCTATCGACGGGTGCCAATTGAAATGCAACAATAGAATTGGAATTGATGGTAGCAATATCAAAAAATGTGTAGTAAAACATACACTATTAAAAGAAATTCATGGTTTCATAAGTCTCATTGAATGATTTATGAAATCTTGACACTAACTTATTATTGGTGGAGTGAAATGTCCCAAAAGTATGTTGAAAATGATTTGGATTTAGGTATGTGGATTTTCGTATAGGAGTTTATGTATAATACTAACTACTATAATTTACATTTATACTAAGCATTTATTTTACGTTATATATTACTTTGCTTTCACATAATATACTTTACTATACTATACTATACTATACTATATTATACTATACTATACTCTACTATTGATTTTTTTATTTATTATTTATTAATTTCTATGTTATTTTCTATTTCAATATGTAGTTCTTTCAATACTGTTATCCCTGAGGGATTTAGTTTACTAAATAACCGAAGGTTTAGAGGTCTTTATAGCAGCATAGGCTCCTCCTCCGTCGGTCGACCTGAGAAGCTTTATTGAAAATTTTTTCAACCAATAGGAATCGTTGAAAGTGAAAATGGTCAGTAATGACGAATTAAACATATTGTAACAGATTCACTGGGTTTAAGGGATGTATTCAGTCATAGACAGCTTACACGACCCACACATACAGCATTACACAGAGACAGCACTGACAGCACCAACAAGTAGACTGAATCACTACATTGTACTGCCCCTCTGGCCGGTCATAGACGGGCTTTTGAGTCCTCTGACATCCGGCCAGAGTGGCAAAGTCCATTGACATCGCACATTTGCATCTCTTAGCATCCGGTGCTAAGCGACAAAGTACATTGGCGCTACAATATTTCCAAGCTGAAATTGATAGATTTAAATTATGGCAAAGGTAACTGGTAATGGTTTGCATCGTTTTTATGCATTAAACATGAACCCGTGTGACATTCTTATCTTTTATTTGCATTTTAAAAAGTAAAAAAATTGGCCATTTTGTACTTTTTTCCGCATTTCAACATTTAAAACATAGATGGCACCACTTGTTATGTAAACAATAGTAACTAGACTAGACTAATCCTATAGTTTACCATGACTTTACTTTCATGATTCTTAGTGAAATAAATCCACCCATAAAATGTCAAAAAAATGTTACATTTCTACATGTAATAGTAAATCTAATAGAAATCAAACTAAATTATACTGCATTCCTCAAAAACTGGAAATCCATACAGATAATTGGGAAAATTAATACTGCTACCAGGATTGTATGACTCTGACACGAAGGAAACGACGGAACTTTGACTTTCATTAAAGGACTTTTTGCCAATGAAACATTTCCAAAAGTTATAAACACCGTAATCAACTAAACTTAAACTAACCTTAAATCCCGAAGGTGTCCAAGGGGCTTTATTTCTTGAATGGATAATACACTTTTAAATAGTTGACAAATGTTAGTCGTAGAAATTGTTTTATACCTTTTTCCAAGTATTCTACTTATTCCATCAGACCAAGTTTGTCATTTTGTAAAAGTGTTATTTGTTCTATCTGAATAAATAAGAATTATTTTAGTTTAAAATGTATAAGTTTTACAGCTGAAAGATAGTATTTGCCAAAATTGTCTCCTCATGTAGCATTTTGTATTGTAGACTCTCATTCTGAAAACGAGTAAATTTATTTAAAACTTTTCATGTATAGATTTAGTATTATATTACCTTAAATTTTTCATTTTCTTCATTACTTTCTTTCACATCCTTTTCTAATTGAATAAATTTGTCTACAAGTGTAAACTGTAATTCAGTCATTAATGTGTTTTTTTGAACCGTTGTCTTTCTTAATAGCTGTACTTTAAACTTTACTTTTTAATTTTAACTAATTTGTCAAATAGCAGAAGATATAAGAAGCCGCATTGTCATTCTTGTCAATAATATTGGGTATAAGTTAGTGATAGTAAATTGTGTTTGGAGTAACTATGAGAATGGCGAAAACTTGGTCAAGAATTGGCTGTTGGAGATGATTGGTGACATCATCTTAATTTTCAATTTGGAATAAGCATAGAGATATAATGGAGATAAGTGGTATTTTTCATCTTCGCTTGCTGTTGTAGTAGCCTTTTAAAGCAGTAAGGTTCTTTTCAAATTTCTTGAATTGCTCCCAATATTTTGATAGAATGGACTTAATCAGGGTGTTGGAAAGGAGGTTGTTGAACTGCTTTTTGATGCATGATGGTCTAAAGTTATCAGCAGATCAAGCGGTTGTTCTAGTAAAACAAAGAGCTGCAGACTTTAAGGTAGTATTCGTTAGTGAATAGGTATTATCTTTGATATTGCTCGGTTCTCGATTGCAGTGTGTTTGAATTTCTTCAGTTGAGTAAAAATAGCCATTAATCTTGATATTCTTGGAGAAGACTTGATCCTCGTTTTGGTAGTAAGAGATGGCTGTTAAATCTTCTTGCACAACCGTTAAGGTAGCGCATTTTGTTAAAGATTCGTTTTTCTCCAATTTTGTCGAGGCTCCATTTGAGGATTGTTCTCCAATCGTTGTTGGAAGTTCAATGGTGATCGAAAAGCTTTGCTGGTGCCTATGCTTGTGTTATCTGGCGTTTGTTTGGCCCTGATGATTATAGCTGGTCCTTTTGTAGGAACTTGAGTTTCAAACTTACGTGTAGAAATGTCTCTCAAAATTTTTCCAAATTTCTTCAATTGACGTAAATACGAACGAGAAATTTTTATAAATCAAACATGATTATTCAACTCTTCATCAGGAATCGAACACCGATCTCCACCATCACAGTCAGGGGCCGTATTCTAGCCTTGACTTAAGCACGGAATTTTTTCTTAACTTACTGTTTTTTGCTTAAAAATCCAATTTATGCTTGAATTACCTAAAACCATATTCTAGCTTTTCTCAACTCACCTTTTTTTCTTAAGAAATATTTTGAACTTGTCTTTTTAAACTTAAGATAGCAAATTTTTGTAAGCCAACTTTTAGTTGGCTTACAGCGGTTATTTTCTTAAAATTCCATGCTAAGGCTAATGCTTACAGCTATTGTTGTCCTAGTTTTTAGTATTTTCACGTGTCATTGTTTTGATTATAAAGTAACAACATCTAGTGGTCTAGTGAGAATTGAAGATGAATAACATCGACGAGTTCGAACGTCACCTTGATGTTTTGAACGAAGTTTTAAATAGTGACAATGACAGTGATGCGAATGAGGATGAATTGTATGAAAAACGAATAGAAGTGAGAAGGAGAATGGTTCCGTTTTATCGTCAACGTGCTGATATTTTTGATCTATTTTACGATAATAAAATTTACAAAGTATTTAGATTCGATAAAGCTTCTATTTGGTATATCGAAGGTATTCTCTATTTCATATTATTAGTAGTCTTAAGCTACTACAACATTTCCATGTGTATTAACTGTTGCATTGGCTGATTAACCATAGGACTCATTTCCAACAAATTGGGCCGCAAGTTGTTTGTAGACCAATTACAATCAACAATCAAGTTTACATTAAACTAATAAGCAACACAATTATAGCTAAGTTAACTTTCTTGCGATGTACTCATCAACTAAAGTTTCTATTTGGAATGACGACCACGCTTTTTTTTTTATTGCTGGGGCCATTTCAATCTCGTAAGTCTTTCACTAGCACAATAAACACAGTTCAAAATACCAAAACTGTCAATCAAAGAGTCTTATAACTTTAAAAATACTAACTAGATTCTAGCTCTAGCAGACGCCTTGTAATAATAATAAAGTAAACAGCATCTATTACTGTACGCAATGTCATGAAACGAATATTCTTATTGGTCGCTATAAGGTCCGCCCTCTAAGAAAATAAAAAATTCTATGCTTGAAAAATCTGATCTTAGAATTTGAACTTATACTAAGTTCAGAAATAAAAGTAAGAAAATTTAAGCTAGAATACGTGTTTATTGAAATGACGAACTTCCATTTTTTCCTAACTTACGTGAGGAAATTTTATAAGAAATTTTAGTAAGTTAAAGATCAGAATTTAAGCCAAGGCTAGAATACGGCCCCAGATCTGTTACAAATACGCCACTAGTATCGAAAAAATCATGCACAGGCAGTTAGAAGTTTTGCTAAATTGTTAAAAGCAATATTTCACAACCTAATCCTCACGTTTCAAACAATCGCTTGATGACCTGACCTGTTACCTGCCTTGAAGCTTAATACCAACACAAGTGTGACACCGCAGAGCTATTCAGTACTAAACACTGTGAAGCTTGGCTCTCCGCTTGAGAGTCGGCTTCCGAAATAAGATAGAGGAGAACTAGTTTTATTTAGTTTAACTTACAGAGTGCGAATGTCGAGCGGCGACTAGCAAGTGAGATACTGCAGGATAAAGCACGAAAACAGTTCATTGCGCGCACACACACACACTTACAAATTTAAAGATTACTTGTTCGGTTGAACACAAAAAAGAGGCTCAATTCGGTGGGTTTTTTAAGTGATATTTTATACGGAAAAGCAAGTTCAGGTTAATTAAACACATGGGGAAAGTGGAGAATATTATAGTGTAAATTTAACACTAAGGTATGAAAGGGTACCGGGTGAGGGTTTTTCGCGTTAAGATTCTCCGTAAGAACCAACGTTGCGCATCGGAGATGTGAAATTGGTGATGGAAAAGTTTGCGACTAGCCGTTCCTTACAATACAATGTTAAGTAACCTAGTATATATAACCTAAGTGTAATACCATATAAGGACGGCAACATTGCTTTACAACTTTTGGCAATATTGCTGTTCTAATTAAACTAGTAGTCTGTCAACCAGTAGGAAACACCGTGGTTCAGTAATATAGTGTCTCTTCATTAAGTAAAAGTAAGGTAAAAGGATAAGTGAATTTGGTAGGCTAAAATAGACTTCAACTTTTTTTTAAAGGTTGATACCATCACTTTTCTATGGGTGATGCTAGAGATTTATTCTCAACACTATTAGTTCACTCGAATTCTGTGAAGTATCCAAGAAAACGTACCAAATCCAACTGTAATGTTTTAACAACCGTATATTACAAGCATTCCTATATGGTCCTTTGTATCATGTTTATTCTATACAGATTCTTTGCAAGATTGTGCAAATTTCAGTGCAGCTGACACCAGTACGGATTCATTAATAAATTAAGCATCATCATAAGGTAAAATTTGAGCATTAATCGTAATATTTTCTTCGTTTTAAATCAAACATTTTATTTTTTTACATTTACACTAGAAAGTATTGACATTGGAGGTAACGTGCCAGCTGTGGTATCTCCTACTACAGTTGAAAGAAGATCGCTAAGAAAATCGCTGCACCGTGGTAAATGCTTAAATTCAGTGGAGGGACAGGAAAAGAAGGTTGGTTTTAAAAAATGACACTGGCTGTTAAAGAAAAATCAAAACTGGTTGAGATCCTTAAGATAGTTTTGGATAAATCAGGAAAAAAGGTGGCAGCATGAAATTTCGTAAAAGAATTTTAGCTGAACAAAAAAGGAGACACCAATGGGGAAATATGCGGGGGTGATTAACATTTTAAATCTGAAAACAATAATTTCCATTAATTAAAATGTTTGGTTCAGGTTGGTCAGTCGTTCAAATATTTTTAGTACGTTGCATCAACCATTGATTACTTGAGAAATGACGTCGTTAAACTTACCGAAAATCAACTTGAAGCTAAAATAAAACACCTAAATCATATGGTAGGTTTTCATTGGCAATTAAAAAAAATACTCGATTGTAAAAGTAGAAGTCCAAAAACTGATTCTTATATGTAAAAAATTAAAAAATTATTCATATTTTTCTATGTACTGGTTCTGGATCACGGTTTGAAGACAAATTGGAATTTGTTCTTTTAACAGACTAATTTTAGAATAACGTTTACTATAATAGAGTGTTTTTTTTTTTACATTTACATTTTCAGGAACAAATTGTAATAAAAACTTTCATTCAAAAAGGAAAAGCAGAGTTGCAGGCAAAGTGTGGCAGAAGGCAATCAATGCGTTACAACGGTGGCTTCATCATGCAATATTTGCTGCTAAAATTAAAGAGCAGTACTACTTATACCCATTTAAGGAAGAATAATTTCCTTTCTCTGCCTAGGTCTTTGACAATCCGTCAAAGACTTTGTTCTTCTAATTGTAAATTATGCTCCAACGATCTTTCGTTGGAAAACATCATGAAAGCAATGGTAAATTTGATTGCTGCCGATCGCTGGAGCTCCCTGATATGGGATGAAATATTTTCACACCCAGGGTTTTTACTTAATTAATTACGTTTGTTGTGAGGTCACAGTAAGAGAAATCAATTATTCTGCTTACTACTTTGACACAAGAGTCAGCAAAAAGCAATAAATATTCACTGTTGGTCACTAATTACATTATATTTTCACCCAAAGAGTGTCTACTATTCACTACACCAAAGCGAGCGAGCAGAGTTGAAACGAGCTTCACGAGAGCTTGAGCTTTAGCTCAAAAGCTCACTCATTTTGTGAGCTTTGAGCTTGAGCTTCGCTCTTTTTGAAAAAGTGTGAGCTTGAGCTTGAGCTTTTGCCTCATGAGCGGAAGCTCACGCTAGTGGCGCCATCTAGCGGCCAAAATTGAAAGTGGTTGCCAAAATGAGACAAGTCTCCACGTTTGGAGGTGGAAAGCTGTCTGTGCTACTTGCTAATAGTCTAGCCTATACTAGTTGCTTAAGCAGACCGTTTTCTAAACGAAGGATCTCTTAAAGCCTCCCTTAAAGATTTGGATCGTTTTACTACCATTAAGAAAATTTTGTGTAAGTGTCTGCCTGCTAACAAGTTTTTATTTATTTGTGACATTCGTCATTTTGGTAACAAGAAATTAAACATAATTTTAATATTCAGGGAATTCAACAGCGCGTCACCATCCTCCGCTGCATGCGAACGACTTTTTAGTACAGCAGGACTCGTCTTTGTACCGAAACGAAGTAATTTGTCTGATTCCAACTTCGATAAACTCGTCTTCATGAAACAAAACGGTGTGTCATCTAGGAAATGGAAGAGTTCTCCATCGAAGACTCATCAAAAATGATCAATGATTCGAACTTGGCGTATTTTATTAATTACTTTTCTCGGTCTATCCATTTGAGATTTGTCATTCTCATTCAATGTTAGACCATTGAGCATTGACCACTTTCTCGTGAAAGCACATCTGAAAAAAATACACCGTTTTGATTGTCAGTTATCAAAGGTAATCTATTAATAAAAAGAACTTGGAAATGAGCTTGAGCGAACGTGAGCTTGAGCGAAGCTCAACTTCTTTTGTGCGAGCTTGAGCTTGAGCTCCGCTCACTTTTAGGCCGTGAGCGGAGAGCTTGAGCTAAGCTCACGTTTCGGTGAGCTAGTTTCAACTCTGCGAGCGAGACTTAATAATTTATGGAAAAAATACACGGATTGGAATAAACTTCACTGTGTATTCATCTAAGGACATGCACATTAACACAAGTCCTAGGTATTACTCCCGTGACGAGACACTTGCGGATCCCATCTTTTATAGCAGACGTTCGTGAAAGGCACGAAAGCATTGCTCGCGGTGATGTTTCGATCACGTGATGGTGGTGTGATGCAGGTAGGTAAGTGCCTTCCTTGTACGGTGCGTCTACGGCGATATCGGCTTATCTGGATGATGGCTTAATGGCTTGACACTTCAGGAGTAAAAGATTTTTAGAGGCTTGAGCCTCGTTACATTCCTCCCTCTTTTAAAGAAATGGCTACATTGAATATACGGTGAGAGGGTGTCTTTATGAAAGAAGTGGCTACATATGGATAGGTGAAGATAGTCATCTTTTTTGATTTTTTACATGCTCTTTTTCCAAAACCGAAAAATTGACTTGCTACATGAATTGTTTCCTATGGTTTTTCGGTTAGGTGTTCTCTAAGCACGGTTCCACTGTTATAGCGTCTTCTGCTGCTGAATCAGCTGCCAGACCATTTCCCGTATGGGATTGGATCAATTGAAACGGTACGAGTTCTAACGTCATTAGATTCGGATTGAATATCCACGAATCGGTTCGATAAGCAAACGCGTCTTCTTCACGTTCGCATTTTTTATTCCCGTTTGGTTTTGCGTGAATTGTTGAATGCAATATCGAAAACTACTTAACATAATAAATCCATTAGGTAAAAACTTAAAATTTGGTCCACTATTCACTGTCCTATGATATTGTTCTTCTGCACTTGCCTTATCTTCGAAAACGCATGGGGGAACTGTAAATTTTCCGCTTCTTGGCATGTAAGCCAGACAACGATTAGGATCACTAGATAAAATTAATAATCCGCTGCCAACGTTAAGTTCGATGGTTCAATAATCATGTAGGACATAAGAATGTTTTTCTAATTCCATTTTTTTTTGCGTATGTTTGGTAAAATGTTTAAGTCGCTTAATACGTCTTGAACTTAAATTATCCTAGCTAATATTTATATGGTTTGATTACCTGAAACGTTCTTTTCGGATCTGTGAATTTGTTAGTACGTTTGTATTTTTCCTTTTTTTTACATAAGCTGCCATGTTGCTAATTCCGGACAGCAAACCACATACGTAAAAAAATGAACTAAAAAAAATGTAAAATTACTTCGGGGCCAGAGAGAACCAAACACTGTGAACACTGTGTTGTATAACATGCCATTTAGTCTATTTCTGTTGTTTAGAATTAGCGTCACAGTAGCTTATGCAAATAACCAGAAAAACTCGATGATGAATGAGTCGAATACTTTCCACCTGCTATAATTATGATTTTAACAGTGTTATAAAGTACACTTCACGGAATCGAATTGTATAAATATTGGTAGGGATAATATAAATATTAGACACATAAAGTGACTTGAAAATTTTTTTAAAAAGGCGAAAAAAATATATTAAAAAAGTAAAATTCGTAATTCCACAATCAGTATTGAACTACTGACCTTATAGTTAGGAGCAGAGTGTCTAGCAACTAAACTATTACAGACATCACATACTGAAAATGAATAGCATGTCATGTTATATGTAGTCTGCTTTCCAGAATTAGCAACGTGGGATCTTATGTAATAAAGTGAGAATACAATCATGAAGATTTTTCATGAAAAAAGGTAAAAAAATTCAACTACCTTGTGAAGGCCATTTTAGGGAATCCAACCACATAAATATTAGTAAGGATAATATAAATTAAAGACATATTAAGTGACTTAAAAATTATTCCAAATATACGCTAAAAAACGGAAAATTTGAAATATAACTTCTTCCATCCTCCGCGAGTATTGAACCACCGATCGTTTGTTTTGCAGCGAAGTACCTTTCCGCTAAGGTGTTATAGATATCTGAAACCTCAAAGAAAACGCATTTTATGCCGTCTGCTGCAGTTTGGTGTATAAAATTAGCAACATGGGAGCTTAAATAAAAAAAGAGAGAGAATACAATGACTAATTTGATGAAGATTTTTCATCAAACATAGTAATGTATTCAGTTGTCTTGTAAAGAACATTTCAGAGAATGTAATGATATGAACATTAGCTAGGATAATACAAGTTTAACACATAAAAAGCGACTTAATAATTTATTAAAAAATTCGCTAAAAAACCATAAATTGCAAAAAAAAATATTTCCTTGTTGACTTTAGAACAATCGACCATATTGTTGTCAGCCCAAAACCTTTCCATTATGCTATAAGAGACATTTTTCAACTAACATGAAAAGCATCTGATTTTGTGTTTTCTGTAGCAGTCTACTGTCTGGAATAAGCAACACGGGAGCATATGTAAAAAAATGAAAATGCAATCATGAACTAGATTAACATTATTCATCAAACATGGACAACAAATCAACGTATGCTCACAAACTTAAGACACAGGTTTGTCTTGGTTTTTCCCAAAGTAACAGAAGAAGGGTTGACTTAAGAAAAAAGATATTTTTTATTTTTTAATGGTTATAGACCTAACATGGTTGCTGCATGCAACAATTGATTTCATCACGCTTGGTTCGAGGTGTTTTCAGTTGCAGGACGGTATCATATATATCATAAATCATAGATCTTAAAACATAGCTTTGTCTTATGTTAAAAACTTAGTAATTTCATTTTTTTTCTTTTTTTCAAGGAAAAGTAATTATAAATTGTTGCTTTTATTACTTTGTTTTATTTTTATCGATTTAAAATCATGTTTTATTACTTAGTTTGCGAAAAAGAGCGAAGCGAGACTATTGTAGCTACTCTTTCTTAAGACATAGCTTTGTCTGAAGTTTATTTAAAAATTTAAGTTGATTAACTATAAATTTTCTTCAAGTTAAATTAATTTAAAATATTAGTTTTATTTATTTTTTTTATTTTCATAGATTTATAATTAAGTTTGTATTTTTTACGTTTATTTAATCATCATCAGAGTCACTAGAATGTGTTTCAGTCTCCTCATCAGAAAATTCAAATTTTGTGTAAGAATTGTCAGTTTCCTCATCAGAAGTTTCAATTTCAAATTCTGTGCCAGAATTTGAATAAGTTTCACGTACGAAATTCGAAAAATCGTTGTTTCAATTCAAATTAAATATTTTTAGAAAGAGTTGAATTTGTAAATTAAGATGCTCAATTTGTGAATGTGCCATGACTGCATTTCCTTTACAAAATGTTTCGTTCGCTTTCTCAGAATGTGTTAATTGTTTTAACGATGCTCGCTTGTCAGTCAAGAATCTAATGTAGTTTATCATTTCGATCTTAGTTAGCTCAACTTCCTCCTTTGCTATTTGCAAAAGTATCCAACAATCAACAACATGATATTTATCGGCATACGAAACTGTCGAAAATATGAATTTAATAATTTGTATAAGTGGTAGATTATGCTAATTTTTCGTTTACGTGTTGGAAACTTAGTGTCGTTTTCATTTATGACTGCTTCCCAAGGAAAAATACCTTGATTGAAATACTCGTAAGAGATTGGTAGGTCTTTATACTTTGAATTTAAAAGGTCAATCGTCTGTAAAACTTTTTTCTTAGTTTCAATTAAAATTCGCCTAAACTTTGTCCGAGCCTTCGAACTTTCTGTAAGGTTAAAAGTTTTTTTCTGAAGATAAAACATTTCTTTTTACTTGAAAAATTATTAATATAAAATAACTTGCTTCTTTAGAGATTTTAATGTGAACCGTTTTCAGCTGAACATAAAATCCTTCCAGCATTCTTCTTAATTTATCAACAGGAGTAGTCTTTGTTCTTCGTTGGTCAATGAAGCTTTTCTTTCCAGTTCCTTGTGAATCAATGGGAGATCACCATTTTCAAGGTTATATGACTGTAACAATTCTTCAACTTTTGTTACGCCTTTTCTGATTTCCTTCCTAGCCTACAAATCAAGGTGGTACTGCAAATATTTGCTTGTATTGTAAAAGTTACTCACTCTCTCTAATTTTTTGCGTAAGAGGAATTTCATGTTCTGAATTTTATTCCAGTTCCAATAGAGGATTGCTAATGTTAGAAAATCCGCTCTGTCTTCAGATTGCATTATTTCAGTTAAATATTGTTTAAGGATAACAGTTTAAGATGTCTTACTAATTTTTGACATATGCTTGAGAACATAAGCATAAAGATACAGTTTTGAGAATACTTGCTCGTGCTCCTCTCCTCTGCTTAATCGAAGTCCTTTTGTCCATCGGGGATTCCAAAGCACCTGTTATGAATGTTGGACTTCAGAAAAATATTTCTCTTACTTAAAAATTCAAATGGTACCTGGCAAGGTAATTGATGTGCCATTTGATGCATTATCGGTAAAATTCCTGTCATTTCTTTTGTTAGCATCATATATACTGGAAATTCCGGACCAACTTTCTGATGCATTCATTTCCAATATTGACACACAACATCGTAGCAAAAGAATGTAGCCTGACTCTTCCATGCTTCGTAATGCATAAATTCGTATGTGTCCACGATTCGCCTTTAAAACTATTGATGGCATACGGCCCTATACAGTGCTTGCAAGAGCGAACGACGAGCTCAGTCTCGTTATATTTTTTATTTTCGTTGGAATCTTATCTTGCAGCTTTAAAAGCCGATCCCCCACACATGTTTTTCTTTTTCGACTGAAAAAAGCAAAGAAACAAATTGCACTACAATAATGTTAAATTAATAGAATATTGCTTACTGTTTGAACTTTGTTGTGAATCCTTTGACGAAAACTATCAACTTCAACATCCGACTTGTGATGACGCCATCTGGCAACAGCGCACCCGTCGGCTCTATATATAGGGGAGAACTTCTTCCCTCTGGGTCAGTCTCTGTCTGCTCTTCATAGAGTACTGGTCGCAGGTGTATCCAATACACGTTGATTCAAGCCGCATCCTATTCTCTCATTCTAAGTTCATCACATGGCGCAGATGGTAATTGTTTCAATGTTAGTACATTTATCGTGACAATTTATTGGTGAATTTCCCGACCAGAGTGATTGTGTACTGCAGTTTATGTGTCGTCACGACAGTATCGTTTTTGACCGCATGACTGCGTACGGCACTGCCCAGTTGACTCTTGACTATTGTTTGGCCTAACATTTTGCCATGTTCTAATCCGTGTTCATCAAAAGGCATCTGACAGTTAACTATTGATTGGAGGTGAAATTCTCGCTCATATCGGTCCTTTTTCATGATAGCGATCGTGATTTATGGGCCATTGAGCTGTTTTTTGTTTTGTTTTTGGAACATTTTTTCGCCATGCTCTAGTCGGTCCTTGTCATGGTAGCAATCGTGATTGATGGGCCACTGAGCTGTGTATTTTGAGTTTTTGTCCCCACATTGCAGTGGTATTTGTCGGCAACAAGCGTCCGTCTTTTTTCCGAGCTGGAGGAAGTGAGTGAATGGCTTGACATTGGCTGGCTTTGGGGCAATTACCGCAACATGGCGACTACGGCATTCAAGCCGTATGGTAAACCTCCTCCTTTTGATTTAGATGAATACAAAGACTCCTTTGAATTATGGCACAAGAAATGGACCATTTTTCTCAGTTTGTCGATGATTGATTCGGCACTCGACGTAGATGATCGGGACTTATACAAGGTTCATACTCTGCTATCGTGTTTATCAACCGACACACTTCAAGCTGTACTTTCCATGGGCCTCACCGCCGATCAGCTTGACGACCATACGGTTGTCATCGACCATCTCCGTGCTCGTTGCAATGCCGGCCACAACCGCCACGTGTGGCGCCAACAGTTCGCCGCCAAAAAGCAAGGCATTCAACAAGCAGCAGACGATTGGTTGTGCGAGTTACGTGATTTAGCCCGTAAATGTGAATTTGCGACAGATTGTTGTGCTAGCTGTGAACCAACCCGCATATTAGGCCAACTAATTTTCGGCGTAGAAAATGACGAAGTTCGTGTTAAACTACTTGAACACGGAGCAACTTTATCACTAGATCAGGCGCTGACAATTATTCGAACTGCAGAAGCCTCCAACAAGCAGTCGAAGAATTTAAAGACAGGTGATGCTGCGGCAATTCAAGGCGCGACTTCTTCTTACAAGCGTTTCAAACAAAAATCCAGCAATCCGCCAGTAGATGGCAGCAGTTCAGCAGGCGCAAAATTCGCGGGCTGCCGGAATTGTGGATCAAAGACACGCTGTAAGCCTTTGACGGCCTGTCCGGCCCAAGGGAAAGAGTGTAAAAAGTGCGGCCTACTGAACCATTACTTTAGAGTTTGCCGGAACCCAAAAGCAGTTAAAAAACAACAGGGCATTTACATTGACCCCTCCCCTCCGACAGTGGGGGCTGTGAACGCGAGCGATTTAGTGGAACTGGCCGTCAATCCGGAAAAATGGACATCATCGTTAGTGATCAATTTTCTCCCAGATACAGGTGCTGACCTAGACGCCATCCCAGAATCCCTCTACAAGTGGAAGTTTAGCAAGGTGGCGCTGCAAAAAGGTGTACAACCAGTTACAGCAGTTGGGAGCCCGATTATCAACATTGGTGTGTTTAGTGCGGTTATTGTGTGGACGACACGTGACAAAGTGTCCCGATCAGTAAACACTGCCATTCACGTGTTGCGCGAATTGAAGCAGCCAGTGTTGTCCAAAAGGAGCCAACAGACGTTGGGAATGCTTCCAGCCGCCTATCCGCATGCATACGTTGGAATGGTGGCGAGCAAGCCACCTACTGACAGACAACGACAAGCCGATCTCAAAACTCTCATGAACGAATGCCCACGGATTTTTGACGGAACCTGCCACCAGATGTCGGGACCACCATGCCATTTCCAGTTGATGGAGAACTCGCAGCCTCTGGCAATGAGGGGCTCTTGCCCAATATCCGTCCCTTTGCTGCCAAGAGTTAAGGCAGAGTTGGACAATCTCGAATCTGCTAACATCATCCGAAGAGTGATAAAGCCCACAGCATGGGTACATCCGTTTATAGCTCTTCCGAAGAAAAATGGTGACATCCGTCTGGTAATCGACTTTCGTGAGTTGAACAAGTGCATAATTAGGCCAAATTTTGAGACGGCCACACCTTTTCAGGCAGTGCGCACCATTCCGCCCGGAATGAAATTCTTCACAGTGATTGACGCGCTAAAAGGCTATCATCAGGTACCGCTAGATGACGAATCGATCGACCTGACAACATTTTCTACTCCCTTCGGGCGATATCAGTACCTTCGTCTTCCGTTCGGCGTCTCGCATGCAGGTGACGACTACTGCCGTCGAGTGTCGGAAGTGTTTGATGATCTCCCGAATTGTCGACGCATCGTTGAAGATATTCTCGTATACTCCGCAACGTACGATGAGCACATCGAAGCGGTACGAAAATTATTCCATCGAGCAGCAGCTCACAACGTTGCCATCAACACCACCAAAATAGTGTTCGCCCAGCCCGCTGTTACTTTCGGCGGTTACGTCGTGGATGCTGACAGTTTTCGCCCGGATCCAGAGCTCACCCGAGCTATCCACGAGTTTCCAACACCCGGCTCGATTACAGACGTCCGTTCATTTTTTGGACTTTGCCAGCAAGTTGGCAACTTTTCTGACCAGCTGGCCGCTGCATTAGATCCATCATCTCCACTGCTCAAGACTGGTTACACATGGGAATGGACCACTCAACATGAAGAAGCTTTCACGGCAGCAAGAACACTCTTGTCTACCGTTCGTGATTCAGCGTTTTACGACTCAAAGCGCCCGACAAGTCTTCATGTTGATGCATCACGGCTTAATGGACTCGGATTTTTACTAAAACAGCTCGACGATTCAAAAGTGTGGCGTGTTGTGCAAGCGGGATCTCGTTTTCTCTCTAGTGCTGAAACACGTTATGCCATGATCGAACTCGAGTGTTACTGTTAAGTACTGCATGGGCTATGAATAAGTGTCGTCAGTTTCTTGAAGGACTTCCTTCGTTTGAATTAGTGACGGACCACAAACCATTAGTGCCCATTCTGAACAGTTACGCTCTAGACAAACTAGACAACCTCCGTTTGCTTCGTTTACGCCTTAAGATGCAGCGCTACTCATTTATTGCTCGTTGGGTGCCCGGAAAACAAAACTCCGACGCTGATGCCCTCTCTCGAGCGCCGGTCGATAAAGCAACCACTAGTGATGAACTGGGTGAAGGATTGACATCTTTTCAGGGAAAATTGCTCTGATGAGTCTTTCCGGCAATCAGCTATCACAAACTGATCCGAATCTCGACCCAGTGTTAGAAAAGATTAAGTGTGCTGCAGCCATCGATCCGGTTATGGTAAAACTGAGAAATCAAATCATCTCCGGTTTTCCAAACGACAAGTTTAATTTAGACAGTGACTTGCGTCCCTTTTGGAGTGCAAAATAACGTTTAGCAATCGATGACTCAGATGACATGATTGTAATAGGACCTCGTGTCGTTATTCCGCATTCTATTCGTGCAAAAATCCTGCGTGATTTAGTGCAGATGCACCAAGGTGCAACAAAAACACGTCAACGAGCCCGTTTATCGGTATACTGGCCGAACATTGATAACGACATTGTGAACGCCACCAGAAATTGTGAAACGTGTACAAAATATCTACCTTCACAGCAACCAGAGCCGTTTCGATTCCGTCCACCAGCAACGCGTCCGTTTGAACAAATCCATGCGGATCTAGGCGAAGTCAATGGCCGCCATTTTTTTGTGATGGTGGATTCATTCAGTGGTTGGCCTCATGTGGTTGCATTTCGTGACAGAAAAACAACAGCACACAATGTCATTGGCCATATCCGTAATTTTTTTCTAGCGTAGGAGCTCCAGTCACCTTTTGGTCGGACAACGGGCCGCAGTTTGGTGCAGCAGAGTTCCAGCGTTTTCTCACGGATTGGGGGATTACTTCCCTCACGTCTTCACTATATTATGCTCAATCCAATGGCCGGGCTGAAGCAGAAATCGACTCAATGAAGACGCTCATCCGTGAATCATGGATAGCTGGCGCATTTAACGAAGAGAAATTCGCCAAAAGTATCCTGCTTTTCCGAAACGCGCCGCGATCTGGTGGTGCAAGTGCAGCACAGTTGATTTTCAACCGTCCGGTGCGTGACTGTCTGCCAGCTCATCGCCTATTATATATATATATTCGATTACTAAGTTCTCGAACCTGGATTCCACATCGTCCATTCTATGGAAAAATTTAAAAACTGTATACCTACCATTGTCATAACTTATAAATAATGCTTACACTCTTTCATTTTCTAGTTTCCTCGCTTTTCCGGCAGAGGCCAAACGCCTCAGCTTAATGATAGCATCAGATGATCTCACTAAAGGTTTTGTTCCGCAACTGTTGCAATAAATTTTGTTCCTTTTAAATACTTCCTGGTCAATGTAGTGGCGACATGTTTCCCACTCTCTTTCCGCAGTAGTGAACAATGGTATATTGATTGGTCCACTCTGCAAAAGCCGAATCATTTTTATATCGTATCATGGTCTTTATTTAATTTTAGTGTGTTATGTTACGTACCCAGCCATATTCCTCAGATACTTCTTCAAGAGTGTGAGCGTATCTGTTCTTCGAAGAACCTGGACATTTGTGGGAAATGTGGTGGCATAGAAGAAGTGCCTCTTCTGAAAACAGGTATGTGACCGTTTCCGATAAACTTGCCGGGGAAAACCCAGAAAATACATAATGATCGATTGTTGCTTTCGTTAGATAATCACAAGTATCGCAAACGAAAGTTGCCCCCTTTAAAACAAATCGACCTGTTAAAAAGGTTTGCGAATATTAGAAAATATTTCTAATATAGTTTATATTCAGCGTAATTCTTACCTTACTCAGTGACAACCACGATTGATTCTGTAACATTGGGAATAAGTGACATCGATCCATGGCAGCTTAGATCGCAGCATTCATGAGGTACGAAGCATGGGACGCAGACATCTGTAAAATAACAAGAAAGTTAAAAGTTAGCTATGTTCGCTGATTTACCTTCTTATTCCCATACCTTTTGTTATAATGTTTTCCTCTGCATTGACAAAATGATCTGGTTGTAATATTTCTAAGCGGTCGCTAAGCCGTCGATGAAATGGCATACCAGAGTGAGTGTTTGTATCATATTGATAAAAAAGGTGTTTCTTGCAGGTCATACATCTTACAGAGCAATGGTTGAGGTCCTCGTGACACTGGTCACATTTTGAATAATACAGTGGCTGTCTTGAAACATTTTTTGTGAAAATTCTTCTTCTATCATGCCGTCCCCATGCAGCTATTGCTTGCCGTTCTTGCCATGTTTGATGGCGTCTAATCTGCATGCTATCTAAGTCTTTTTGAACCTGTCTCCTAAGGTCGTCTATAAATACACAATTTTAGATTATTAATAACCAAAATAACATTCTATTAAATTTTTCATACTAACCAAGAGCTTCTGGGCTGATGACTGATGGTACATCATCACACAGTGAATCATGTGCTGCACTGTTAGAGGGTGAAAAAAATGGTGGCTGTTATAGGGATGATGAACAATGTGGAAGGGCATCACCAAAACTAGGATCTTTTTTTTTGTCGACTTTTTCCCACATAAATAAAGCACTTTCCGGCAATAGGTTTTTGTACGGTTTTCGGTTTCTTTTTATTTGCCTTAGACTTAGAAAAAGAAGAAAAACCTCTCTTTCTCTTGGAATCAATGCACTTGCCTTTCTGTTCTGTTGACGAGGTTTCCGAATCACTGTCTGATGAGTTTCTGCATCATTTGATGATGAACTTTCTAAATCACTTGATGATGAACTTTCTGAATCTCTTGATGATGAACTTGCTTTTGTCATTGTAAATATATTTGTAATTGGGCGGAAACTATTTAACAAACGTATTTACGAGCCAAGAAATGAAAATGTAAATTCGTCTGCAGTTTTAGTTGTTACATTAATGAACCATAGATGTCGCAACCCTTTTAATACACTTGCTTTGTGCTATTTAACTAGTGAAAAAAAATTATTTTAACCGATCTCCTGCAAAATTATTTTCTTAAATGAGTTTCTTTTCAGTAAAATGTTATATAAATAAAAACCAAGAAAATGAATCGGTTTAAATATCGATACATTCTTCATGGCGGCTTTTTTAAAGAAAAACTGTACCGTGTACAGATCCTGCTCCCGTCAGGTGTCTAATCTGTCATTAGTTATGGGTATCAAGTGCAGTTCATTAAAGTGTACATTTTACATAGTGGGTTTTTGGTTTCTTGTAGGCAAGATCAAATTTTACTGGTTACAAACAAAAAAATACGTCATTCGGTGATATTCAACGGGTCGCACTCGTAAGTATCCGCTGCTCATCCGAAACATGTATGCTTGATTTATATCGTTCTCATTGGATACTAGAAGTACCTACCTCACGATAGAGAAGGAGAGTTTACCCCGCAATTATTACCTGAAGTTGTTAGAAGGTCCAACTGTTTTAAATCTTTATAAGCACATTTAAAACTATTAAAAGAAGATTGCTATATTTTTCACATTCAAGATTAAGTAGTTCCTGGAGTTCTAGCTTTTCCTTTTGTTCGCCCCAATAAATTTCCCCCCCCCCTTGGATTGCAATGAAATTGGCCTATGAGCGTAATCCTCATAAAATCGAGAGACATTCATCCTCTGAAATAGTAAATTGACCAGCATGGAACTAGAGAGAGTCAATCAGAAACTTTGTGTAAATTCTACGTTATTGCTGAAATTAAATCTTTTGAAATTTCTGTTTGGTATAGATTTTGCTGATAATTTTATATTTTGATCAACTTCTTTTCCATCTAGGTGCTTTAAAATTACCTAACAAAAACGGAACACGTATAAGCTACTGCCTCCATTATCTTGGCAAATTTCTTGAACTAGACTGGCTAAAATTGGAGCAAGCTCGGTATCTTCTATTAATAAAACATTCTCAGCGTTTTTATTATAATTGTTATAAAAATGGGAAGAAATTTTACAGATAGACAGATTTTCTCTGTTACTTTCTGTAGTTTTTCTACTCGTAGCCTCAAATCATGTGCCTATCTATGTATTGGTTCCACTCCGAAACTGTTCCAATTTTAGCCAGTCTAGTTCAAGAAATTTGCCTTAGCAATTGCTGTAAACATAGAAGGCAAGAAAGAGTTACTCTTATGAAAAAACAATAATAGACGAAAATGGTAATCAATCAAAAGAGTACTTTTAAACTTAAACCGAGCTATTAATCTATTGCTTTAAGAAAACTTTTCTTGAACTTAAAAATAAAATTTATCTTTAAATTTGCTATTAATCGCTTGAAAAAAAGAACATATAAATATCATAGACGCTCTGTTAGAAAAATTATAAACAAGCATGTCACAAAATTACTTTAAAATATGAAGCCTAAAACAATTTGGGGCAAAATGGGATCATTTACAACAATACACAGCCCTGGGGAAAGCCGATGGGAAAATGTGCGTGGACGCCCATGTAAAATAAGCAGATTCAAGTATTTAACATAATTACGTATTTCCACAATCTCCCTTTGATTATTTTCGATTTACTCGGAGCAAATCCAAATGCAAAAGCAATAGAAAGGAAATTCAAGTTAGGCATCATCTCATCTCATCTCTAATGAAAATGGTAAGAGGAAGTTAAATTACAGTGGTTTTTCCTGCTCTATACGGGCTGCGCTGACGGGTTAAATATGGAGAGACTACTCCCCGTTTCTCGTCTTTAAAAAAACGACGATCCACTAATCACGATATTTATTCAAGGGGAGTAGGAGGAAGCCAGAGAAAAGAGAACGTCTGCTAAGTGCAATATAACATCGATAGGGTATAGATGTACGCTTCCCTGTAGGAAAAGGGTGGGTTACAGATTTTTCTTTTTCAGATTGAATATCAAAAGAAACCTAGGAGAACAAGTAAAAAAAGGTAAAAAGAAATGCTAGACTGTAGACACAGTGTGCGGCAGGCATAAACTTTATAATAGCAGCTATCTCTACTCTTTTTTTACGTAACGAATAGTAAGAGAAGAATCGAGTTGGCCAAGGGTGGGGTCCCATATTGAACTATTTATTTTTCTATTTGATGTCGTAATGTTTGTAACATCGTTTGACGTTTTCTTCTTCATTCGTGTTGTAAACCATTTGTCATCATCGATATATGTATTCAACATTATATGACAAACTGGAGGGCGAATGGAATTTTACTGAACCACAATTCATAAAACCCTTTTATCATTTACCGCGTCGAATTCCAACACTTCTGACTCCTCCCATTTCCACGTTGACTTCCGCGCAGAATCGGAGAGTGACAAAAGTTGTGAGGAAGAACAAGACGTAGCAAGGAGGAGGCTGAATGAAGCTTTGATAGAAAAAAAAAACAGTTACAGAATTTAAGGAACATTAAAGGAAGAACAGTAAAACGGCGAGATACGGATCAACAACAGAGACTTACTGCGTTCAAGATAGGTTTTCGAGTGTTTTAATGCATTTTTCTTATTTGTATACTAATGAACGATGTTTATACGTCGTATAGGAGTCTTACAAAGGGAAAAAAGAGGTACCTCAAAGAAACAAGCCATGGTCGGCTCTTGAGTGGCAAAACCATTGGAACTCCCTCGATCAAAGACAACAGGACAATCTAGATCGCAAGAAGTCTCACTGCCATATAAGTATTGGTTCTAAGATTAATGAGATGGCAGCGAATTACAATGTCTCAGTAATTTGCTTAATCCGTTTCCCCAATAGAACTCAACACACCAAGTATGTGTTAGTAAGCGGAGGTGAAATTAAATATTCCAAATAAAGAGACGATCTTCTAAGTGAACAACTCTGGCATCGATATTGAAACAAAAAAAAGTAGTTACTTATATAACTCAGCCGTTAGTATTAAAAATATCTATTATTTACTATTTTAAATTATGTTTTTCAGACAAACGAAAACAGTTATGTGAGGAGAATGGCCTGTGGCTTGGGAGAGCCAGTAAAAGAAAAAGAAAAGAGAGAACAGTCGAAAGGACAGAGAAAGAGAAAAGTATGCAATCAGATTTTGAGAGACTAGAGAAAGAAGAAGACGAGGAAGTATGGGACAATCGAAAGGGGAAACCGTTAACAAATATCTACAAAATATACACACAAGTTTTAAAGATTTATATGTTATTTACATTAGAAAAAGAAAAAAAGACAATCCGATAATGAGAGCATAGAAAGTGGAGAAGAAAATAATGAAAGATTGGACAGCGGAATAGAGAACCAGGTAATAAATAGATACAATATATACAGTTTAATATAATTTAAATTTACAATAGCAAATAGGAAAATCACACAATGAAATAGTAGAAATCGAAGAAGAAAACGACGAAAGATTGGACAGGGGAATATGGAATCAGGTAGGAAGTATATACAAACTAAAAAAAACAAAATTTAAAAGAATTTTTAACACTGTGTGTACTTTTTGTGTGTGTTAAAAATATAACTGGCAGTAACCTAGTCCTTATTTTGATATTAATCCGGTCAGGCAAAAGGAATACAATGAATTCAGAAGCAGAAGATTTTTTAAACTTTTGATTTTAAAAAATAAAATAATACGTCTTCTTCGGCAGTATTCTGGGCTGACCGACGGACGAATTATTTATAATTCCGGACTAAATATATTTATTCTTAAGAAACAGCTTTGTCTTAAGTTAGATGCACGTTATTTTTTAAAAAGGTTGGTTCATCTTTGAAAGAAAATGTATTTGTAAAATTTTTTTTACATTCTATGAACCACAAATTTCACAACATTGTCAGCATGAGTTAGTAAGTCCTTCAAAGTCATTAATACTGGAACATTTTAATTTCAATTCGTTTGTAAATAGTTCATATTCAACCGCTAGATAACGAATGGGAAGAGAATATTTTGTTAAAGAAAATATATATGATGTAAAATCGACCATTCACAGGTATGAATGAATTTGATTGGCTAATTAAATTTCCTGTGCAATTTTTTCATCTGGTTAAAATTTTAGTAAAATGAAGGGAGACCCGGGTCGGATCGATTTGGCCAAAACTTGATCCTCAAGACGCCCCGAATGCCCTTATCAAAAACCCACCCAAATATGAAGTAAAATGGAACCAGTTTTTTTTAAATTACTTTACTTGAACGATTATTAATGAAATCCACAATTTTAAAACATAAGAAAGAGCTATGTCTTAAGAAAATATATAGCCTATGAAAGCCTCGCTTAGGGCGTAAATCGATAAAATTATTTAAAGTTAAAATTTAAAATTAAGGTAAGTGTGATGAAATCTCCTGTTCAATGAAGCAACCGTTTAAGGTCTATAATCATTTAAAAAATGAAATAATGTTTTCTTAAGACAACCCTTCTTCTGTTACTTTGAGAAAAACCAAGACAAACCTGTGTCTAAACTTGGTGAGCATGTGTTGCAACAAATTGTACTGTCTTGTAAAGGCAATGTAAGGGAATGTACCCCATAAATATTAGTTAGGATAACTTAAGTTTAAGACATACTGAGTGACTTAAAAATTATAAAAAAATACGCAAAAAAGGGAAAAAAATCATAAAATAATATATGCGTCTTAATGAGTATTGAACCATCGAACTTGATGTTTTTTTTTGTTTTTTTTTATGGCAGTAACTAACACTTTGATACAATCGCCCCGAGTTTTAAGTGAGTTTGCAAAATGGTAAACAAAATTTTGTTTCTTTTTTTTCCACACAATTAAACTGAGATTTCCAGCTAAAAATATTGCTTGGTTTTGGCTTTTCTTAGGTTTGTCGGGGAAGTCAAATAAATAAATTTGTTGTATGATAGACCAGTTTCGGATGCTGCGTTGCTAAATTTTAAAAAATCCAGGGGGGTTTCCATTGCAGGAGGAGATAGGAAAAAAGGGGGTTTTGATTTATTTACCCTAGTCATACTTTTCCAATTCAGGAAATGTTCTAGAATACTACACTTTAAGACATTCTGCGTCTTCTCCAGTTTTTATAAATAATTAATTATCCCTAGTTTATCCATTATCCCCATATCCACATTTGAATCACCCATGTTTACATATTTTCTTGACACTAGAAACGCAAAAAATACTAAACAGCATCCCTAGCCTTTTACTTGAATTAATTTTCATGGATAAACTAGGGATGATTAATTATTTATAAAGACTGGAGAAGACGCAGAATGTCTTAAAGTGTAGTATTCTAGAACATTTCCTGAATTGGAAAAGTATTTCTACCTATCCTTTTACTTGAATTAATTTTCATGGATAAACTAGGGATGATTAATTATTTATAAAGACTGGAGAAGACGCAGAATGTCTTAACGTGTAGTATTCTAGAACATTTCCTGAATTGGAAAAGTATTACTAGGGTAAATAAATCAAAAACCCCCTTTTCTCCTATCTCCCCCTGAAATCGAAACCCTCTGGATTTTTTTTAATTTTTCAACGCAGCATCCGAAACTGGTCTATTGGATGGTGTTGTAAATTGATGTTGTGAGCCTAACACCGTACCACTGAGCTATCACAAATTTCCATCTTCAACAATAAAAGCATGTCATTTTGTGTCATCTGCTGCAGTCTACTGTATGGAATTAGCAACACGGGAGCTTATGTAAGAAAATTATAATGCAATAACGAATTAGATGAATTTTGTTCAACAAATAGAGTAGCGAATTGAATAGTTTTATAAAAGACACTTTAGGTAATCTAACCATATCAATATTGGCTAGGATAATTTAAGTTTAAGACACATTAAGCGACAAAAAAAATCGAACAATTCGAAAAAAAAGGAAATCTGACGAAAAAACATAATCTCACATGAGTTTTGAACCGTCGAACTTATCGTTGCCAGCGCAACACCTTATCGGTATGGTGTTATAGATGTGTACTGTAACAGATAGCATTCTACTATTATTAATAGCATAGTTATTTTACATCGTCTACTGCAGTATACTGTCCAGAATTAACAACATGGGGGCTTATGTGAAAAAGGAGAAACGCAATCACGTATTATATAAATATCGTCAAGTTTTAAAAACTTCGATTTTGACTACACAAAAAGGGCAATTTCAATTAACTTGGTGATACTGATAGTGGTCGACGGAATGTCAATTGAGAAGGATTTTTTATGATTTTTAATATCGGACATTAAGCCATACTTGCTATAGTTTCAACGTGATTTAATTTAAAATTCTACCATTTAAATTTTTTATATTTTTATTTGTAAATTTCTATACTATTGGCTATTTTTTTAGATAAATTAATCGTTGTATTGATTAAATAGAATTTTGTGTTTTGGAAGGTTTCCGATCTAGTGTTCTTTGGGTTTGAGCAGACGACATTTTGTTTTGAAAGATCAATGTTATGGTTATTTTAATCATTAATTTCTTCAGTTTTTTCTCATTGCACCTCCTTTGTTGTCTTCAGCAATTCGATTCAGAAAAAAAACTAAATCGAATACAAAAATTAGTTTTTAAAACTATGACTGTCCGGAATTAGCAAAAATGTCCGGGGAATTATAAAATTTGTCCGGAATTAGCTGATCGGCCATGCAATTAGCGGTGTCCAAATTTGCGTTTTTATCCTATTTTGTCGTGCTCTGTGGAGCGTCTTATCAAATAATTCAGGTCAGATATCTTTTCTACTATTGTGAATGGACCACCCAACTGCATGTAAAATTTTCCTGTCTGAGATTTCATTTCTTTTAATAAAACTCGATCTCCTGGCTCAAAAGAACATTCTTTTAAAGATCGGTCGTAGTTAAGTTTTTCCGTAACTGTGAGACAGTTAGTTTACTCTTCGCTAGTTCTAATGCTTCATGCCACTGTTGAGTGTAAATATTGTTTTAGTCTTCTAAAAGACGATTGCTCATTGGCGGTATCAGATCAGTTGGCTCGAGGGTATCTCGCCCCTTTAGAAGATAGAATGGGGTTTCACCGGTGCTGGAGTGAGGCGGCCGGTTATAGGCCGCAACAACATAGCCGAAGTGCTCATCCCACACGAATGGGTTGTGAGCGAATTGAGAGATTAACATATTTCCTAGTGTCATGTTAAATCTTTCTTCAGCTCCATCAGTTTGTGGGTGATAGGCCGTAATTCTCAATTGTTTTACACCCAACTGCTTGCATAACTCCGTCATTACCAATGACTAGAAATTGGATCCTCTATCCGTTAGGATTTTAGAGGGCAACCCTTCGCTATTGACAAATAATGAAAATAAAGCTTCCCAGCTGCGTGAATCTTTTAAGGAGCAGCTACTAGAAAAGCTTCCAGCCTGCTATTTAAATGTGATAGATGATCTGAACTCATCTGGCAAGATAAAGGACAAGTGATTTACGACATGTGTGGGTACCTCATCAAAACACAGGATTTGATAAGGATAGATTGAGGGATTCGTGTAAGAGAGGTCTAGTCTGACGTCTGAAAATTTGGATGCAAAACACAGTCTTGACGCACACAAACATTTAGGATAACACAATGTTGCTAACTACTCTAATTAAACATAAATAGAAACTAAACAACATTACCTAAATTAGTATCTAATATCCGTAATTAGTAATAGATGTACACACACCAACACTGTCACAACCGAAAGAGTTACAATGATAAAAGTTTTCGACTGCAACTTGGAATTCTCCTGAGTTGCATGTATTATTTTGGAAGAATAAGTAAAATGTTTACATGCAATAATTTCATGCTATTAAATTATAAATAAAAGTGTTTAAATATAAAACATATATATGATGACAATTAATAATGATGTAAATAAAATTACTTTTTTTACAATAAATAAAGTATTGTTGAAAATTAAGATAAAGAATGGCTGTACCTTGTTCAACCGTAATTTATCTACTTAGACTGGTTTATTCATAACACAGCTAGAGTCGAACCATCAGTTAAATATTTTGCAGTACAGCGCTATACCACTGAGCTACCCAATACTGCTTATTCGTGATACTTTACACATTGTATAGAACCAATTTAAACATAATACAATTTAATGATGGCTAAAAATAATATATGTGTTCGTAGACATAATGAGATCATGTAAAATGAAATATCATGTAATAATGACAATTCATAATGATATAAATAACATACATTACAAGTAAATATATGTATCCATAAGTGTCAATGTCGCATAAATTATCTGCTGGAATCAATTATAAGGCCTAATTTTGTGCAAAAAATTCAGATAAAGTAAATTTTAGTATTTAAAGAAGTCCATTTTTGCGTAAATTTGTATTTTAAATTCATCTCTCTTACCTGTTTTTTCACTTCAACTGAATAGAGGTCCGGACCTCCATTCAGCTCCTCAATTCACTATACACCCTTCTAGTTTTTGGCTCCTCTTCTTTCATTTGTTGCAATGTTGTACAAAAAGCACACGAAAAAAACAAAAAAAATTCAGGTGAATTTGAGATGAATTAGGTACACCACTTTTCTCCCCATGAACGCCATGTTAATACCGGCATTTCCAAAAATATAAATAAAATACTTCAAAACATCCTTAAATTAAATTGTTTATGCCAAACAACGCGTTTTTCTTTACTCTATTAGAATAAAGTGCATATTTTTGAATTATTTTAACTAAAAAAATGCTTCCCTATACCCCAAAGATGTTACACTCAAATTGTGAGCATATTCATTACACCAACGAATTTTGGCGGAAAGTGATATGGTCTGACGAAAATACGTTTTCAACAGACGGTTATTTTCCTCAGTAGGTACATCGACTAACAGGCGGTCGATATGAGCCGTGCAATCTTTCTCGCAGTAGGCATAGCACTCGAAAAACCATTAATTTATGAGGCTGCGTTATTTTCCATGGCTCAGAGGTGTTACATCGTATTAATGGTAGGCTCAATATGCACAGTTACATGTACACTTTAACAAATCAACTAGTGCCATTTGCAAGAGAGATGTTTCCACTTCCTGATAATGAGGACCCGCATTTGCGCGAACTTCCTGAAAACCAGGTACAATATGGATTTTTCATGCATGACGGGTAAGAATATGGTTTTTTTGTTAAAAGTTTTAAAAAAGGGAAATTTTTTAACTTATTTTATTAAAGTTGTCCTACTCATAACGCAATCATTATTCGTGATTGGTTGGCTGGGGAAGCCTCCCATCCTCATCGAATAAAGAAATTATGGTGGCCAGCGTTCAGTCCTGACTTAAACCCAATTAAAATTTTTGGGGTTGATGGTGAACAGGATGGAGGCTGTTAAATGTGACACTCAAGAAGATTTGTGGGAATGGATCATGTAAGGTTGAGAAGATATGGCAGACCAAAGGAACTATTGGGAAAATTTGATTGACTCGATGCCAGAAAGACTGGCACGCGTTATTGAACTTGATGGTGACATGACAAAATATTAACATTTAAACCAATGTCAGTATGCTTTTTTTCCTTTTTATCAATTACAGATCCATAGCCACGGCAATCTTGCATTGAAAGCTGGTTGCGTAAACCCCAGTCTACACGTGAAAAAGGAAGGGTAAAAAGTGGTCGGAAAGATGAAAGACATGTAAGAAAAAAAAAGAAAAGAAAGAAAAGATGAAAAAGATAGAGCATAAGGGGGGTACGGTAAACACCCTGGTATACCTTCCATAAAGGTAAAATAAAATAGCATAGAGCAGTTTGTCTGCTAAAGAAACTTCCCGGCATGACTGTAAATGGGTCTATATCCTTTCATTTTGTTTGGACGAAGGGGATACTATGGTGCCTACCATAACCTCGTTTTCTTTCCATTCTTCTCTTTCTCTACGTTTCAGTCAATTTTCCTACTTTTAATGTTGCACCTTTTCGCGGGTTGCAAAGAAAGAGAAATAAGAATAGCATAAAGGGGTAAGGTAGGCACCAAACCATCCCCTCCATCAAAAAGAAATAGAAGGATATAGACCCATTTTCCTGCTAAAGAAACTTCCACGTATGACTGTATTGCAAAGAAACTTTAAGGAACTTAATGAAAATGAAAAACCAAAAAGGCAGAATGGTAAAGAAGATAAATGATTACAAGTTAAATGAAAAAAGAGAATTAGTTGATAAATATGACAGATTAGTGGTACCACAAGTTAAAATAAGGAAAATAGTGGAAGATAATCATGATCATATGTTAGCAGGACACTTAGGAATAACAAAAACTTTATCCAGACTTTAAAAAAATTTTTGGCCAAATATGCGTTCAGACGTCACACCACACGTTAACAGTTGTTTGATGTGTGCACGACGGAAAGCAGTTGGTACAAGTAATGCCTCATTGCAGCCTTTGCCACCCGTCAACTGGGTCTGGGAAAGGATTTCCATGGATGTCGTTGGACCGATTTAAGAAAGTGTGAAGGGAAACAAATATATTTTAGTTTTATAAGATAATGCCAGTCGATCTGTTTTTACATTTCCAATGAAAAATCAGACCGCCCAAACAAACGCAAGAATCTTAGTAAATAAATTGATAACGAAATATGGAGCACCAGACACTGTGCTAACAGACCAAGGAACGAATTATCTCTCACATATGGTTAATGAAATATGTGAATTATTTAAAATTAGGCAAATGAGAACTACAGCTTACCATCCACAAACTGATCGATTAGTAGAGAGGTTTTACAGAACGCTATGCGACATGCTTGCCTGTTACGTGGTAGATGAACCCCAAGAGTGGGACAAATATTTACCATTTGACACCTTTGCGTACAACACGTCCAAGCAGGCAACGCTTAAGGATAACCCGTTTTACCTTTTACACGGAAGAGAACCAGTACTATTGAATGACATTAAAATTAACCGGCATTTTGAAACGCATGAAAACGAAAGTGAAATGTATAATTATCAATCAAGGAAAGCGCAGGAACTAGCTAAAGAACATCTCCCTGAAGCTCAGACCAAACAGAAAAGATATTATGACGAGGGAATGAAAAGCATTAAATATGACATCGGAGATTTAGTATTGCTGAAAGTCCCAATATCCACAGGAAAGTTTATAAATAGATGGAATGGACCCTTTAGAATAACACGGCATTTTTCTGATATAACTTACGAAATTCAAAATATTGATAGCGAAAATCAGGAATCCATAGCACATGCAAATCGTCTAAAATTCTATACCCCGAGGGAACCCATAATTATTACAAAAAAGGAAGAAGAAGGCAAAGTAAAAGATACAAATAATTCCAAACGAAGCCCTAGAAGAACAGAAAACATCCCCAAACATAAATATATCTTAAGAAGTAATAGACATCAGTTAGGTAGTAACCCTACCCTAACTGGACGTTCAAAGGAAGCGCTACAGCAATCGAGTCGACTCTGAACAAAGCTGTGCTGTGGCTTGCTTGCTACCACCATGTTTATGAGATCCATGTTAAACATGTGTCAGATTACTTCATGGGTAAAAACTCTCCTTCTGAAGCGCTCTTGGTTCGATTCCAGAAAGAATGGTCGGAAATGGATCACGACACATCCTGTTTGATTATGATGTTGAAAAAGAACTTCAAAAAGTCGCCGATGAAGTGTTTGATCTGTCCTCCTGTGTCTGTTTTAATTGCTTGGTAAGAGTATGAGCTTGGAATTCGATCGCTTGTTGTGTTATGGTAGTTGAATGAATTAACGCGAGTCCTTGGTTCTTGAGCTCAAGAATTTTCTGCTCAGCTGCAGCTAATTTCTTTGAAACTAATTTATATTCTAGATCCTTTTCTTTCAAGCGGGTTTTTAATTCTTGTGTCGTTGTTTTATCCTTTTTTGTTGCTAGTTCTAGTTTGTAGCTGTTAATTACTTGGTTAATTCCTATTAATGCTGTTTTTAGTAAATTCCTTTCCTCTACTAGTTTGTTTTTCTTTTTGCTTGGTAAGCTGTCATTGAGTGGTATTTTGTTAGTTGATTTTTCTCGTCGCTTTCTTTGGGGCTACTATCTGCATTCTCCTTCGTTTAACTGGTATTACTACTCCCCTTTCCCTTATTTATATCCCTTCTGTTTTCTCAGCTTCTAACGATGGATAGACCTTATGAGTTACTCCTCTTGAGTCAACTGAACGTGGTCTTACTGGCCGCTTAATTGGTTTTACAATTTCGTCTTTTGGTGCTGATGGCTTATATATGTCTACTATTAAGTCTTCAGCTGACATTTAATTTTTCTTACTTTGATCGCGGGGAGTCTGAGACGCCTTGTAGTCGTCTGCGATTCTTGGTGTTTCCGTCGTCGGTGTTTGCCCTCCCGATGGTTGCTGGATTCGAGTCCGACGCACTTCAACAAAGTTCAAACTGGCACGTTCACCAAATGTGGTGGGTGTATAATTGATGGAACAAATACACGTATTGGAATGAACCTGACTAACTATTTATCTATGGATATGTACATTAACACAAGTCGTAGGTATTACTTTCGTGAAGAGACACTTGCGGGGCTCGTCTTTTATAGGTGTTGAAGACGTTCAGGAAAAGCCCGAAAGCATAGCTCGAGGTGATGTTTCGATCACGTGATGGTGGTGTGATGCAGGTAGGTAAGTGCCTTCCTTGTACGGTGCGTTTATGGCAATATCGGCTTTTCTAGATCATGGCTTGACACTTCCGCAGTAAAAGCCTTTAAGAGGCTTTAGCCTCGTTTTAAGACAAGAAGTGACACTAGACTAAATAGAAATTAGGTTAAAAGGCGACTAAGGTTAAATGATAGGAAGGGCAAGCTGGATGAATATTTCATGAGGCTATCTAGGGTTAGTCAAGCACACTATAACTTGTCATTTTTTTATATCCTTTTAAAAAAGATCGCACTTGGCCTCCCACAAAGTTAAAATGGCATGTCATGGTAGACTTCGGCGATGACATAGATGCAGAAGTACAGGATGGAACTGCTACTCACGCTTTAGTTGTTATATTCCTACCATGCAAGGGCAATTGGGTTCAACCGATTACCTGCTTAGCTTTAAAAAATGCAGCTAGTCCCAGATGCCTCCGTGAAATTATTATTAAAGCTATCGTATTGCTTTACAACAATAACACCATTGTAAAAATCGGGTTTGTGTCAGGGTTGCACGTTAGGAATCAGTGGGAAAGAATCAACAGACAGGGTCAAGAAAGACAATTCCTAATTCATTAATCCTCCATTGGTTTGATCAGTTAAAATCTACTGATTAACAGATGTATCTTATATATTGATGTGTACAAGGAACCATATTCTACAGCTTGCAGAAGCTCAGTTATATAAAAAAATCTTAAATGCTTTGCCATAAATAATAACGATTGTTAACTTTTAGTTTGCTGCTAGAACTGCTGACTATAAATACTACTGGTGGCTTTATGAATTAGAAAGGAAAAATGATTTTCGGAGAGCCCATAAACTTACAGAATTTCATCGGTATCGTCACATTCTGATAAAATGAATGTCAGAAAGGTGGTGCAATTGCTGACTGACAGTTGTGCCGGTAATCCAGTGATACCGATGCCACAATAGGTTTAAAGTCTTTTTAAAGGATCTGAAGCACCGAACAGTTTACTAAACTAGGAACGATATTTTTGACGTCTTGGATGACAGATTTTTCGGAGAAGGTATCCTACTAGCTAACTGGTGGAAAAAGTAGAAGATACTGCACACTTTTCTGACAGTCCTGGACATCACAAAAGAATGTTACAGCACGCTGAATGATCCAGATATACTTGTTAAAATGTTTGTATCGGACACTACACTTCAGAGTTGGCACGTGTCAGTTTTGAGTGTCATTAAACTGACCGAAGAAATGTTTGGTGCCAATTACATTACGGTTCTTACTGGTAAATTTAACCAAGATACGATTGAGGTAATAATAAGTTATTTCAGACTATATAAATATATAATGTAGCAAATACATATTCATGATTTTTTCAGGTCTTTTTTTAGAATCGTAAGTTGTATTGATGACACTCCCACTTCCTATTCATTGAACCAAATATTCAGAATTATTTCACTGTATACTGTGGCTTCAGGTCGTTTGAGGTAACGTAGACAGCGCAGAAAACATCCGCATACTAGTGAAGTACCAAGAAGGTTTGGTAAGCAATGTTAAGGCATGTGAAAATAAAGCTTCCCAGCTGCGTGAATCTTTTAAGGAGCAGCTACTAGAAAAGCTTCCAGCCTGCTATTTAAATGTGATAGATGATCTGAACTCATCTGGCAAGATAAAGGACAAGTGATTTACGACATGTGTGGGTACCTCATCAAAACACAGGATTTGATAAGGATAGATTGAGGGATTCGTGTAAGAGAGGTCTAGTCTGACGTCTGAAAATTTGGATGCAAAACACAGTCTTGACGCACACAAACATTTAGGATAACACAATGTTGCTAACTACTCTAATTAAACATAAATAGAAACTAAACAACATTACCTAAATTAGTATCTAATATCCGTAATTAGTAATAGATGTACACACACCAACACTGTCACAACCGAAAGAGTTACAATGATAAAAGTTTTCGACTGCAACTTGGAATTCTCCTGAGTTGCATGTATTATTTTGGAAGAATAAGTAAAATGTTTACATGCAATAATTTCATGCTATTAAATTATAAATAAAAGTGTTTAAATATAAAACATATATATGATGACAATTAATAATGATGTAAATAAAATTACTTTTTTTACAATAAATAAAGTATTGTTGAAAATTAAGATAAAGAATGGCTGTACCTTGTTCAACCGTAATTTATCTACTTAGACTGGTTTATTCATAACACAGCTAGAGTCGAACCATCAGTTAAATATTTTGCAGTACAGCGCTATACCACTGAGCTACCCAATACTGCTTATTCGTGATACTTTACACATTGTATAGAACCAATTTAAACATAATACAATTTAATGATGGCTAAAAATAATATATGTGTTCGTAGACATAATGAGATCATGTAAAATGAAATATCATGTAATAATGACAATTCATAATGATATAAATAACATACATTACAAGTAAATATATGTATCCATAAGTGTCAATGTCGCATAAATTATCTGCTGGAATCAATTATAAGGCCTAATTTTGTGCAAAAAATTCAGATAAAGTAAATTTTAGTATTTAAAGAAGTCCATTTTTGCGTAAATTTGTATTTTAAATTCATCTCTCTTACCTGTTTTTTCACTTCAACTGAATAGAGGTCCGGACCTCCATTCAGCTCCTCAATTCACTATACACCCTTCTAGTTTTTGGCTCCTCTTCTTTCATTTGTTGCAATGTTGTACAAAAAGCACACGAAAAAAACAAAAAAATTCAGGTGAATTTGAGATGAATTAGGTACACCACTTTTCTCCCCATGAACGCCATGTTAATACCGGCATTTCCAAAAATATAAATAAAATACTTCAAAACATCCTTAAATTAAATTGTTTATGCCAAACAACGCGTTTTTCTTTACTCTATTAGAATAAAGTGCATATTTTTGAATTTTTTAACTAAAAAAATGCTTCCCTATACCCCAAAGATGTTACACTCAAATTGTGAGCATATTCATTACACCAACGAATTTTGGCGGAAAGTGATATGGTCTGACGAAAATACGTTTTCAACAGACGGTTATTTTCCTCAGTAGGTACATCGACTAACAGGCGGTCGATATGAGCCGTGCAATCTTTCTCGCAGTAGGCATAGCACTCGAAAAACCATTAATTTATGAGGCTGCGTTATTTTCCATGGCTCAGAGGTGTTACATCGTATTAATGGTAGGCTCAATATGCACAGTTACATGTACACTTTAACAAATCAACTAGTGCCATTTGCAAGAGAGATGTTTCCACTTCCTGATAATGAGGACCCGCATTTGCGCGAACTTCCTGAAAACCAGGTACAATATGGATTTTTCATGCATGACGGGTAAGAATATGGTTTTTTTGTTAAAAGTTTTAAAAAAGGGAAATTTTTTAACTTATTTTATTAAAGTTGTCCTACTCATAACGCAATCATTATTCGTGATTGGTTGGCTGGGGAAGCCTCCCATCCTCATCGAATAAAGAAATTATGGTGGCCAGCGTTCAGTCCTGACTTAAACCCAATTAAAATTTTTGGGGTTGATGGTGAACAGGATGGAGGCTGTTAAATGTGACACTCAAGAAGATTTGTGGGAATGGATCATGTAAGGTTGAGAAGATATGGCAGACCAAAGGAACTATTGGGAAAATTTGATTGACTCGATGCCAGAAAGACTGGCACGCGTTATTGAACTTGATGGTGACATGACAAAATATTAACATTTAAACCAATGTCAGTATGCTTTTTTTCCTTTTTATCAATTACAGATCCATAGCCACGGCAATCTTGCATTGAAAGCTGGTTGCGTAAACCCCAGTCTACACGTGAAAAAGGAAGGGTAAAAAGTGGTCGGAAAGATGAAAGACATGTAAGAAAAAAAAAGAAAAGAAAGAAAAGATGAAAAAGATAGAGCATAAGGGGGGTACGGTAAACACCCTGGTATACCTTCCATAAAGGTAAAATAAAATAGCATAGAGCAGTTTGTCTGCTAAAGAAACTTCCCGGCATGACTGTAAATGGGTCTATATCCTTTCATTTTGTTTGGACGAAGGGGATACTATGGTGCCTACCATAACCTCGTTTTCTTTCCATTCTTCTCTTTCTCTACGTTTCAGTCAATTTTCCTACTTTTAATGTTGCACCTTTTCGCGGGTTGCAAAGAAAGAGAAATAAGAATAGCATAAAGGGGTAAGGTAGGCACCAAACCATCCCCTCCATCAAAAAGAAATAGAAGGATATAGACCCATTTTCCTGCTAAAGAAACTTCCACGTATGACTGTATTGCAAAGAAACTTTAAGGAACTTAATGAAAATGAAAAACCAAAAAGGCAGAATGGTAAAGAAGATAAATGATTACAAGTTAAATGAAAAAGAGAATTAGTTGATAAATATGACAGATTAGTGGTACCACAAGTTAAAATAAGGAAAATAGTGGAAGATAATCATGATCATATGTTAGCAGGACACTTAGGAATAACAAAAACTTTATCCAGACTTTAAAAAAATTTTTGGCCAAATATGCGTTCAGACGTCACACCACACGTTAACAGTTGTTTGATGTGTGCACGACGGAAAGCAGTTGGTACAAGTAATGCCTCATTGCAGCCTTTGCCACCCGTCAACTGGGTCTGGGAAAGGATTTCCATGGATGTCGTTGGACCGATTTAAGAAAGTGTGAAGGGAAACAAATATATTTTAGTTTTATAAGATAATGCCAGTCGATCTGTTTTTACATTTCCAATGAAAAATCAGACCGCCCAAACAAACGCAAGAATCTTAGTAAATAAATTGATAACGAAATATGGAGCACCAGACACTGTGCTAACAGACCAAGGAACGAATTATCTCTCACATATGGTTAATGAAATATGTGAATTATTTAAAATTAGGCAAATGAGAACTACAGCTTACCATCCACAAACTGATCGATTAGTAGAGAGGTTTTACAGAACGCTATGCGACATGCTTGCCTGTTACGTGGTAGATGAACCCCAAGAGTGGGACAAATATTTACCATTTGACACCTTTGCGTACAACACGTCCAAGCAGGCAACGCTTAAGGATAACCCGTTTTACCTTTTACACGGAAGAGAACCAGTACTATTGAATGACATTAAAATTAACCGGCATTTTGAAACGCATGAAAACGAAAGTGAAATGTATAATTATCAATCAAGGAAAGCGCAGGAACTAGCTAAAGAACATCTCCCTGAAGCTCAGACCAAACAGAAAAGATATTATGACGAGGGAATGAAAAGCATTAAATATGACATCGGAGATTTAGTATTGCTGAAAGTCCCAATATCCACAGGAAAGTTTATAAATAGATGGAATGGACCCTTTAGAATAACACGGCATTTTTCTGATATAACTTACGAAATTCAAAATATTGATAGCGAAAATCAGGAATCCATAGCACATGCAAATCGTCTAAAATTCTATACCCCGAGGGAACCCATAATTATTACAAAAAGGGAAGAAGAAGGCAAAGTAAAAGATACAAATAATTCCAAACGAAGCCCTAGAAGAACAGAAAACATCCCCAAACATAAATATATCTTAAGAAGTAATAGACATCAGTTAGGTAGTAACCCTACCCTAACTGGACGTTCAAAGGAAGCGCTACAGCAATCGAGTCGACTCTGAACAAAGCTGTGCTGTGGCTTGCTTGCTACCACCATGTTTATGAGATCCATGTTAAACATGTGTCAGATTACTTCATGGGTAAAAAACTCTCCTTCTGAAGCGCTCTTGGTTCGATTCCAGAAAGAATGGTCGGAAATGGATCACGACACATCCTGTTTGATTATGATGTTGAAAAAGAACTTCAAAAAGTCGCCGATGAAGTGTTTGATCTGTCCTCCTGTGTCTGTTTTAATTGCTTGGTAAGAGTATGAGCTTGGAATTCGATCGCTTGTTGTGTTATGGTAGTTGAATGAATTAACGCGAGTCCTTGGTTCTTGAGCTCAAGAATTTTCTGCTCAGCTGCAGCTAATTTCTTTGAAACTAATTTATATTCTAGATCCTTTTCTTTCAAGCGGGTTTTTAATTCTTGTGTCGTTGTTTTATCCTTTTTTGTTGCTAGTTCTAGTTTGTAGCTGTTAATTACTTGGTTAATTCCCATTAATGCTGTTTTTAGTAAATTCCTTTCCTCTACTAGTTTGTTTTTCTTTTTGCTTGGTAAGCTGTCATTGAGTGGTATTTTGTTAGTTGATTTTTCTCGTCGCTTTCTTTGGGGCTACTATCTGCATTCTCCTTCGTTTAACTGGTATTACTACTCCCCTTTCCCTTATTTATATCCCTTCTGTTTTCTCAGCTTCTAACGATGGATAGACCTTATGAGTTACTCCTCTTGAGTCAACTGAACGTGGTCTTACTGGCCGCTTAATTGGTTTTACAATTTCGTCTTTTGGTGCTGATGGCTTATATATGTCTACTATTAAGTCTTCAGCTGACATTTAATTTTTCTTACTTTGATCGCGGGGAGTCTGAGACGCCTTGTAGTCGTCTGCGATTCTTGGTGTTTCCGTCGTCGGTGTTTGCCCTCCCGATGGTTGCTGGATTCGAGTCCGACGCACTTCAACAAAGTTCAAACTGGCACGTTCACCAAATGTGGTGGGTGTATAATTGATGGAACAAATACACGTATTGGAATGAACCTGACTAACTATTTATCTATGGATATGTACATTAACACAAGTCGAAGGTATTACTTTCGTGAAGAGACACTTGCGGGGCTCGTCTTTTATAGGTGTTGAAGACGTTCAGGAAAAGCCCGAAAGCATAGCTCGAGGTGATGTTTCGATCACGTGATGGTGGTGTGATGCAGGTAGGTAAGTGCCTTCCTTGTACGGTGCGTTTATGGCAATATCGGCTTTTCTAGATCATGGCTTGACACTTCCGCAGTAAAAGCCTTTAAGAGGCTTTAGCCTCGTTTTAAGACAAGCAAGTGACACTAGACTAAATAGAAATTAGGTTAAAAGGCGACTAAGGTTAAATGATAGGAAGGGCAAGCTGGATGAATATTTCATGAGGCTATCTAGGGTTAGTCAAGCACACTATAACTTGTCATTTTTTTATATCCTTTTAAAAAAGATCGCACTTGGCATCCCACAAAGTTAAAATGGCATGTCATGGTAGACTTCGGCGATGACATAGATGCAGAAGTACAGGATGGAACTGCTACTCACGCTTTAGTTGTTATATTCCTACCATGCAAGGGCAATTGGGTTCAACCGATTACCTGCTTAGCTTTAAAAAATGCAGCTAGTCCCAGATGCCTCCGTGAAATTATTATTAAAGCTATCGTATTGCTTTACAACAATAACACCATTGTAAAAAATCGGGTTTGTGTCAGGGTTGCACGTTAGGAATCAGTGGGAAAGAATCAACAGACAGGGTCAAGAAAGACAATTCCTAATTCATTAATCCTCCATTGGTTTGATCAGTTAAAATCTACTGATTAACAGATGTATCTTATATATTGATGTGTACAAGGAACCATATTCTACAGCTTGCAGAAGCTCAGTTATATAAAAAAATCTTAAATGCTTTGCCATAAATAATAACGATTGTTAACTTTTAGTTTGCTGCTAGAACTGCTGACTATAAATACTACTGGTGGCTTTATGAATTAGAAAGGAAAAATGATTTTCGGAGAGCCCATAAACTTACAGAATTTCATCGGTATCGTCACATTCTGATAAAATGAATGTCAGAAAGGTGGTGCAATTGCTGACTGACAGTTGTGCCGGTAATCCAGTGATACCGATGCCACAATAGGTTTAAAGTCTTTTTAAAGGATCTGAAGCACCGAACAGTTTACTAAACTAGGAACGATATTTTTGACGTCTTGGATGACAGATTTTTCGGAGAAGGTATCCTACTAGCTAACTGGTGGAAAAAGTAGAAGATACCGCACACTTTTCTGACAGTCCTGGACATCACAAAAGAATGTTACAGCACGCTGAATGATCCAGATATACTTGTTAAAATGTTTGTATCGGACACTACACTTCAGAGTTGGCACGTGTCAGTTTTGAGTGTCATTAAACTGACCGAAGAAATGTTTGGTGCCAATTACATTACGGTTCTTACTGGTAAATTTAACCAAGATACGATTGAGGTAATAATAAGTTATTTCAGACTATATAAATATATAATGTAGCAAATACATATTCATGATTTTTTCAGGTCTTTTTTTAGAATCGTAAGTTGTATTGATGACACTCCCACTTCCTATTCATTGAACCAAATATTCAGAATTATTTCACTGTATACTGTGGCTTCAGGTCGTTTGAGGTAACGTAGACAGCGCAGAAAACATCCGCATACTAGTGAAGTACCAAGAAGGTTTGGTAAGCAATGTTAAGGCATGTGAAAATAAAGCTTCCCAGCTGCGTGAATCTTTTAAGGAGCAGCTACTAGAAAAGCTTCCAGCCTGCTATTTAAATGTGATAGATGATCTGAACTCATCTGGCAAGATAAAGGACAAGTGATTTACGACATGTGTGGGTACCTCATCAAAACACAGGATTTGATAAGGATAGATTGAGGGATTCGTGTAAGAGAGGTCTAGTCTGACGTCTGAAAATTTGGATGCAAAACACAGTCTTGACGCACACAAACATTTAGGATAACACAATGTTGCTAACTACTCTAATTAAACATAAATAGAAACTAAACAACATTACCTAAATTAGTATCTAATATCCGTAATTAGTAATAGATGTACACACACCAACACTGTCACAACCGAAAGAGTTACAATGATAAAAGTTTTCGACTGCAACTTGGAATTCTCCTGAGTTGCATGTATTATTTTGGAAGAATAAGTAAAATGTTTACATGCAATAATTTCATGCTATTAAATTATAAATAAAAGTGTTTAAATATAAAACATATATATGATGACAATTAATAATGATGTAAATAAAATTACTTTTTTTACAATAAATAAAGTATTGTTGAAAATTAAGATAAAGAATGGCTGTACCTTGTTCAACCGTAATTTATCTACTTAGACTGGTTTATTCATAACACAGCTAGAGTCGAACCATCAGTTAAATATTTTGCAGTACAGCGCTATACCACTGAGCTACCCAATACTGCTTATTCGTGATACTTTACACATTGTATAGAACCAATTTAAACATAATACAATTTAATGATGGCTAAAAATAATATATGTGTTCGTAGACATAATGAGATCATGTAAAATGAAATATCATGTAATAATGACAATTCATAATGATATAAATAACATACATTACAAGTAAATATATGTATCCATAAGTGTCAATGTCGCATAAATTATCTGCTGGAATCAATTATAAGGCCTAATTTTGTGCAAAAATTCAGATAAAGTAAATTTTAGTATTTAAAGAAGTCCATTTTTGCGTAAATTTGTATTTTAAATTCATCTCTCTTACCTGTTTTTTCACTTCAACTGAATAGAGGTCCGGACCTCCATTCAGCTCCTCAATTCACTATACACCCTTCTAGTTTTTGGCTCCTCTTCTTTCATTTGTTGCAATGTTGTACAAAAAGCACACGAAAAAAACAAAAAAATTCAGGTGAATTTGAGATGAATTAGGTACACCACTTTTCTCCCCATGAACGCCATGTTAATACCGGCATTTCCAAAAATATAAATAAAATACTTCAAAACATCCTTAAATTAAATTGTTTATGCCAAACAACGCGTTTTTCTTTACTCTATTAGAATAAAGTGCATATTTTTGAATTTTTTAACTAAAAAAATGCTTCCCTATACCCCAAAGATGTTACACTCAAATTGTGAGCATATTCATTACACCAACGAATTTTGGCGGAAAGTGATATGGTCTGACGAAAATACGTTTTCAACAGACGGTTATTTTCCTCAGTAGGTACATCGACTAACAGGCGGTCGATATGAGCCGTGCAATCTTTCTCGCAGTAGGCATAGCACTCGAAAAACCATTAATTTATGAGGCTGCGTTATTTTCCATGGCTCAGAGGTGTTACATCGTATTAATGGTAGGCTCAATATGCACAGTTACATGTACACTTTAACAAATCAACTAGTGCCATTTGCAAGAGAGATGTTTCCACTTCCTGATAATGAGGACCCGCATTTGCGCGAACTTCCTGAAAACCAGGTACAATATGGATTTTTCATGCATGACGGGTAAGAATATGGTTTTTTTGTTAAAAGTTTTAAAAAAGGGAAATTTTTTAACTTATTTTATTAAAGTTGTCCTACTCATAACGCAATCATTATTCGTGATTGGTTGGCTGGGGAAGCCTCCCATCCTCATCGAATAAAGAAATTATGGTGGCCAGCGTTCAGTCCTGACTTAAACCCAATTAAAATTTTTGGGGTTGATGGTGAACAGGATGGAGGCTGTTAAATGTGACACTCAAGAAGATTTGTGGGAATGGATCATGTAAGGTTGAGAAGATATGGCAGACCAAAGGAACTATTGGGAAAATTTGATTGACTCGATGCCAGAAAGACTGGCACGCGTTATTGAACTTGATGGTGACATGACAAAATATTAACATTTAAACCAATGTCAGTATGCTTTTTTTCCTTTTTATCAATTACAGATCCATAGCCACGGCAATCTTGCATTGAAAGCTGGTTGCGTAAACCCCAGTCTACACGTGAAAAAGGAAGGGTAAAAAGTGGTCGGAAAGATGAAAGACATGTAAGAAAAAAAAAAGAAAAGAAAGAAAAGATGAAAAAGATAGAGCATAAGGGGGGTACGGTAAACACCCTGGTATACCTTCCATAAAGGTAAAATAAAATAGCATAGAGCAGTTTGCCTGCTAAAGAAACTTCCCGGCATGACTGTAAATGGGTCTATATCCTTTCATTTTGTTTGGACGAAGGGGATACTATGGTGCCTACCATAACCTCGTTTTCTTTCCATTCTTCTCTTTCTCTACGTTTCAGTCAATTTTCCTACTTTTAATGTTGCACCTTTTCGCGGGTTGCAAAGAAAGAGAAATAAGAATAGCATAAAGGGGTAAGGTAGGCACCAAACCATCCCCTCCATCAAAAAGAAATAGAAGGATATAGACCCATTTTCCTGCTAAAGAAACTTCCACGTATGACTGTATTGCAAAGAAACTTTAAGGAACTTAATGAAAATGAAAAACCAAAAAGGCAGAATGGTAAAGAAGATAAATGATTACAAGTTAAATGAAAAAAGAGAATTAGTTGATAAATATGACAGATTAGTGGTACCACAAGTTAAAATAAGGAAAATAGTGGAAGATAATCATGATCATATGTTAGCAGGACACTTAGGAATAACAAAAACTTTATCCAGACTTTAAAAAAATTTTTGGCCAAATATGCGTTCAGACGTCACACCACACGTTAACAGTTGTTTGATGTGTGCACGACGGAAAGCAGTTGGTACAAGTAATGCCTCATTGCAGCCTTTGCCACCCGTCAACTGGGTCTGGGAAAGGATTTCCATGGATGTCGTTGGACCGATTTAAGAAAGTGTGAAGGGAAACAAATATATTTTAGTTTTATAAGATAATGCCAGTCGATCTGTTTTTACATTTCCAATGAAAAATCAGACCGCCCAAACAAACGCAAGAATCTTAGTAAATAAATTGATAACGAAATATGGAGCACCAGACACTGTGCTAACAGACCAAGGAACGAATTATCTCTCACATATGGTTAATGAAATATGTGAATTATTTAAAATTAGGCAAATGAGAACTACAGCTTACCATCCACAAACTGATCGATTAGTAGAGAGGTTTTACAGAACGCTATGCGACATGCTTGCCTGTTACGTGGTAGATGAACCCCAAGAGTGGGACAAATATTTACCATTTGACACCTTTGCGTACAACACGTCCAAGCAGGCAACGCTTAAGGATAACCCGTTTTACCTTTTACACGGAAGAGAACCAGTACTATTGAATGACATTAAAATTAACCGGCATTTTGAAACGCATGAAAACGAAAGTGAAATGTATAATTATCAATCAAGGAAAGCGCAGGAACTAGCTAAAGAACATCTCCCTGAAGCTCAGACCAAACAGAAAAGATATTATGACGAGGGAATGAAAAGCATTAAATATGACATCGGAGATTTAGTATTGCTGAAAGTCCCAATATCCACAGGAAAGTTTATAAATAGATGGAATGGACCCTTTAGAATAACACGGCATTTTTCTGATATAACTACGAAATTCAAAATATTGATAGCGAAAATCAGGAATCCATAGCACATGCAAATCGTCTAAAATTCTATACCCCGAGGGAACCCATAATTATTACAAAAAAGGAAGAAGAAGGCAAAGTAAAAGATACAAATAATTCCAAACGAAGCCCTAGAAGAACAGAAAACATCCCCAAACATAAATATATCTTAAGAAGTAATAGACATCAGTTAGGTAGTAACCCTACCCTAAACAAAAACCCTATCACCTCATTCCACGACCCACGAATGTCTTGTACTCATCTCCGAACCCTAAACCCTACAAACCATCCGACAAACACGCATTATAATTTACGACAAAGGAATTGGACGGATAAATTTTAAATGACATTATTTCTATTTTATAACAGATGGAAAAGACACTTCTATTCCTTTGCCTTTTAGCCAGGGTTGGACGCAGTAGTAAAAAAATTTACCGCTATGCGGTAGCTGTAACCGCAAGATTTGATTTTCTACCGCAGTTGTGGTGGTCGTTTGCGGTAGCGTGGCTAGCTAATAAAAAATCAACTCACAAATCACAAGCATTCAGGTTGCAATGAACGTTATTCTCTTGTATTTCGGATTGAAAAAAGTAGTTTATGAATCAATGAACTTGTTTACTTTTAATAATGGCATGCGTTCAAAGTTTTTGTCTGACAAACGACTCCTAAGTGGGGTAAAAATCCTTCCTGCAACGCTGAATAAGCGCTCGATGGAGGCCAACGAAGGAAATGCAGCATTGTACTTGATAAATAGGGCCTTCATGGTTGGGTATTTGTTCAGGCTGTTTATCTTTGTAGACTGGTCGGCAAGGAACAAATCAACCTTGATGGACTCCGCCGGTACTGTGGTTGTCAAAATTGATTTGAAGAAATCTTTCTTGGTCTTCTTTCTCTGCGGGCTGTAGTCCGAATCCTCGCTTTGAATACCATCGGCCGCTGAAGAAGACTGCTTCCTGGTAAAATGAAAATGAAAGCAATGTCCAGTTAACGAACACAGCACTACATCAGGGAACTAGTGTAACTGTATAGATACCTAATACACAAGTCCACCTGGTCCTTCTTGAAGGATCGAAAGACGTCTATAAGACGCTAGACATTAGCATCACGATCCTCGCATTCCGGCATCCATTTTACCTTGAAGAGATGATGTACCATGGCGGCGATGTGCAACTCTTCGTCAGCCAAACATTCAGCAAATCTTCGCTATCCATTGTGTTTAGGAGAGGTTCGCAGTGCTTGATGGCGCCTTTCTCCTTCCGGTTTTCCATCTTGTTAAGAAGGATGGTAAGCGTAGGAAGTAAATAAGCGATAGAGATGTTGACGTCTGCTTGAAGAACGTCCAATGCTTCTCAATCACTTTGACGTATTCACGAACGAATTCCTCTTCGGCTGGGCGGAAATACGCAATCCCGAATTGTTCAAAAACTGCTTTAAGTTCGGTCGGTTTCTTTGTGATGAAGTACTCGACTCGTTGCATGGCATTGAAGTACGAATTCCACCGAGTTTCATTATGAATGACAAAGAGTATCCCAAGGCTTTCTACGATCGTGTCAGAAGCCTTAGAGCTTCAATTTTGCTTGGCCCAGATAGCAGTCACTTTCTTCTCGGTTGCCTCCATTAGGATCTTGAGAGCCGGTTCTAGATCTTTATAGATGTCGTACTTGCAAATCAGGTTCAATGTGTGACATGCACACCGACGATGAGGGGGTAGGATGTAAATGTTGTTTGCGTCTTTTCCACTATCGAGGATTTCCGTTAAGGAAATTGGATTCATGTCAGCATCAGTATTTCTTGAATTTCGAATTCACTCTCTTGTTCCGTTGTAGATTCTCCTTGATCCTCCTTTTTGTTACCACGGTTACGATCAGATAACGACTTGATCTTATCATCGGTCTCTTCAAAATCGGAAAAATCATCCTCTAGAAGAGCGGCGATGTTGTCTTCTCCGACCACCTTGAAACAGATAAAATGAGATAATGATTATAAATTCAGTATCGACATTGTAAGAAAATGGTTGGTAGCCTAGTACCATCCTGTTTGACCTGTCAGGTTCTTGATGCAGTGTCGTCCTAGAGGTGGACGCGGTCTCAACGTCCAATGAAGCTGCCCTTGGAGGTGCATTTTGAGTCGAAGTGGATCGCTCGATGGTAGAGGGGAGAGACGAGGCTCCATAGAGACGAAATTCTTTAACAAAATTGCTTCCGTTGTTCGTCACCATTGCTCTCAATTTGTGAAGGATGTCGTACTCTTCGTACACAGCTTCTAGGAGCTTGGCAATCACTTCAAAATCGCAATTCTTTTATGACGCGCCTAACAACAAGGCATACGGAATGCCTTTTCAGGTCGGGTGCGATCCAGTGGGCAGTGATGCCGATCCACCAACAATCTTTCCCCTATGCTACAGTAACAATTACCGGAATGAATTCATCCAGGTTTTTCTATGTGACAGGTTTTTGGTAACCTCGAAAAGACAAGACCTGCTGCACGAGGGCTGGATTACGACCTGTCTCGTTCTTTTTATTCGAGTGGTCCCTGAGAGGTTGGACGCCCATCAACTTAGTAGCATCAATTTCCTTACAAAGTATGTTAAACTCTTCCAACTTTTCCTTGTGAGCCGTCTAAAGACAAACAAATGCATAAGAAAGACCATCTTCAACAAGTTGACGTACCAAGTACGTCATACTTTGATGTGAGTCCGCAAGTTTCCTCTAAAGTTGTTTATCGTTGATAGAGTCTTCCACATTCTGGGACAATCCTTCACTTGACAAACGTACAGGGAGCTTCCATTTTTCGTCGAGGGCTTATTAAACATGAAGAATGATTGTTGGTAGGAAAAACTTTTGACGTTATCCTCAGATTCCACAAAATATTGTGTAATCTACAGCAACATGACTAGATTGATTCTATGTATACCTTTTTAGAAGTGGACACTAGTAGCATCTTCACGATCCTATGTGTCACTTTCTCGGCTGGGACTCGCAGAAGACAGAATGCTGATGTCATCACGGGAAGTGTCCAACTCAACATGTGTGCCCATCAACTCCAGTACCTAAAATGAGAAAGATGAATAACAGGAGATGAAAGATTAGGAGCATTAAATGAACTGTTTGCTCACGCTGAACAGAGTGAGTACTGGTAGAAGCTGGTACTGAAGCTTCCTTCGCAGTGGCAGGTGCTGCGACAGCACCATCATGAGTTTGTGCTGCATCAGTTGGGTTGCCTGGTTGTGAATGAACGATTATTTTCAATACAGTTACAGAATTAAGAGTAAAGTCACAATTTGCAACTACTGAACTACCTGATTAATGTAACAAAACACTAGTTTCATTCCTGACTGGTTCACTGCGTTTACCTCGTTTGTTTTGCTGGGGTCGTTTCCCTCGACTAAAATAGAGTTTGGATACTTGCAATACAATCATTCATAGTAACACTGACAAGTTTGACTTACCCCATGATGATTAAAGACTATATATGTTAAATAAAACGTTTTTCAGTAACTGTATTGAGAATCACAATCTTTATAGCTGAACAGCAAGCGTCAGGGGCTGAGGAAATGACGTGCTGCCATCTATTGTTCATCGAAATGTAGTTCATTTTCTGGCTGATAGATGGAGTTTTACTACCGCTACCACGCGGTAGTATACATGGCATGCGATAGTGCGGTAGCTGTTAAAATTTTTAGCATGCCGTGGTAAATGATTGCGGTACTACCACTTACCGTGCGGTAGGACCCCGGTAGATTTTAACAGCGGTGGTCCAACCCTGAATTTTTAGCTATGTTTCAATCTGCACACACCATTTATTCTTCCGTTTGCGACTATAAAAACGTAAAAACAAGGGGAATACTTGATATAAACTCAACGTATTATTGTGACAAAGATAACTTAGAAATAAATCATCAGCGGAGATTTCCGACCAATTATACATTAATGACAAAACAAAAACCTATAAAAACGTGGAAAGGTTGGACTTCTAAACTAAAAAGATCACCAGATCATTTTGGATAGGATCATTTGACACTGTTTTTACACAAGAAACAAAGTTAATCACCTTTTATAATTCTGGGAAATGGTAAATGATAAAAAATGTGGTGGCAATAATATGCATTCTACCCCTACCACAATTAACTTTACAGCAACTCCAACAAGAGAAGGAGCATGGTACGCAACTAGAGAGTACATTGTATTTGTAAAAGGTTTGAATCCACCCTCTTTTGGATGGTGGACCTTTTACTAAATGAAGAGAAGAATAAAAAAGAGAAACGAAGGTGTTTTATCCACAATGCTAATATATTTTGGGTTAAGTCTAAGGCCGATAAGATTACATTTAGTAAATAACATACCCAATTAGAAAATTAGAAAGGGAAAGCGAAGTAGGGGAAGTGGAACTGGCAAGATGACTACGTTGAGAGAGTGGAAGAGTGGAATACTGGATTTGTCTTAAAGCAATTGATCCATTTGCAAGCTGTCACTTGACTGACGAAACTTCGCATTTCGTCAAGTCACCCAGATACTGATGGCACATGCAACCTCAGCACATGCAGACAATCAGAAGATGTTTACTTAAGAGATTGATTGTGACGCGCGTGCAACCAATCAGCCAGTTGTTTATTTAATCGCACGATATACGTTGCGCGCGTGCGTCAGGGGCAGGTGTTCAAATGGGTAAAGCCGAAGCGTCGATGACTAACAGCTACGAAGTGATTTTGCTACGCGGTTTACGAAATTTTAATTTAAGGGAAGAGAAGTAAAATGCCGTTATAATGAAGATATTTAATTGAAGGCTTCGTTACATATTGAATTGCCTGGAAGAAGAAATGTCATTAAGACAAGAATCACCCAACCTTGATCAAAAATCCTTTTGGAATTTTATATGTAACCCAACAAGATGGCAAATAGTTCAAAATCATAACACTTAAGTTTGGGGAGAACGATCAACAAATGTTTCGAGTTCACAATTTTTTTTTGAAGTTGAAGGATATTTGGAATAAACAAACACTAACACAAGCCATCTACTAGATAGCACCAGACAAGTAGAGATAATATTCCTTAACAAACCCGATAGAGAAAACAAAGAATTAACTCAACCCGGGTATAAAGTATAAGGGAAACATTTCTCATATTTCCACCAGAAGAAAGCACAAAGTTATACCACCTATACATTTTAACTCTACCCTTCTGCTTAGACCAAACTAACATAGATACAGGACAGGCAATGAATATAGTACCAATAAGAAACCCCAACCCTAACTAAATCGCATTAGAAATGTGATATTGACGACCCACTTCCTGTCAGTACTGACCTAGAATATATTTTAGACAAAACCAAAAGAATCCAAAAAACCAACTCCTGTATCACAACAACTAAAATGAACCAAATGATCGCTGAAAAATGCTCTGACAAAACAACGCGGTGGATACTGGATATGTTAAACTATCAACTTATATCCCAAGAACAACATCTGTGTACAACACTTCGAACGCAAAACGAGACAAAAAAAATAAATTGGAACTTGTCAAATGCAGCAGACCAGAAAACCTCGACGAAAATCAACAATGGGTTTTCGGGACCATCAACACAAACCCAAAAATCCTAGAAAATTTTCCAGAAAGATCAATCGACGAACTACAGTAGGTGCCAAAAGTATCCGAACACTTCGCGTTTTCGGACCATTTTAGCATGGGTTCAAATGACGGAGCGCGCTTAGCGCGATTGAGAAAAAGAGGGTTTAAAAATCCACCTAAATCAATGAAAATAATTTTGTGGCCTAATAATAGATAAAGGTATCTAAACAAATTTTTTTTAATTTTTATGACTTGTAGTCGCTGGCCGGCATATCAGTGAACAAGTATCCGAATGCGAGTTTTTCCGCCGTGCTTGCTTATGGCACTACGTGTCTTCTTAATTATTTTTTAAAATACACTAAATATAAGACTATCAAAGGCTAACTAAGTTTTTTATGTGTACAAATACGTAATCTACTCCTTCCGGCCACTTGTTCTGCTTAAACTTTAATCCATTTTTGGGAATTAATTTTTCCGTGGCAGGCTATGTGTCATTTTCTGATTTTTTCCTGTCAGAAAAATAGTTATGCATGCGGCAACTAGGGGCGCAGGTATGCGCCATTCTTTGTGAGATTTCGCGCATTTAGAGACAAAGGCTACCTAAATTTGCATGATTTTCAAGTAGAAAAACAACGCACTACACACACAACACTCTCTAAATGGTAAAGCACTACCAATTACCCCATCCATAACTATAAGAGACGTCAACGATGCGACGTTACGAAATAAAATGAGTGAACCTTTTAGTCATGAAACAAATCTCACGATGTTTACGACAACTGTTACCCCTAGTACCAGAATCACAGCAAAACCAACATCTACACAACCCAAACCACCAACTAACACGGTCAGAACCGTGACAACCACATCAAAAACTACAACAACCACCACAAGACCAACAATAACCACAACCACAAAACCAATCACAACAACAAAACCCACCACAACAACAAAACCAACAACACCGAAAACCACAACAACAGCAAGATCACCAACAACGACAACAAAAAATCCGACAACTACAACAACTAGGGCCACGAGTACAACATAAAAAATAAGTACTAAAACCTCGACATTCATCGTAGCAACAATAAATTCAACCAGGGTCACCACATCAACCACAAATACACAAGCATCACGACTGATACCATACCAAATTATCTCTACACCGCCAACAACAGAAAAAGAATCATGGCAGACTCAACAAAGAAATGGCAAAAACTACTTGAAAGAGCAACACCAAATTAGTTACGAACAAGTAAATATACGACAGAACAGATTACCAGAAACGTGGAAAAACAGGAGAGTGAAGCATTGAAATTAACAACGCTCGATGAAGATAGGAAGCCGGAAGCAAGGACGTACGAGTCACCGATCAATAAAGAATCTAATTACGGATTACCAAAATTGGTCAGCGAACTTAATAGACACCTTAAATTTGAAATCAGTCAAGCAATACAAGAAATCACGAGCAATACAAAATCAGCACAGAAACTGAACACGAGAACAAATTCGCTAAAGAAATCAGAGAAGTTTATTTCCAGCTTTCAAAAATTAAGAGAACATAGGCAATAATTTTGGCGCAAACAAACGGAATTTTAGCAGCTGCCGCTTAAGGAATACCAGTATGCAGTCGACTGTATGGTTTTGGACAAGCCATGACTCTACAGCAGTGCGAACCTAAAAGGATTTCACTAACCGCTAAAGAAACAAAGCGTGGGTTCCAACCATTTTTAATTATGGAACTAGCTATTGCACGATTCGAACGGATAAGTGGTCAATCCACCCGTATTCTGAGTGTTTTTGGAAAACACAGCTTGTAAACATCAATGGATACCCTCATGCCTGGGAACACAACGGAACAAACGGTAAATGGATTAAGCAGGAAGCGACCATACACACACCGAACTTGGATCTAATAAGAGAATTCGAGGAACTTCACTTAAACGACTTTGACTTCGCTCTAAAAAGTCATCCAGCCCATGATACAATGGAGATGCAGTAACTAAATATATTAAATGACCTAGTAGGACGACTACAAGAGGGAGAGAAAAAATCTCGGTAAAATATCATGGTGACCGAAGAACAAGATAATTAAATTGCGAATATCTTCTCTTGGTTCGACACACTTAAAATTATGGGATTATCCGTTATAGGATTTATACTATTCCTAATCTGCCTACGGATCTTCATAGTTTGCAACCCTTTTCCGTGAGTCATGCAACAAATAGAGAAGAAAAGAAAATTACGAAAATCAAAAGAAAATAAAGACCGACATGAAATGGGTGCAATGCTACCAGAGGGCGTGGGAGTGAAATCATTCACATGAGAATTTGCACCACTGCCTCTGGCATCCACTTCACAAGATAGAGAAATGACAAACAAAATAAGGAAACCAAGTGCGCCCAGAACGGAAAATTTGTGACATTGAATGACGGAGCTTAAAGGGGAAAATGAGAACAAGAACTGCACCGGCAGTCATACAACATGCACGTACGTCGTTGGTTACGGAATGGTATGGGAAAACCTATGCCGCTGCACTACTAACCCAGCCCAAACTATATAACAATAAGGGAAATTACGATAATAAGTGGCAACACCCATAGTTGCATACATCACAAAATGATGCATGCTTTTAATCAACTATTACCACAGCAGCAAAATCTTTTAAAAAATCGAAGGGGCAACACAATGAATTAAAACTAACACAACTGAATGAAGGACTGAAAATGCAGTGATTTTTTTTACTAAGTTGTTGCTGTATTTACAACAGGAAAAGACAAAGAGTAATTGAAAAAAAAATAAAGAGAAGAGACGAGACGAGATAGAAAGCAATTCATACGGCCTCGTAGATCAAGTTCAAGCTTATTTAACAACGAACATCGGAATGGGATCCAACAACGCAGACTACATTAAAGAGGAAGGCTAGTCGGACAGCAACAACGGCAACGACAGTGACAGTAGTACTACAACTGTTCCTTTATTAGTAGGAGAAGAACACGGAAGCGGTTATAGTAGCTGCACCGAGAACGAATTAAATAACTTTGAATCCGAAGAAGACAGCGGAAGTGATAATGTATATATGTTCCAGTATAGCCCGCTATCAGACGAGGATCAGCCAGAGGAAAAGAACGTCAACCCTGACGACGTATCGGAAGAAAGCCTACAAAGTCCTGTCTGTCAGGAACCTACAAGATCGTGCAACAATTCCAAAATGAAGACAGTACCCATTTTATCTTATAGAAGGACAGGAAAGATAAGAATGGAGAATGTAGCACAAGCCCAACAAAGAAATTGGAACTGGATCTACGGAATGATTTATGCACCTCAAGAAACCATCTGAGAATTCCTGTCTCTAAAAAGAAGAAGAAAAAGGGAGGAGAGAAACTGGAAGAAGCGTTAAGTGCCTATTTTGTCAACGGGCAAACTTTGTTGCATGGGACTGTAACGGAAGAACGGTTTGACGTAACGGATGTAATGCTAGAATTTGAAGCTGATCCAGACATTATAGAAGATGGACAAATGATAGTACACCGAGCCGCTGCAACAAACAATACACACCTTTTACGTGTTATAAGTTACAACAATTGCAAATTGCGCGTCTGGAATTCCCTGGGATAGACCCCGATCATGGTTGCAATTGCACCTAATCAACAAGAAAGCATAAGTTTCCTTTGGGAAACTTCACTCATCAGCCAATCAGGCCAAGCAGAAACTGTGTTGCACTATGCAGTTCAGTTTAACTATAGGGCCATCGCCATAGGAGCCTGTGATCCGAGACGAGGAGTCGACATCAATCAGAGATCATTGTCGAGAATTTAGTCCGCTCTAATGGTTGTATGGGAACTGTTACCGAGTTGCCATGGCAACTCGGCCGGGCTTCGCGCCCGCCTTTAATTACCCCCCCTTTTTTTATCTATTGTTTATCCTAATTCGCGCATCTTTATTCATTTGTTTTTGCGTAAGCGATCGGATGACGTGTATTAACGAGGCAGTCACATTTTTGCCGTTCGAGCTTTTATTATGTATTCGCGGCTACGAAATTTCTAAAAAAACTCCACTATTGTCTTTCCCCAAACAACGTTACACTGAAATGAAATTCGTAAACAATTCTATTTCCCATATTGGTGTGAGGAATGTTACGAGCCGAAAGCCGCTTTTACTATATTACACTCACACTATCTTTGCACTGAAGTTTGAGTGATGTGTAGTGTAAGTCACTCAACTAAGTCCCTCCCGCTTCACCTTGTTACGGTTGACATACGTCAAGGTCAACGTACATCACGGTTGACGTATGTCACGATTGACGTGTGTTACGTTCGACGGGAACACAAGCGGATGTTGCATCCGGAGGATGCACCATCGGTGGATTCACCACCGGCGGATGCACCACCGGCGGATGTTACCACCAGCGAATGTTACTATCGGCGGATGTTTCACCAGGTGAAAGCTGCCTTCCAGGAGTATATAAACTCGTTTCTATTTCTTGTACTTTCAGAGCTGTTTTGTACTCTCAGTAAAAACGTTGTACTGCGTACCGAGAACCAAATACATACTTAAAGCAGATGTTACAAAGTGAAGGGCTATTACTAATAGATGCCTTAATATCTTGCCACTTAAAAGATTTTGGTTAAATTACCTGCTTTCTAAGCAGGTAATTTAAACAGAATTGTTAGGTCACAGAGCTCGAAGAGGGGCCGAGATGGAACCGTAAAGATAACTAAAAAGGAACTGTGTTGTGAGAGGAAAGTCACGGTCTTTTATATGGAAAAGACGCGGTCGTGACCCGAATAACGAAAACAGTAGGAAAGATGGCTCCGTGCAATAGCCACCCTCGACTCTAGTTGACAGTTCTGTCAACTCATTTAAGTCAAATATTAGGGAGGTTAAGGGTTACCCATCCGCTAGGATGAGTCACGAGAGGGCGAGAAGAATTATAGTTTTAGGCCGTACGATTTACGGGAGAAAGCGTAAGTTTGAGATATAAATTAGTATTAAATAGTCCTGTGTTAAAGCCACCCCCGAACTGTGGTGACAGTTCGGACAGGTCACTTAACTAGGGTTTAAGTGAATAATTAGTAAAAATATTTCTATATTTAAGGGATATTTATGCATTGTGATTTTAATCTAAGAAGGGTATGAATATTCTGGCACGTGCGGTGCAGGTGCAAGAATATTCTAGAATTAGGAAAAGGTAGGAGGATGTTCTGGAAGTTTTCGGCTAGACGACGGTGCTCCCGTGTTAGTCGGCTGATGTAAGAATGTCTTCGGGCGGCGCAGGTGTCTTTTGGATATTCCATGGAAATAGGTCTATTCTGTTGCTGCTTGTGGTTTTAGGGGGGGTCTAGTGGAGTCTGTGTGACGAGGGATGTGAGGGAGAGAAAGTGAAGGAGCCATGCTTGCAGCACGATATAATAGGAAAGGTACACTCTCGGCTATCCCTAAGACCGGTGGGTGTTCAGTAAAGGGTCTCAAGATTCCCCGCCAGGTTTGCTAGTATAGGAGGCCCCTCGCCTCTCGGGGGTATAGTAAAAATTGGGGTTTTTGGTTCGTTATCTATAAAATTACCAATCAATGTGTCCAGAAATTGATTTCATTTAAGCTTAATTTAATTCCCTATCCTTAAATACCTAATTCATCTAGATTAGGCAATCATTTATATATTAAATTTGTGATTGAAATTCACAATTTTTTGAAATTTGCGCCTTTCGCAACGAAAAATATCCGTTAATCAATCACGGTATTCCGATTGAAGGACAAACATATTAGGGCGGGTTGGCGATCGTAACAAAGAAAAGTAAACAAAAGCATTGCCAGAGGCCTTGCCTAATTACCTAACTGATTTTTATCCTAGGTGTGGGGGACATTTTTATTTGTATTGTTTATGTAAGAATGAAGGATTCAAAAAAAATGTAGTTTTCCCTTAGGTTTGGCAAATTGGTTATCCTCACAAATAAGGATTTTTTAACGGGGAGGCACATTTTTTCCATTTTGGCCTCAAGATGAAGAGAATGACTGCAGTTGTTAATTTGCAATTATTTTTTCGACAATTCGACAATTGTAAAATCAATTTATATGGAGCGTTAATGGCCAAAAGTCCAATTCATATACATAACATATAAGATTTTAAATTCTATTAAAATTTTCCCGAAAATTTTTCTATCACCCTGCACATGTCTCACAATATAGTGCATTGTATAATGCACATACATCAATCAATGTGGCACAGTGGTAAAATATCAGACTTCTATGAAAAAGACGTATGGTGCTATGGGTCGAATCCCCAAATTACCACCAGCTCAAAGCTAAACGAATAGTAGTAGGTCGAAGAGAGATAATAGTTTTAAATTATCGACAAAAAATTAAATAGTTGGTATTAAATAAAATTATTAGAAATAAAAATTTTTAAGTTAATGTTATTCAATAACAATTAAAATAATGTCTTAACCGTTTATGATATTACAAAGTACTGCATGATGATGAAGGACGTCTGCACACATTTAGACAGACAGACCTTGAAAATACAAGAATGCAGTAGGGGTAGAAGGGGGAAACCAGACGTCTGGACCTTGAGAATGAAGGGGGTGGATACACCCCCCAAATTTTGGGAAAATAAAGATAAATCGACAATAGTATTCGGATTACCACTGTTTTCCCGATTTAAATTGTCGGTAAAAAAATGCCGACAAAAAAGTCTGGACGTTGATTACCGAGTTATTTCTCGGTAAAAACCTCGAGATATTTCTTAGAGAGCAGCACATCATCCTTTCTGGTTGGGAATATTCACTTTAATTCAAGCGCGCAGGATAGCTACTACCTAAAGATGATCCTATTTTGTCGACGCTCCCCAGTTGACTCATATTTATTCGTCCAACTTTTGTCGATTCGAGTTTTGGTCTTGCACTACACTCAAAGCACCCCTTTCCTTGCCACCCTAGCGGTCGATCATGTAATGGCACAGCCTAGATATAACAAACTTGAAGTAACAAAACTATAACAAAACCTTAGTATAGCCCAACTTGTGTCCATACAACTCGACTAGAAGTCATCAATCAGCGCAGACTGTACTAGTATCTTGGCGATTGACGCAAGGGATGGCGATGCAATTTACATTGCTTGATTGTACACGTTTGTCTACTTTGAACGCTAGCGCCTACGAAGATGTACGGAGACTGATGATTCCATTCAATTCTTTTGATGAAAGAAAGGCAAGAGAAAATAAATAAATAAAGGACCTAATAATTCACATAAATTTTTCACTGTCCGCTAATTCAAATGATGAGAATGAGTTTCCGATACGACCATGTAAAAAGAAATCCGGTCTTAAAATTGCATTACCAACACAGTACTCCACAGGTTGAAACAACAACCAGATGCGCTCTTAATAGGGTGTACCCTTTTCCATAAGCAAAGCAAGATTTCATTCATGATTCATCAATAACGCCAAAATTGTCTACCTTTTCCATGAATAAATCAACTAAAACGTCTTTGTGAAACTACCAAAAAATGCTGTTGGGAAAAAAAAAAGGCGAAACAAAAAATCTTTAAATGCGTTTTTCGGATTGCGCAGGTCCCCTTCCGTGAAAAACACGTTTCCTATGGCTTCAGTGGGCCCTCCCACAGGTCGCTCGTTGACTCTAAAAACACGAGAATATTTCGACGATCGTTACTTCTTCCAGTGGTGCAATTTTTCAAGCTTTCTCCCCCTAATATTCTTCGGTTTTTTCCGTAACCGTTTAGGGATAATTGTTATCTGCTTTCTGTGGTCTAAACGTTGTATTGGCTAGAACAGTTAGAGCATGTCTACTGAACTATATGATGCTCAAGGACGGGGAGATTTTGCTCCTTTCATCTCCCAATCTAAAAGCTTTAGAGCAATGCTATAAAACTGCTTTTGTATAAAGTAGATTGGATTTTCGAATAGAACAATAAGCCGAATTCGTATGGAACGCAAGGAGGATCCTTCCCGAATTGTTCTCTGCTCCCACGTGATGTTCTATTTAACTAGTATGACTTAGTCTCAAATGCTCTCAAATAATAAAGTATTGGGGCTACTTCAGTTCGAGAAATTTTTTTAAAATATTCGAAGTTCTAAATATTAAAAAATAATAATAATGAATTTAGAAAATAGTGTTGGTTTTTGTTCTTTTTCTTTTTATATGTTACCTTTTGTCAGGTCGATTCCCAACAGATTTTCTAATAAGATTTTACGTTGATCTTTTTAATAGTATAGCTTTCCAGCGTCAAACAGAGTAGCTACTTATAAGAAGATGAACCGATTAAATCAGAAGATTGAATCAGTGGGCAACTTACGCCAACTGATTTAGCCTAATTGCTACATAACCGATGGTGTGGCAACATGAAAACGAAAACATATGGGATTCTTAATTTCTCTTTGGGATTTTAGATCTGTCATTACGAAATCTGCTGTTTGCATTAGTTTATACCTTTTTATAGACAGATCGTAATTTCAACGTGAGAAATGAAACTTATCAGCGGTGTTTTATTCGCTAGCGTTCGCACAGCCGACTCAGGGAATGGTATTGATCGGATAGATCCCGTTTTATTTCTTCGACGTATCGCATCACATAGGAACTATTGAAATATGACATAGAGATAGCTTAACTAACTTTTGAAGAAGAACGTTGGAATACGAGGCCTACAGGTGGGAAATGACATACACTTTTCCCAAAAAAGGAAAGGTAAGAAAAAAAAACAACAACAAACTATGAGACTAATGTATGTTTGCGAACGATTGTAGACGATTGCAGTACTGCCTTTAAAAAGCAAAGAGTAACCCACCGTCCTGTGTACGGAACTCTGCGGCTCACGTAAATGCGTGTGGTGCGCATTCGGCGCTTACCGTGCGCTTGCGTAACTTCGTTCTGCATTGAGTCACCACAGTCCAGTCAGTTAGTAGGCGATAACCGCTCAGTTCAGACGTGCTTGTCTCTGTCTGTGTAGTCTGAATACAAAACTTTGACCGATAATAATATACATTATTCTTGAGACAACCAGCTTTAAAATCTATTTAATGGTTCTCGTCTTTCTGAACGAAGGTGCTATCCATGTGTCTATCCAAACGACTAGCTGTCGGTGGCTAATATCAACCGGTACCTGACAAAAAAAGAACTAACAAGGGAGGGAGTAGTGCAAAAATTTTGAGGGTCTCACTGTACCATCCAAATTTTATTGAGAAGTTCGAACAAGGTAACGTGACTGACTCTGCCCAGCATCCAATAGGGAATATCAGGTAAGATCGGTGTTAATAACGTTTACAATTTACAGCTTAACGTCAAGCGTAAGATGCTGTAGAGTCGAATTAAGACAACTATACGATTTCGCGTACATGAAAATGTCGTGCACTCGAAATTGAAAATTTGCTATTAGTCCACAACTTCATAGCATTGCCGGATAGTTAGTGGTAAGAGAAAGCTCGCCAGTATTGAGTTTCTGTTAGTTCCGCTTGGCTGTGTTGTTAATTATCTATTGCCCAAAGCTTACGTGTTTCCGCGGAGAAGCATACAATGGAATATCAAATGACAAAAGCTCGATATTGAAAATGTAATATTTAATGAGCGACGTGTTTTATTAACATAGCGTCACCTCACGACTGGCTGCAGTATAAAATGCACAGGCTGTGTGGGCCATTTGGGTTGCTTTCCGCGCATATGCGCAACAAGTACAAGCAGAGGTACTACCGAACTTCGGAAAGAGCCTTTTTCTACCTTGTCTCCTATCGAGGTCTTTGAACTTGGTCAAAGCAGGCACTTGCGCGAAGCTTTCTTCCCATTTTGTTTCGTGAGGGCAATTCATTCTTTATCGATCAACCGTGTTTCAAATTGAATAGTAAACAAGGAAGGAGCACGGATTCGGATTGCTTTAGCTTAAACAATCGCAGCGACGTTTTCCTATTTTATTCTAAATCCAGTTCCACATAATTTGTCATTTTCTGGACTTTGTTATATACAAGAGCACTTCTCTTAATGTTCTGAATGCTTACAGTTATTACATTTGCGTGAAAGTGAGATTCATTTTGCTTCTGACTTGCAAGTTGGTTGTACGCAGACAGACGAAAACGATATTAGCAACCGTGATTATTGTGTAACCAAGTAAGCAAAACGAATCCCCAAAACCTGATAATCTGGCAAGGTAAACGCTAAAACCTTCCTGTTATGTCTTGCTCGGCAGACGACAGGTCTTTTCATAATTTAGTGTCTTTCTTTCACCATGCGCATACAACGCGACCAGCCGGTCTGCCCACTCTTTAACTCCCACACAGGATTGACAGTTAATTACTTGTTCAGTTGCTTCTTTTCCACCGTTGGCATACGTACAAGGCCAAACAGGCTATATGGTCCGACGAGCATTATACTGACGTCATTTGCCAGCTTGTGGACGCTGCCTGTACATTTTTTGTTTTTGTTTTTTGTTTTGTTTTGTTTTTTTGATTTTTAAAATTTTTTATATACATATTTATTTTTTTTGCCTCTTTCATCAAATGGGCATTGGTTGACAGGCATTCGAACATAAAAGGGGGGACGACTAAAATCCACTGTGACTTTGGGAGACCGTGAGGTAATATGTCTCAAAGCCTAGCAGGGTCGTAGTTCTTACCCGACTGCTAGTTCGTTTTTGGCTTTTGTCCAAGCGATGAAAATGGCCCCTGCGTAGTTTTGAAACGACATTTGCATGTTTTTCTTTTCTTTTTTTCTTCCCCCATTTCACTGTGTCCTTTTGGATACAGATTTGGAAATGGCAGGTAGTGGCAGTACAGACAGTTGTGCACCGTGCTATAAAACCGCTACTTGGTTTGGAAAGGCGTCTTGCTTTGGTGCTGGGTTGGCGACCAATCGATAGTAACATTGTCAGCGATTCGGTGATGTTCGTTGATCTTTCTTCAGGACATAAAAACACTGGACCTTCGAGGGTGGGGCAGGGGATGTAACAACATCGGAGACATACACTATTCGCTAGCTTGTCTCCAACAAAACGGAAAATAAGAAAAGGTGTGGCTCCTGTTACCGGCAAAAAAAAACCTTCGTTTTTCCTCACCCTAAGGTGATACGAAAGGTATATTTCGTCTCCCTCCCGCTTTCCCAATATTTCCTATTGTTCTCCACGTTACACATGGCATGGCTGGGTGCGGATCAGCCTACCTGTATCGACCTAACAAGGCCATTTTGCAGGAAAGCACTCCCTTTATAGTGCTGCTGAATCCCCAAACTCAACCGTAACTCACAACAACGGAGTGAATGCAACAACCTGACGTACGCCTGCATTTATATCAGTCTCGTACGCAAAGCTTCCCAGAAAAAAAAAGAAAAAAAAAAAAAAAAAAAAGAAAAAAAAAAACTTTGAACGCTGACTTGGAAACATCAACCAAAAGCAACGAACATGTATTGAAAGAAAATCTTAGCGTAGTTTTGTATAGTTAATTCAACAACTTCGCTCTATAGAATGGAGATTTTTATGATTTCATATTTTTTTTATTTTTTCTTTTTTTTTTTTATCATGCAATGTTAATTAATTTACGGCTGACAGCTGGACTATGCAATATTTGATAAGGAACGGAAATTTAAAATTCTATCATCAATGGCCCATCACAATGACATATTGTCAAATTTTCGAATCCAACTGTTGTCGCTATCGCATTACAATAGTTGACAGTCCATTTGGGTAAGGCATGGTTCGTAGGAAAACCAATTCGTTACTGCGTCACATGGAAACAAAGACTTTTGGCTAACAGCAACTATGTTTATAGAAAAAGCGAGAGAGAAAAAAAATGTATGTCGTCTACCACGGGCGAACGATTTCGTGAAACGCTGTTTACAACGAGCAAAGAACAAAAAAAGATAAACAAGCAGGAATAAAGAAACCCGAAGGTGACATCTTGATAAGGCGTTTCAGCTTTGGTGCCAAAAATTCTTTAGGACGACGTGCACAAGTCTCGCCAGAGCGGGAATAGCTAATGAACAAAAGGGGACCGTTATGCGGCTGCAGCGTTGCATGTTGCAGTGCAAACTGGCCTCATGCCTCAAACTTGCGAATCATTTTTGGTCTTTTGCCCTCTAGACATATCTACCATTGAAAAGCTCAAGTATGTATTGACTCAGCTCAGGCTCGTCTCTGGCTCGTCTCTGGGCTGAGCCATATCTCTCCTTTTTTTTTGCCAGCATCGTTGATGTCGACTTATCCCAGATCCCAGTCTTTTGAAAGAAGAAAAACGAAATCAACACCTGTTCATCCCCACTAGAAGTCCCGTATAAAATATCATGTCTATTTGCGATCCTTTAGCGCAAAACTTGGCTTTGGTTCTCTAAGTTTCCTTCGTCTCGTTTGCTCCATTTCCGACAGCCACGTGCGTGTCCTTCCCTGATTTTTGTTGTTGTTGCTAAAAGTCATGATGCTCACCAGGCACGCAGTGGTACGTAGTAGAGCCACAAAACGTTATCAAGCCGGACAGACTACTGCACGCGCAACATTTTTTAGAACAAAAAGATATCCAGCGTGTCTTTTAGTTTCTGTTTAAAAGAAATTGGTAAATTGATTGCGCCCTTGTATGGACTGCGCATGCGCTCCATTCAATTGTGGAGTTAATGGGATTGTAACGAAGTGTTACTCCCACGGAAACAGATTAATATACTCAAGATAATTTCTGAAGAAATGGCACTGAAACTCATTCAAGCCGTTTGCTTGTAACCCTAAACCAATCAGTGATTCACCAGCACACACCCTAAGGCGACTGTCAGGAATGTTACGCAAAGCCCAGAATTGACATAAGGCTAGCATATACGATCGACTAACAGGCCGACTTCAAAGAACAACATTTACGACATAGTTCTATGGACAAAATGTTAGCATATTATGCCTGAAATATCGCATGTGCTGTACCAATCACAGCACCGCTTTAATTAACGATTGAATTATTACACTATAAGTGTCTAGTGGATAACTGAGAAATTATTTCGTTTGGCTTCTCTTGTTGGTATTTATTACCATCAACGCACTCTAGTACGCCTATCAGCATCTCTTTCGTCATAGCCAAAATAAAATATAAAATTATTTGCGAAGAGTGGGTCATGAGGAAGAAGTCATATATAGCCTATCCGACAATGTCTTGTGCTGCAGGTCGCTTCGCTGCTATAATGGGATGTCGCGAAGCGTTTAATTGAATTAGCAGCTGATTGTTGACGTATTCGACGACTTTCACTCGTTATTATAAAATAACTGTGCAATCTACTGATTTAGTTGATTTTCCGTTTCTCAGGCACGTGATTTAATAATAAATGAATAAATACGGCGTACGATGGAAAAGAATAAATGAACCATCTGGTCCATCTCTTACAATTTCAATATGATAACTTGACTGGTGCGCATGAAAATCGACATTTAGAAAGCTTTCGAAAAGCTGGTCGAAAGGTGACAAATCTCAGGATATCGGCGAAAAGCCAAGTTGCACTGGGAAAAAGTAGGCTAGTAGAAAAAAACGTCTATAAAGGCTAGGGCTCGGCCCCGATCACATTCTAATCGGGGACACCGCTAAGCTTCCCCGATTAAAATGAATCGGGGAAGTTCGGTGCGGGGATTTCTTTTTTCGGTGCAGAACGGTGCTATAATCGGTGCTGCACCGATAGCACCGCTACAGCCATAGGGGGTTAGTCTTACTAGTGACCTTGAGTTCTGATAGGCCAACGAGAATCACGTGACTTGGGTCACATTTTTTTCTTGTTGGCCGTAGGGCAACTGCCAATTTAGAGCACTATTCATTGATAATCGGGGAAGGCACCGATCACCGATATCACCGCACCGAGCACCGAAATCTCTTCCCCGATTAAGATTATCCCCGCACCGGATCGACTAAAAAACTCCCCGATTAGCGCGGGGCCGAGCGCTAATAAAGGCTGACGTAATAAGTTTTAAAGTTTATTGCACATTTTCGAGAGTTTATTATAGGGCATAGTTCCAAGGTAAAACGAGAAAGTAAACAAAAACGTTTTTAACATGGAAAAAGCGTTCTTAACGAAAATGATGAGGGTAAATGTAGATTCCCATTTCAGTTTCTCTTATCATTTTAAAAGATCAGATTCAATGTCTAATTCCCGCAGGCCTCCTGAAAAAAACAACAACAAAAAGAAACCTACAGTGCATTTTGTTCTTGTTCCACCACTACACATTTTGAGTCAGTTGAAGATGTTGACCCCTGTGTTGTTGTTGTTGTTATTGACAACCACCTAGTCGATATAAGTTTCAAAGAAAAAAGTAAATAAAATGTATACAGTACTCTAATTTAGTGTAATGGCATTTTGAGAAAAAGTGCGGTTCATATCCGACCCTTGTTCGTATCCTCTTCCTTGTTGTCAGATCCAATCGATGTTTGGTGCCATAAGAGAAAATGTGCGACTAGCGCGGGTGGATCTAGGCTAGTTTCCATAGCTCGCGTAAAAAATAAATAAATAAAGTAAATATAAATAATGACGTAGAGCTCTTTTTCCGATTTCGTTACTAACCAAACTGTCAAGCTGAAAGGCAAAATGGGAACTTTCGTGACATATGTTGATAACTGGAAAGACGGGGAAAAAATGATGCATCAAATTGCAAGCAATACAAGCTATGGCATCAGCGGGTGTCATGATAATAAATAGGTTTAGCGTAAAAGTTCTTCTTGTTTTGACGTGAAGAAGTAAGTGTAGGCCTTTCCCTAATTTTTTTTTTTTTTTTTTCTTTTTTTTTATAAAACTGGAAAAGCTTTTATCTGCGTAAGCGACCTGAGAAGTGATGAAGAAACGACAAATGATTATCATGTCCTAACGTATTTTGGAAGACGCCGGGAAGAAGAGATGCGTCATACAAATAGGCCGGGAAAGAGCTCCATCCCTCCATCATCCGTTTTTGCATACGACGCATACAGCTATGAAGGTTCCAGGGTATAAGAAGAAACTCATAAAAAAATTAGAATGTCAACTTGGAAGTAGCGAGGATGAAATTTAGCAGGATATCGGAGTTGCGAAAGCCGAATCTTTTCCTATTCTATGTGCCATTCTTACTGACTACATTTTAACACTTGCGCAAGGATTCTCTTCTTGGACATAACGAATAACCTTTGAACTATTATTGACACATAAATAAAAGCGAGATAAATTTCGATAAACTATTTGTTGTAAAAAAAATCTAATTAAATGCACCGTGGCCATTCCACATTTGTTTTCATGATGTCACCACAAAGCTATACGCCATGTGTTTATTTGCGTACCAGCTTCACAGGCTAGTTGGTAAAATGAAATTTAACGTTCTACGAAGCATTGAGAACTATTTCTGAAACTTTTTCCATGCGAAGATAACAAGGCGTCTACGTGAAGTGCACGCCAATGGAGAAAATCAGAAAGAAAAGCAAATCGAAGTAAGCGCGCAGAAGGATTTGGGAGGGTGATGGCAACTTATTCCTATTTTCTATCAGACTCCGAGAGTGATTTTGAATTTCAAATAAAAATCGTTGAATTGTAAGTCAAAGTTCAGAATCTGAAGCAGCAGACTTTCCGTACGCTTGGCATTTCAACAACGGAAACGAGCAGTCAGGGATGAAGGTGTATGAAAATAAAAAAAGCGGAAAACGATGTGGGAGCACCGAAACTGGAACTTGGAAAAATAGGGGATTAAAAGCACTCAAAATAAAAATAACTTTGAGAACAATGGAATGCTGTATGTAGGCTATAAGCCTATACTATTCTCGCGGCGGCGGCGTCGCGACTCTCTTTACTAGCAACATCCCGTGTTTTCTTTCAACTGAAACCATTTGGTAAGCGACGGCCCTTAACACTTCATGGGGGAAAAAAAAACGGAAAAAACAACAAAACAAAACAAAAGATGGGTAACAATTGAGTTCGCACGCACATCGGGAAAAGCAACCTTTTAGGTAGGGTTTTGTACTTTCGTTTCACGTTTTTTTGTTTTTGTTTGTTGCGAGCCAAAGTGCGTCCCTCAACCAAGACAGTCATTTTCTATCTCCCAAACATTTAATATGCAGAAATAGCAAAAGGATGTCACAGTATTATCAGCTAACACAATTTTCTGTAGAAAACCATGGTACAAATTTAAGCGGCTAAAGATAGTCAATGCAACCGAAATAACTCACAGCTCTATCATTCGCGAGTCACGGGAAGAACAACGCATAATCGGCTTTAACTGAGAACAAGCTTTGAGAGATACTCGAGGCTATGGCCTTTTTCCGCCTTTTTTGGCCCACACTCAAATTCATGTCACTGAGTTGTTCACTTGTTAGAGCCAGCAGACGTGCACCATAAAAAATTCTGACGCATAGACTAATGCAAAAATTTGAAAAAAGCATGACAGAAAAAAAATTAGTAAAAAAAAAAAAAAAAAAAAAAGTGTTGGCCATTACATCGTGAAATTTTTCAGAACCCAAAAAAGACCTGAATCGCTAATGGATCACATTTATCTTGTTGAATTTTGTCACCAATATTTCACATTCCTGAGACCAATACGACAGAGCTATATTTGGGAGCTCTATACTTCGTTTTCCTCCTTTTTTTTTTTTCCTGAGGCCTTCGCTATACACTTTTCTCTACACATACTGAAATCAAAGTGATATGCTGGGTGGCTAATCCCTATTGGGCTTTTGGGGTGACCGTCCTGCAACACATAACTTTCGTGCTTTTCATTTATTTTCCGATTTACTCATTGCTTTCCTACGGTTTGCTTCATTTATATCTATTAATGTAATAATATTAATGTTATACCTATTAGTGTAACATCCTCCATCAGCTACACAACACTTTTAAACAATTTCAAATGGACCAAACAGCAGCCAAAAATGCAGGCATGATACGCTCCCCTATGCTCTTTGGGGAAAACCGAAAGTTGGTAATCTAAGCCAACAGTATCAGCATGATAGTAAAAGAAACACGTACCAAGTTGCTCTAAAGTGGGCACCATCCACCATCTCCTGCTTTTAGGTGAGCGAAAAGGGCACCCGGCACTCTAGAGCTAAACACCAGATGACAGTTTCAAGTAAAAAACCCTTCGTAGATTCATGAAGTTCGTCGCTTTTCAGGAAGAGATATCTGACAGTAGGGCTCGGCCCCAGTCTACCCATGGATTACTCGTGAGTAGCTTAATACCGGGCGAGACACAAGTAAAATGTATTTTTTTCTTGTTTTTTTTTTTTTTGTTTTTTTTTTTTTTTTTTTTTTTTTTTACCTTCGTGCAAGTACTTTCCGGTAGTAAGCTGGTCACGAGTAACCCGTGGGTAGACCGAGGACGAGCCCTATCTGCAAAAGCAGATCGGTGATATTTGGAGGAAGTCAGCGCTACCCGCGGCAGCGGCCATGTTTCAGGTCGATAGTTTCAAGATTGACTTTTTTGCGCTTTTTCCCCTAAACCATGAACTATGAGTGCATGAGCAAGTACGAAGGAGTACAAAAAGCGAAAAGTGCTTCTAACTTCCAAGGAACAGAAAAATGTTGGGAGGAGCGGATACTGTCCGGCACAAAACCATACGACTGTTTTAAGAAGACTTTCCATGCATCTACACTGTTTCACTGTTTAAGGCATTGTGCTTGAATGAGTGGTGAAGCCACTTTCACGACTGAAACAAGAAGGCTCTTTGACGTTTCTTTCCGTTTGGAGCGATTTCTTCTTCTTTGTGTGTTTAGAACCTAAAAACACTCGTCAATCGCCATGTAGCTTTCGAAGCCTTTAATCTAGGCAATTCGGATTCTTTTTCCTTCGTTCAAACTACCACGCCCATAGCCTCATAAATTCATTTCCTTAAGTTAAAATGAAGCTCTTATCCCAAATTTCGCCAACCACTTGCATAAACTACAGAAGTATTCAGTTAATTGTTATTATTAATATTTTTTATTTCTCTTATTTTTTTCTTCCTCTTTCTATATATACAGTATATATATAGACATTTTTTTCTTTTCTAAGAAGAATTTATTTATTTGATTTGATTTTTGATTTCAGACCCATAGAATCTAGGGTATTTTTTCTGGACGTCTTTCTTTGAAATTTCTCCCCCTCCCTCCCCCCCCAAAAAAAAAATTTGGCACTGCACCACAGACTAAGAGGTAAAGACTACGATCTGCTATAAACCCCTTGAAGACATGCACGTCCTATGCCGTATGGTGGCGCGTCGATCAGATGATCTGAAAAGAATTATTTTTCCTCGTCTCCCTGCCGACTTGAGTCTTCACACACCGTAAGTTTGTAATTAAACTACTTAACATTCCAACAATGTTTTTTTTTGTAAATAGAGCTTAGATATTCCCCATTTAGTATTAATTATTTCATATTTTTATGTGTTGTCTACACATGGTCCATAAAATACTTTATTACACCCCCTTTTTCCCTTTTTCCCACCCCCTTTTTCCCTTTTTCCCACCCCTTTTTTCCCATCTGAAAATGGGAAAAAGGGGGTGTAATAAAGTATTTTATGGACCATGTGTAGACAACACATAAAAATATGAAATAATTAATACTAAATGGGGAATATCTAAGCTCTATTTACAAAAAAAAACATTGTTGGAATATTAAGTAGTTAAATAACAAACTTACGGTGTGTGAAGACTCAAGTCGGCAGGGAGACGAGGAAAAATAATTCTTTTCAGATCATCTGATCGACGCGCCACCATACGGCATAGGACGACCATGTCCTTGACCATTCCTCTCAACCCTATCCCAGTTCGTAGTCTTTACCCTCTTAGTCTGTGACTGCACCAGAGATACGCATTCTTATGGAGCAAGAACACTAGGCATGCCACATGGCTATATGGCTCCTTTAGTTATGCCGGAAAAATGCGTAGACCCTATCTGGAAAAAATTTCAACAATAGTTGAAACCCATCATCAGTCATTTTGCCGCATTTTGCTATTTGTTACTGTTGATTTTGACCGTTAACGGCCTTCTTCGATAATCCGATCAACGGATTTTTACGTGTGATCGGCGATCGAATCATTTGTCAATGATTTGGTAGTCGATCAACTTTTTACCGGTCATTTTTCCGACGACATTTTCTTACCATTGCATTGCACGAACCAATCTAAATGTCAACTAAATTTAGAAGAGGTTCTATTTTTACTGCTAGGTGGCGCGCATAAAATGATCGCAGGATTGATCGGATCGGCGATCAAATCCCAATTACTTTTGATGATTTTACGAAATGCAAAATTTGATTGCGACTACGGCAAGCATTGACAGCGCATAAAATAAAACAAGAATCGTTTAAAATGATTTTAATTTCCATTCTCATGATTATAACCTTGTTTGAAATTTTGATTAAAACAGTCGACACGGCATTTATTCTACATTTTGAATCAGGCTTAATCACTAATGTGGAAACGACATTCTCGTACCGAAGAACAAAAGAAAAGTTTCAAAATTTCAATTACTTTTCGTCCCATGATAACGAATTACACGACATATTGGCATTGCGCAATATTGCACGACAAACGTAGATCATTAACACATGTATATACGAACATATTTGCATCAAAGGAACTATTTCTTAAAAAAAAAAAAAAAAAAAAAAGTCAGACAGCATTGCCAACTAGCCGCGTCACCATTTAGACTCCTTCAAATGTCCCAAAATGTGCTATGTTGGCTGTCTTTTGGTTGGATTATACTTGACGTGAAAGCATTTAACGCATTGAAAGATTTTCATAATTCAAGGAATTTTTTTTTCATTTTGCTCCATAACTATTGTTAACAGAAGGGAAAATTACAAGAAACCGATTAACAGGCCTCGAGATTAACGCGCTAATTTTCCGTCAATAACGGGTAAAATTAATTCAGAAAACCTTTGAATCCAATTATCATGCCAAGCCATAAGACTAATTGGAAATTAATAGAAACTGAAAAGTGGAGGAAGGAGGAGGAAGGAGGAGGAAGGAGGAGGAAGAAGGAGGAAGGAGGAGGAAGGAGCGGGTAGGGGGGGAGGTTAAGGCGAAAAACAAATGAGTGAGACTGCTCGGGAAAAGCAAATAGTTTTATTAACCGCTTCATGAGATTAGCTTATGCTAACGTTTCTGTTCTATTCTCACCGTATAAAAATGTGAAAGATGTGGTCTACGAGAAAAGAGTGTATTTTAAGAGTGTAAAAATGATAAGTTGCCCTCAAGGAGAACTTAACAACTGCGCCCGTATTCATCTCCATAAGAAAGAGTGACGTCACGAACGTATAGTGATGCTAAAACTTACGAGATAAGTTTTTACAGCAATGAATTCGTTAAAAAAACATGTCGCAGGAAATACGTCATCCGTCTTCGTAAAATGGATGAAAGAATTCCGGCAGAATCCATTAGATAATCTACTTTACTTTTTTATATTGAACAGTAATTGCATTGTGCTATGCTTGTTTAAAATCTTGGAGCCGTGCACCAACCCTCGATATTACGTTTGATCTAAACGTTTGCAGTACATACGTTTTTAGTGTTAAACGTTATACGTTTTCTTTTTTGTGTTAAATTACACAGCATTTAGGAAAACTTGATCTACTTGGCTGAGAGGCACAGGCTAAAGGGCGAGAAATTTCATTTCTATGATAACCTCCTTTTGTTTTTTATTAATAGCTTTGGTGCCGTTGGTTCGAATCTTTGTTCCCATGCTACTCATTTATGTAAACGCAAGCAATGCGTAATGACAAAGAAACACAATTTTTCTTGAAAACTTGGGAGAAAAAGTCACAGCTACGGAAAATGGCAGATCTCTGCTAGTTCGATATTTGGGTACCCACATTTAGTTGTTGAACCTAATAGCTTTCAAGCAAATATTGAAATACTATGCTAGATTCCTTTGTTTCAATTTTCTAAAATTTGAGTTGACATTGATTTCAAAGGTAACCTAAAAATTTGTTATCGAGCAGTTATTTTAAAACCAAGTATAGACAATATTGTCACGGGATATTCGGCACAAAGGAATAGAGTCGAAAGAGTCGATGGATCTGGTGACAATTCAAGCAAAAGCGAAGGCTAAATTTGTTGCTGCTAGCAAACGGATAACAGCCAACTCGCTCAGCCTCCCCTCATTGGCTAATACACGACCAAAGATAGAGTGGATCTAACCAATTCATTAAAACAACAATGAAGTTACCCAAAGTTAGACCAAGGTAAGAGAAGACAACTAAGCCTTACTTACTTCAAGATCAGAGTTATAGACTCTTGAAAAAGCACACTTTTCTCTTGCAAGTAGGGATGGGGTTGGGATGCTGAAAAGGTAAAACGTTGGTTTATTGCAAATTTAATCGTAAAGGTTGTCAAAAGGACTTTCTCCGGAAAAACCAAAGAATGACCTCGGCTACTTGTCTAGATAGGAAAAGAAGACATAAAATTCATTGAAATGGCATAAGCATTTCATAACATGACAATATCTTATTCATTAGTTAGGATTACTATAGTTGACTGATTATTTAATTCTGACATGCCGACGATAGCACATATTTTTTTTTGTTTATTTATTTATTTTTTTTTTTCGTAGGGGTCTATTTCATAGCAATGAGGCTACTTATCCGATTACGTAATGTATGGAAGTCAAGCTGACAAAAAATTGTGGCAATTTTTCCAGCCTTGTCTGGTTGGAAGATTGTGACTTCGTAGGCACCAGCACCTATCTGGTTGCCATGGCGACTTTGCCGCTGTTTACTTCTAAGTATTACTACAAGCTCTATATTTAGCCTGTTACACAATGTAGTTAGGCTCAACGGCGGTTACTAGTTTTTTTTTTTACTGGGCAAACAGAATTTTTTTTACATACTGTTTCTCATTTCTGACTTTTTCCTATGCAAAAGCATTGTGTGAAACAAAGAGTTGCTGTCATTTCCTATCTCAATAATAGTTAATTTTTTGCTTCTTATTTTTATTTATGCAATATAATGTGTTTTATATTTTGTAAATCTTGTTATATTTACTGGTTTATTATTTAACTAAGCAAAGTGGTATTTTGGGAGATTTTTTCATTTTCCCAGCTTTGACTTTAATTATAAATAATTCTATAAACATTTAGAATTACATCACTACATTTCTTGTAGTGATGTATGTGTTATGGAATGAAACGAAGAAATATAAGAGGTATTATGTCGCATAAATATAATTTTTTTTTAAAGCAGTAAATGTTGAGATAGGCAATGACTGTAACGCCTTGGTTCACCCGTAGCCGTTGCACGAGGAAAGAAAGGTGCATATTGAGGAGGTAATAACATACCAGCGCGTCCGAGCATGCTAAATACTGAATTTTACTTGCGCACCCATTGAGGACAGGTTGCATTTGCTCTCTAAGGCCGTTCTCATACACTTTGACTAGGGTAAGACTTAGCCTAATGTCCAGAATAAGTCTTCTTTTTTGTAAACGCGAAACCCCAAAAATGGCGGAAGCGTCGTCAAACGTTTGAAAATTCAGTACAAGGTATAAGGTAAGACGATTTGTGTGTTATTTTCAAAAGCAGATGAGTTTTGCGAGGAAATCTGCAAGAGAAGACAGAGTGAACTTTCGTCTTTTTTCCAAGAGAGGGTCGATTTGACGGGTGTTACGAAATATGGAATTTTAGCGTAGAAATGTATATATTTCTTATATATAAAATATAACGAGAGATAGCATACTGAGCAAAAGGAATTCTGGAGAATTGGTCTCGTTGGAACTGGATTGTTAATGACTTGATTAACGTTTTGCGTGTATTTTTAAAGCACTGTGCCGATTGTTCAGGTCGTAATGGAACCATTTAAAATATGTTTACTATACTATCGTCGGTCTAGTGAGAAAAAGACCACACGTGGAACTCACTATCAGTACCCTATTATGACAAACAAGAACTCGATAAATTCAATTACAATGAGGTTTTTTTAGCATACTTTCGATAAACCGCTCAAGAAAAAAAAAATGGACGATACAGTATATAATGTGCTCCTATTTTATCCATTCGTAAAACCCCGTCATTTAAGAGACTATCAATGATATTATGTAAAGACATTCCATTTAAGGTTCCTTTATGTTTTTAAATTTTACTAGCGCACTGGTCAATGAAAATCAAACCTTCACTATTGCCTAATGAAATGGTTTTGATAAGTATAACTTGAATACAAAACGTTAACATAATGAATTTTCATTCAACTTCAGAAATCAGTATCATAGATATGGAGTCGTTGAAAGAACTGCCAGAGGCACGAAATATACCCCAAAACAAATGGTTTTGTTAACATACCGAAAAATCCATCAAGAACGACAGCTATTGATTTGCTGGGAAAGTCTATTGGATAGTAAGTTTATGTTAGCTTTTGATTACTTCCACCCAGAGTAAAGTGACAAAAACATGGGAGCATTTGTTAGCGTTAAAATTGGGGGCAACAGTAAACGGTATAAGGGGTGGTCGATACCACTATAGGTGACATTTGTTGAACGGGTCAATCGTTCCTACGCCGGTCAAGATAAGCTACATAAAGAGTTTTAAGCTATCGATCTCATATAGCCAACACGTAGCCACCAGCGTACAAAATTACAGCAATGAATTCATTTAATTTCTGCTTCTCATTTTCCAAAAATGTTATAGGGGAGAGTGGGGCTAGTTGGCAGGAGGGCAAGTTTGCAATTCTTAATTTAGACAAATTGTGTGAAAGAGGTTTTATTGAAATAATTCATAGTCAAAGATGTTTATCGTTTGCACATTTGTGCAAAGTTTTATGAATTTATCCCAAATAGTTTAGGAAATAGAAAATAACGAAATTTTTTGCGTCAAATCCACAATAGTTGCGTGCTTGGTATTCATCAATTTTATCTTTTCTTGGTATGCATATAATTTTTAAAAAATATTAGTTTTATAGAAAATTGTGTCCTCTATCGAACTGTAACAATGGATTTGTTTTAATCAATTACAAAGGAGTAATAAAAATTTTTATTTGAATAAACCCCGGGTTGGGGCAAGTTGATACATTGCAACATGGGGCATGTCGGCATAGGCATTATACATGCATATGTATAGTACATGGCCTGTCAAAATGTCAGGGAATTGTTAGTCGAATTTTTGCTAGATATGACTTATGGTGAACAGTGGTATGCATTAAGGGCCAAAATTTGGCAAATTTTAAGTGTTTCTCTTTATACGATGTTCACCTGTGAAATGTTTGCCTGAATTATGTATATTATTTTTTATTTTTTGCATTTAAGGCTATTAATCTTTATGTAAGTTATCACAACTTATTTCTGAGTTTCCCACTCTAAAATAACTATAGGATTTTTGTTTATTGTAATGTTATTCTAGTTTGTTTACAACATCAACATTTCACTGAAATCCGTATTTAAAATACATGGGGCCAACTTACCCCACTACCACTGCCAACTTACCCCGTTAGTGGGGCATGTAGGCAAATTTTTTTTAGCTTTTTGAACGTTGATTTCGATAAGAATTCTTCAACGTAGATCAAATTAAAAAATAGCACGAGAAAGCTGGTTATCTGAGCTTTCTTTTACATTTTTTTAGGTGTCAAAATATGAAAAATTAAAGAAACCAGAGAAGAAATTAAAAAAATTGTACCAACTAGCCCCACCCTCCCCTACCTACACAAAAATAATGTGTTCCTAGAAAAAAAATGTAATGTATTCTTAAACAATTTTTGCGATTTCTCACTCATTAACATAGTTGATTGATTCAGATGTAAGGTATGTCACTTCCGAAAAATTTCCGGTGTTTTCGTTTTTCACTCCATCAGCCCAACCATCGTAGCAGATTCAACAACTGGGATTAATCCCGCTTTGGAGATAGAAATTTGGTAGGGTTTTCGAATGCTTATCGATCGAGACGCTTAATATTTTGATGAGCTAAAAGCTTAAAAAAAAAAACACAATATGGATAATACCTTAAATGGACATTTTTAGTAAATCGTCGAAAACGAAATAATTTCAGGAGTAGACCTATTTTTACGCGATTCCAACATAATCGTATTCTGAGAAGTTTGCAAAAGACAAAAACCCCCGAACGCCTGAAGGTCAGTTTTATCAGTATAGATGTAGGCCTACAATTAGTAATTAATGTCTTATGACGTACCATCACCTACCACATACCTTTTTAAAAAAACCTCTGCGAATGTGGAAGTCCTCGTTCATTGAAAATTTCTTTCCTCGGCGTGTTGGGTTCGTATTTTAGTATTGAAATGAGCAAATGACCCTATTATCCTTGAAGTTTTGTTGGGATATTTTCCTAATCTTGAGTTTGCCTTACTGATCATGGTTGATGCCGTGGCCAAACTGACTGACGAATCAGTGTTATATAAGGCAGTTGCCTATCCTTTTCAGTTTTCTGATATTGTTTCACCATTTTATTGAGCAAACGTTTATTTTTTGAGATTGAGCAAACGAGGAATTTTGCAGAGTAAACGTAATATAAATAAATATACTGTATGTATTTTAGATCTATACTATTTACCGTGTCTATATATTTATATAACCACTTTTTTGGGGAAGTAATTGCGTAACTCCTGTTGCGTCGAAAATAATTATATTTTCCAAAGTCTATCTTCATAGAATGAAGAATAACAGAGGAAAATATATTACTTTTTATTTTTTACATCTTTATTTTCTTGTGACAAAAATAAACTGAACCGCATAGAATACTATAGTATCTCGGGCTTGCATTGCAGCGATACATTCTCTATAATGTAAACATGCCTGTCGCGGGAAATAGCTATATTTTCATGCCATCATTCTCAGGTTCATCAAAGGTTCTCAGGTTGCAAAAATAATTGTTGGAAAACTTCAAAAACCAAAAGTGTGTGAAAAGAACTTAACTCCATGAAGTTTTTCTATGAAACTAAAAAAAATTTAGTTCAGAGACTTGGGGCTTTTGACGTGGTGTGTGAGTCTTTGGGGGCTTACTGGTGATAGGACATGTTGTTTTACGTAGGCTACGCGTGTATCATAAACTTTTTTTCTTTTTTTTTCAAGAAGCAATTAAACACTTTTTTGTAACCTTAATTACTATATTTTGAAGAGATTGGTTGGTAGGGAATATGTTAAACGGCGATGGTGTCATGAAAACATTGTTTTCATTTTTCCGTGTCGGAGACGGAAAGTTTCCGAAAGGAATATTGTAACTAATCGTTTCAATTTTACCTATAACAATGGTATTAACGGGTAGCCTATTACGCACATTTCCGTCTACAGACACATCTCACAGCCAAGATATTATTAAAATTATACAGGAAAACAAAACATACATGGAATATACTCACGCTAATCCCATGAAGAAACTAATTCTACCGACATCAATTGCATTGCTGCTGTTGCCCTGCCTCTCTTTACTATTGCTGGCGGTGACCGTGAAAGCGAATACGCAGTATGTCGTTCCTTGCAGTTTCAACCCTATGTGTTCGTGCAAGATGTCACAATCGTCACTCATGGTCAAAAGAGACGACTATTTGAGGGAAATGGATCTGCAAAACCGAACATCATCCGAGTTAGCTGCGGATGCTGGAACACAGAAAGAGAGTAGACTGGAAGATGACATGTCCACTGTCATGAAGTCTGGAAGCATGGAACAAGCATTCGACGTGTCATGTGTTGGCGTCCCGTTTGCATTTTTACCAGGTACGAGAGCGCTGACAGCTCTAATCATCATTCAAATTTCCTTCTCCAAATCCTTTTCTAAAAACAACTATGATCCAGAATTGAGGTTGAGAACCATCATTTATTATTAGCCTGTTAACCTTATTGCGGGCCTTGTTCTATTAATTTAATATCAGCTGCTTTGACTTCGTCCTCTTACTGTGAATAATTTCCATAGTAGCCTACATCGAAAGATAAAAATTGTTTTTTTTATGTTAACATAATCTTAAACGGTTATTGCAAATCCGTATCGCTTTATGATGTATGTGCTGTGTGAATTATACATTCTATTCTGTTACGGGTGGTCGCAATTCAGCGTTGCCATCTGGAAAGCTTTCCCATGTGGACATAGTTAGCTCTGGGCTAGAAGTCGCTGAGCTTATCTCTCCCTCGAGGATTTCTTCTTCCATTACTCCCCGTATCCAAATCGAATCATTACGTCTTATGAGCAACAAAATCTGCCACATTGGTGATAATTTATTTAGGTAAACTATAGTTCATAAAACGTAGCCCTTATCTTAAGAAAATTTTGATGAATGGCCATTTTAAACAATTTCAGAGGTATGGAAGACGATCTGAAATCGTTGGATCTGAGTTATAATGAATTGGATGAGATTCCAGTTGGTCCGCTACATACTCTGCGGGCCCTGGTGTGGGCTAATTTTCACAGGTAAAAGTTTTTTTTATAAAATTTAAATTAAACAATATTTAAAACAATTATCTTTTTAAAAATGTAAATCCTAATCCGGCAGCAACTGTTCATTTTAAGTGTTTTTTTTTCTTGTTTTTTTTTTTTTTGTTTTTTTTTTTTTTTTTTGTTTTTATATCTTAATTTTTCTTTTTTTTAAATGTTTTAGTAACCAGATTTCGTCACTAGAAGGGCTAGGGCAATTATGGACTCACTTATCGTCCAGCTTAGACGCCCTTTTTCTGGGAAACAATGACATTATGGCCCTTCAAAGATCGAAAAACAATGGTAAATATATTATTTTGCTCATTAAACGTCTCCTAGTCAAAACAAACTATTCGTTTTCCTTCCCTTCCCACAACTTCCGACATTGATCGATCAAATATAACTATGCAACTGTTCATTACGCAAAAGGGTCAAAGCACAACAACAAAATACACTTAACTAATGTTAATGTGGCATGTTATATGCTCACATTCATAGAGGTAGAAGACCAGCTGGGAATCGAGTTTCCTATACAGATTACTAGATTGAACATTTGGCCAAACTGGTAAAGAGTACCAATATCTGGCACACGTAGGCTAGTAGAACATTTCTCAAAACATCGAGAAGTATCCAACTGGAAGTATAAACAAGGCGATAAACTGAGGTTAGAGAGAAGTCATTTTACTCGAGACTCAGAGACAGCCAACAGAAAAAAATGTTGTACACTTCTTAGTACTTGTAATACTATTTACTTGATAGGTATCATGGCAAGCTACGCAGAAAATAAAGCCTATCTACAGGTGCCCTATTTGGTTTTCCTAAAGTTTCTCAAAAAGTTAACTAAAACCGATTTTAATAATGGATGAGGTCCATTTGAGCCTAAAGAATTGGGACGCATTGCTAAAGGTTATCGATTAAAGCAGCAACAATAAAAGTAATCAACGAAATAAAAGTAATTTTTGCTGCATACTATCGTTACCTTTACGTAAAGTTCGTGCACAGGTATGAATGGATAGCGATTGAAATTTTATCCCCGCTTTAATCATTAAACCGTTGTATTTTGTGTTTGACGTTGTTGACAATCGTTGGATTGTTAGTTTTGAGACTTCCTAGAGATTTTGATCGGATGTTTTTGTTTTCATTGTGTTCGTTCTGATTCCACGTTTTAAAATTCTAAGATGAAAATATTCAGTGTTTTCTATTTCATTTTTAAGAGTATTCAGTAATATTCCTCGCGTATAGCTATGCACGTCGCAGTAGGATTTCATTGTGCAATGAAACAATTTTCATAAAAAAAATATGTCCCAGGTTTCGAAGTTAGTAATAAAAATTTTACGATTTTTATTTTTTGTAAATTGAAGATCAAGGATGGGACGGCTGGGGCCATTCTCTTGCATTGCTTCGGAATCTTAACTGGCTCAACTTGGATGGTAAAACGCTAAATGTATATTTTAACAGTTAGTTCAGCCAGTTTTATTATTGACCAAAACTTAGGCAATCAACTAACCGATCTACCAACAGACACTTTACCACGCCAACTTCACACACTAAGTGTTGCGCATAATCGCATAATAAGGTTCCCGAGCAAGTGTGTTGAACAACTTCGTGATTTGCGATGGCTAGATTTGCGCGGAAATTTCATCAGTGAATTACCGATTGACACCATTCGTACAGAGCCGGGCTACAAGCTGCGATTGAAAAAGTTAGATCTAGGAGAGAACTTGATTAGTTCCTTGCAAGGAGGAGCAATGTTCAACCGCAGTCTTCACGTTCGCGATCTCTACCTCGACTATAACCGAATACCTCGAATACCTGATTCGGCCTTTCGTGGTACGAACGTGAAGGGCTTGTATCTTGCTGGGAATGGGCTGTTTAGTATTGACGAACGGGCGTTCCACTCATTATCATCAACCCTGACACTACTAGATTTGGATAGGAACAAATTGAATACTTACCCGGCGGCGCTCGATCATCTGAAGAAGTTACGGTTCCTTTATTTGGCAAATAACCGTATGTCTTATTTACCTCATGGTACTTTTGCTAGCTTCGGCTTGCAGCTAGAAGAATTGAATTTAGCAAGTAACAGATTAGGTAAGCTTTGGTTCATTTCAAATAACCTTTGACACGCTTCAACATGTTTGACTAAACCGTTTTGAACTATCTAGAAGACTTCCCAGCCACTGCGCTTCGAAATTGTCCGAAATTGATTCACCTAAACCTAGCTTACAACATGATTGAAAATGTAACGAAGGACATGTTTTACGGTTGGGCAGAAAGCCTGGAAATTCTGAATTTGAAAGGAAACCAAATCAAGGAATTGCCTTCACGTCTCTTCCAACACTCAGTTAAGATTCGCGAACTTAGCCTGTCTTTTAATCCTCTGAAGGCTATCAGTGATGATGCGTTTGTAGATATCGCGGATACGCTAGAATCACTACAACTGAACATGGTGTTTGAGGAGGCTTTGTTCCCCGTTGAATTGCTGAGATCTTTACGGCAACTACGATGGCTATCGTTGGAATCTAATGGCATCGTGTCATTACCAACTTTAACGATGGATCTTGATAAACTCCAATACCTGAGTTTAGAGGGAAACCGGATCGCTGCATTAAATAGCAAGTTTTTCAGAGGTGCAAAGCTACGTTCACTTCAAGATGTGCGTTTATCGCACAATCGCATCCACATTCTACCTAAACATGCTTTCCACAATCTGGGTACTGATTTTTTCATATTTAATGTTCATATTTTTACGGTATGTAAATGCTCGTTTTTATTTTCCTTATTTAGAAGCAGTCACTAACGTCGCACTAGCAAGCAATCGCATTCAAGTTATTCAACATTCTGTATTTGATCACCTACCAAAACTCGTAACACTGAGTTTAGCAAACAACCAAATCGACAGACTGGAAGCCGGCGCCTTTCTACGACTTCCTAGCTTACTCAAGATTGATCTTCAATCCAATAAACTTCAAGAATTTAGCTGGGATGCCCTATCAAATTGCACTAATGTATTCATGGCGGCAAGTCTCAATCTATCAGACAATTTGATCACTAGTCTCCAATCCGGTGGAGAACTCGAGACCAACCGGCTCTATATAAAATCCATCGATTTGAGTCATAACATGCTAGCGATTTTTCCTAACACAGATTTCCTATCTGTAATTGCCGTTGGTGGCTTAAAGAGACTACTACTTGGGTATAATAAGATCAAAGCGCTGCCTGATCGGATGTTGTCTACAAGTTGCCAAAATTTGCAAGTGCTGGATGTGCAACACAATCTTATTCAAGATGTGGGGCGATACACCTTGACGGGCGCCACTAGCTTACAGAGCGTTGATTTCAGCGGAAACTTGCTGGAACAGCTTCCAATGGGCTTCTTTGCTAACCTAAGACGATTGCGCATTGTTAACCTCTCGAATAACCGAATACGTTCAATTTCCAACGACATCTTTGACGGAACGGTCATCGAGACGTTAGGTATCGCCCATAATTACTTGACCAAATTCCCCAGTTCTCTGTCATCTATATCTTCAACGTTAATTAACCTGGACGTTTCACACAACCAAATCGATCACTTAGATGCCGTGATGCTATCCTACACACCTAACCTGGTTTCCTTGAACTTGGCGCACAACAAATTGACTTTGTTGTCCGACAATGTTTTTTCTTACCTGAACGGACTGGTATCTCTTGACTTGAGTTACAATGCCATCAGGGCTAATTTCAAAGAGTTGTTTCATGAAATTCAACATGTCAAAAAATTGAATCTGGCAAGTACTGGTGTCAACAACTGGCCGCATCTGCCATTACCAAGTTTGATTGCTTTAAATCTATCGTACAATGCACTGGATTGCCGGACGATTAACGAGATCCCAGCCAACACAGTAATTCGCCTTGGACGCATAAGAAGTCTTGACCTGTCGCGGAATCGCTTCACCGTTGTTCCAAGCTTCCTGTGGCAATATATGCCTCTACTCAAGCATTTGGACCTTTCGTTTAATCCCATCCGTAGCATCAACCGTGACAGTTTCGCCGGCTTAGTCAGAGTACAAACACTTAATCTTCAATCAGTTGGAGTTCCAGTGCTCGAAAACGTCGACAGCGATTCGTTGCATTCGCTTTTCTCTCTGACTCAAATAAAGATGCAGACGTGGCCTGGATCACATCTTTCCCAGATATTGGGCGGATTGCGTGGTTTGCGGAAACTGGATATTGAAGTAAGAGGACCTGTTCTTTCCTCCCAATTGAACTACATCGCCACAGTTGACGCAGCACCTAAGTTGAAAGACATTGAAGTCTCTGGATCGTTTCTCAAGACAATAAATCCAGATGTTTTCGCTAACACTGGAATTCACACATTGCCAGAATGCAGCATTTCCTTCAAGGTATTGAATGTTTTGGTTTTACTTTTAAGTGCTTGGATAGTACCGTAGTCTAGCCTTAAAAATGCGGCTGTTTTTATTCGCGTAATAATGGGTTGAGAAGTGAGGGAAAGGGAAAAGGGTGGAGGGTGGCCCCCCCCCCACCTTTTTCCCTCATTTCTCACTTCCTCTCTCTTCTCACTTCACGGTGAGGAGAAGACGTTTAGGTTTAAAAAATTTTTTTTATACAAATATTAAAAACACTAACATGTTTTTATGTATACAGCATACTGCAGTGAGGTATTTACCTGAGGGGTTTATAAATGGCCTAGAAGGATGCACTGCCCTGACTTTAGATTTGAGGAGAAACGCCTTGCAAACTATCGGCTTGCAATCTATTAAGACTAATAATTCGCTTTCGGCGACGTCCACCAAACACCTCGCAGGTAAAAACTTTTAACACATACACTGAAAAAGGAGAGTAATTTTTCGTAATTTTCTGAACCCCAAATAAAAGGTGGCCTTTGGTTGGAAAGCAACCAACTGACGTGCTCCTGCGAAAACGCTTGGATTGCAAAATGGGTGACAAGATGGAATTTAGAGACAAATTCCATGGGACGTTTAATAACAAGATTGCCTGATGAAATTCTTTGTCGAGATCCTGTCAATCTCAAATTCAATAATCTATTTGATCAACCTGTCAGCATAGAGACATGTAGTAATTCAGCAATCACTACTCTTTGCTTATCTGTTCGAGAACAATTTCCTTTTGTATTTCTCGCTTTGGTATCCATTCTGTATGTTTTGTGAAAATCGTAGAAAGTTCAGCGTAAAGGAGAACCTTCTGCTACCCGATTGACACTCAGAATATGAACAATTTCATCTCCTTTGACGTCTAAACAACAGGCATGCGTACATCTTGGTATAGGTGTTTGAAATCTAAAAATCAACTAGGCCGTGAACCTTACCAAGTATTTTAATGTACTGTACGTAACATATTTACATTTAACCAAAAGAAGGTTAATGCAATATTAGTAGAAGCATTCATTTTTGACAAGCAAAAATAATTATGTGTATACTCGCATATCTGTTTTACAAAAAATAGCCCATGGTTTGCGAGTAAGTTTAAAAGACAAATCTCTAAAGAGGTTAGACTTTTCCACTTTGGGGAGAAATGGAGGAATCTATACTGAATTTTTTTGCTAATGTTATGAGAACACTCATTTCGGATTTTGTGAGGTATTAACTGTATTTACCATACTACTATAAGTATTTTGGGATGATTTATGTTTAAGCCAAAGCGCAGATTTGGAGGATGGGATCAACAACTGACCAAGCTCAACAAACGGATTAAGAACAAATTGTAGAACTAACAATGCGGATGTTATTCGCCTTTTTCATGGCAGTCAGCGTTGATAACTGAGCCGTCCACAGGGAAAAGTCAGCAGTCTTAATTTTCATTTAGAGTTTGTGGATTTTTCAGGATAATGAACATTAATATTTGCATTTGCATTAAGACGAAACCCACTTAAGACAAGAATTCGATAAAGTTCATCATAGAAATAAAAAATCCTCAGCAGAGATATAACTAATGTGACGGAAAAAATTATTTCTTAACTTGTTTTTGCTCCAATTTGGTTGTTATTTCCCAACAAGATAACTTGAATGTCATGTATTTAAACTTTCCGCACCCGTTTTTTCCAAATCTGACTTTTAATTGAAAAGAAAACAAAGAGAAAAAAAAACTACAAAAATAACCAAAAAACCAAAACACATAACACAAATAAAAAAAAACAAAAGAAAAAAAAACAAACAAAAAACAAACCAAAACAAAAAAACAAACAAAACAAAACAAAAAAAAAAACAAAACAAAAAAAAAAACAAAAAACAAAAACAAACAAAAAAACAATAAATCAAAACAAAAAACAATAGTGTTGTTGGTATAATCGTCCACTTAACTCAACTTCTACAACTATCCATGCGATTTATCTGGTAATGATTTCTTGTTTTCTTTAAGCCTCTTGTGTTCTACTGTGTACGTGTAACCTAAGATAAAAAAAAAACCTATCTTTAATGATCGGATAGTGTTTTTTTGACAGTCAATATCTTCATAGTTCTTTCTTTGTGAAAAGAAAAGCTGGGATGTTCTATTCCCCTTTGCTTAAAATAATTTCCGAAAATAATGTATATGTTGATACATTTTACGTTGGTTTGACAAGCCTTTCGTTATTCTAAGCCTTTAGACTGAGGTCGACATTGGTAGTTTTTCAGACTTTTTTATGGTACATAAAATAGAAATTGCATTACTTATGCTGGCTATAGGCAAATATTTATGTGTCACTAACGCCTAATTTAATATTTATTTTACCTATTCGCAAAAACGTCGGTCTGGCCTATTTCATCTCCGATTTTATTTGTTACGAAGGCAACTCGACCAGGATAAAATTTATTTCGAATTGCTTCGCCATTTGTAGTTCCGGGAACTGGATACATTAATGTTGTATATGTTAGATGATCTCTGTGTCTATGATTTGCTTGAGCACACATTTCACTAATCACTGAACCATTTTGATTATAAATTAGTATTCAATGTCATAACGGTGCAACCCTGTGATATATTTATGAAGTGTTGAAGCATACACTGTACTAACCATTTCTATTTTCACACTGTATATAATAGCAAATATGAAATTATTCGTGCTATAGAGAAAATGTAAACAAATAAATCAATAAAATATCTCAGTCGTCATCAACTTTAATTATTTGAAATGACATTTCCAACATTTTTATAAGAAAGTTTTCCAAGTCCATAGTCAAGATACTATAGACCAAGATCGGATGCTGAGTTGCCAAGGCTGAATTCCGACCTGCGGTATTTGTCCTCTCGGGCCCTATAGAAGGGAAATAAAAAATAATATATTTAATTAAGTTTTAGTTAGTTTTATTACAAAATCTTTTGGAATCGTGTGCTATACCTCTGTGCTGATATAATACAAAAAATTTTATTTTAAGGATCGGCCTCGAGCCAATCGGGGCGCTTTTTTGCAAATCGGGTTTCTCATTTCGGGCCATCGAGGCGTGGCTCAGGGTGGAAAATTCTTCTCCCCGAATTTAATTGGGGTTTGCAATCAATTGGATTGCAATCAATCAATTCATCAATGCAAAAAACATTATCGATTGACCCGATCTATTCGATAACAACCCCGATAATAGCTCGTTCTACCCGCTTGCCCCGATTTTTACTCTGAAACCGAAAGAACGGCATTTTTTTTTATTGCTTCGGGGCAACGGGTTAACCTCAAATTTTTCCCCGCACCACCCCGGTTGAAAAAGTCGCACCTCATTTCAACCCCGAATGCACTTTATCGGTGCGGGGCGGATAACTCGATTAGAACTAATTGGGCCGATCACTAAGTTTCATTATTAATTGTCAAAATTTCTTGAGAGGGGGAAAACTTAACCGTGTTCAAATTTTTCCCTTGAACGTATTTTTATTTGAAGTCCAGCATTTAAAACGAAAAATAAAAAAAATAAAGGAGTAATTATCTATTTGCCGGATGGTTTATTTTAAAATTTATTACAAAAAATGAATAAAATATATGAAAGTCGTGAGTTTGTTTGCACAAGCTTTCCGTTTAGCTTACGGGAACCAAACCATTGAAAATTAACTCACAGAAAATAAATATTATTCGGCATCTAATAATATTAAAAGCAAGTATACTTATGATAGGATTATAATTTCAAATAATAAAAAACTACTTTAAACTTAATAAATCATGCTGAAGTTTAAAATTCAAAAAATATTTAGCATAAATTGTTTAATTTCAATTTATACACCTCTGGTTTAACCTAAGTTTGACATCATCTTGACTTCTTAAAAATGCTGTATGTGATTTGTTATCGAAAAAGCTCAAGTGTTTTACAACGATTCGATTGTATTGTTCGAAAATGGTACATAATATATCTATAGATTGGCACAGTGGTTAGTTAATGGAGTGGTTTCCGGAAGGGGAATAAACATGTATGAGGTAGGTGCATTTTAAAATATTACTAAAATTACATAAATAAAATATGTGGGAAAGAATCTACTAATCTACTGGGTAGGGAGTTTCTACGGGAAAAGGGGGGATATCCTCAGCTTCGGGGTTTGGTGCACCATGATGGAAATGGGCACACACCATTTCCATTGATCCCTGGATCGCTGCCAATCGGGCCTTGAATCGGAAGGCACCCCAGGATCTTCCGTTGATTCCGAGAATCGAACGGATTTCGTCGTTCCTGGGGTACCATGATCCAAGAGACCCGACAACCAGGGGGAGAATCCTCCCATGCGAAGAATATTTATCATATTTCCGCTGGTAGGCATTCTCCATACTCCCTGGTTGGTCATAGCAGACCACGACGTCGACCATCACCCGGGAACCGGATAGTTGAAATTCAACATCCGGTCTTAACCTTTGCCCGGGGATGGCATTGTTGATCGTGACGTCGTGTCCCTGCTTGACTAGCAGCCACTCCAAGAGATCTTGGATGGTGTTGTGCCTCTTGGTGGCGAGCTGGAGACCTTCTTCACAGTGGTTAAGCACATGAAACCCGGTCTCGTTTTCCTTTCCGCATCGGCGGCAACTCGTATCTTGCTCCTGTGAGCAAAACCACGAGTGCCCCCGAAGAGGAAGGATGTCGAGCCGGGCTCTGTGAAGATATCTCCAGTCGCGGAAGGAGAGGGGCGTACGGCAGGATACCAGGCGAGCCATGTCTTTCGACTTGTCTTCCAGGGAGAGGCCAGTGGCAACTACTCCCTGGTGGCTCTTGTCGGAAATTAGGTTCCTGGTATAGCGCTGCCGAGCTACTTTCCGAAGTCCCCGGACTGCCTTGACTGGGCTTACGGAGACGTCATCGGCGACAATTTTTAGATTTTCGTCGCCGGATACATCAATCCGCACTCCCAGTCGTTTGGCAGCTTGGCGGGCAAGAGTCCAAAGATTGGACCCTGCCTCCGCGTACCTCAGTCTGTAGAGCCCCCCATCCACGGATCCTGAAAGATATTCCCCAACTGGCAACACTCCTGGATGCTCGTTTCTGAACCCTCGCCGGATGGTGTCATGGAGCTGCTCTCGGCATATGTTCCTCACTGTAGGGTCTCTACAAGTGAGGAGCTGAGCAGCCCTGGCGATGGTCCAGATATCGGCATCATCAGTGAGGCGGCATGTTCCTAGGCCCCCAACCCGCCGGTCCGCGTAGAAGAACGGGACCGTTGCGTGATTGGGAAGGTTGCAAATAAGGCCTAGAAACTTCCTACACTCAGTGTCCAGTTGGGTAAGGCAGTCTTTCAGGACCCGACCCGAAGCGAGGTGATGGGAAAGGGAGGATTGGCACAGTGGAATAATATTCGTCTGTGATGCGGGAGACCCGAGTTCGAATCCTGGTATAGGCTAATGATTTTTCAAGAATAGATGTCCAATACATGTCATATTTATAGCCAAATGAAAGCCCGTTCGGATATCCTTAGAATGTCTGACGGCGCTGTTGAGGGCGGTTAAAACAAAAAAAAAATACATCCATAGGACATCCAAATCGGATATCGGGCTGTCCGGAGGATATCAAAAAGATGTACTCAACATCCGACCCCGACATCTGTCGGACATCCGACGGACTGCCTTGTGTTATGTGGGTGAGTATGAAGTCAGGAACAATGTACGTTGGTCTCTATATATCGATATAAAAGTCGTGACCTCCCACCCCCTTCATGTATATAGTCCGCGTACTCTTCCCAGTATAAAACCGAAGCCGTGTAACTCTTGTTGGTGGACAAGAGTGTGTAGTGTATTACTTGAGATGTTAATATTGCTTAAAATGTCTTTTAAATAGTATCGGACAACTTCCGATCTATTGAATAAATGAAAAATGGAAATTTGACGTTTTTATGACTTAAGTCATGACTTTTGACGTAGGGAAATTGTTTGATGACGTTTGACGTTTTGACGTTGACTTTTTACGGAGGAAACTTCCGTGACGTATGACTTTGACGTTTTTTTTAAACGTCAATTTTTTTGGTTGACGTACCATTCACTGATCCATACTAAACGGCTAAGTATGAGAGGCCAACCGGAAATCCCTTCCGAAACCGTACTCCTCACGTTCACGTCCCAAATCCTAGACAGGGTGAAAATCGCCGCAAATAGTTTCAGGGTTCAGATTTCAATCCCTACCCCCTTCCGTTGCAAAAAAGTGCTGGCGCCTTGGCCACTCCACCTCCAACAGTCTACTGCAAAAACTGCGGGAAATTTCAATAAAGTGACTCTACGTGCTCCACAATGTGCATTAACTGCAACAGCCTTTCCCACGAAGCAGATAGTGAAAAATGCCCGGAAGATCTCGAAATGAAAACTATTTTGAAATTATCCGTTTGCTAAGGCATCTCCGTCAAAGAGACCCGCGCTCATCACAACAGATCCTACAGTCATGCGGTCCAAACAAGCAAACGTAACCCGATCCGACCAGCACCCTCCCCCTCTCCAACACACGAAACTATTCCTCAACTTGCCGTCCTCCAAGCCGAACTACTACTTGTCCGGGATATAACAATCCCGAGCATGAACAAATCTATCAGCAATCTCTCTTTCGACCTGGGGCCGTATTCTAGCCTTAGCTTATTTTCTAGTCTTGAACTTCGAAAATATTTTATAAAATTTTCTTACTCAAGTTAGAAAATATTGCAAGTTCAATATTTCCGAAAAACCAAATTCCAGCATTTTTTTCTTGTTTTATTTTTTCAACTTAAACCCAGTTAAAATTATAAAATCAAATTTTTTAAGGATGGAATTTTTTTCTTCTTGGAGGGTGGAGCTTGTCGTAATAAGAATTTTCGTTTCATGACATTTTGTATTGTAATAGATGCTGCTTAGCTTATTGCTAGAAAAATTTGCAAGGAATCTCCTAGAATTTTTTGTTCAGGTTACAAGACTTTTTGAATCTGTACAATTTATTGTAATTTGAACTTGTATTAGTATTTCATTGTTCTAGTCAACAAGTAACGTGAAATAATGGACCCAGCAGCAGTTAAAGACAAAGCATGGTCCGCCTTATAAATAAAACTTTAGATGATTAATGTATTGCAAGAAAGGTATTTTTTCATATTTATATATTGTCGCGGGGGGACAATAGCAGATGTACTTTATCTCATCCTAGAGACGCTACAGCCGACGCTGTAGTTACGAATATTAAATCTTGTTGTGATGTCATTGGGCATTAGTCGGTAATAAGTAGAAATTCCAGAATAGAATAAGAAAGTACATTAGAGTCGGGTGACCTTAGGGAAAGGGCGTATTTTCAAGGCTAGTATAAAACCCACTATTTTCTCTCTCATGATTGCTCTTCTTCCACTAGACGCGTAGACGTTCGGTTAAGTGTAACTCTTTCATTTCTTATTCCGTGTATTCTTTTTTCTGTGTCAAGTAAATACAGTGTTGTTGCCCACATTCACGTGCAATGGAACGTGAGAACAGAAATGAGGGATGGAGGGTGAAATAATGACAACGAAAAAATGACTTAAGGGGAAAAAACGAATGGCTTTATTCACGACGAACCGCGGAGCGTCCGGTTGGGAAACGGGTTTGGAAGCTGGCTTCTCGCGTTGCTTACGTAAGAGGGAGCCAACGTAACTGCTAAGCAGGGTTTCACGTTCAGAAAGGAAGTGAACGTGCACATTTTTCAGATCCTTTGCGTTTTCCTTCAGCTTCTCGTCGAGTTTGACAACAGCCTTTTGGTGGGTTAGAACCACATCGATGGCCGCCGTTTGGGCCTTCAAAAGATCCTGCCGAAGTAGCTGCAGGTTACTCGCACACTCAACTTCACGTTCACGGGACTTCTTCAGTTTTTCTTTCACCGATGCAGAAGATGGAGGTGAATTCTCGGCCATGATGCACGTTGAGAAAGGGAGGTCAATTTAACGTGTGTTCACTACAAGTTCAAGGAAAAAACTGTCGTCTACTAGTCTGGAGAAACTAAACAGTTTCCCTAAGTGGTCAAGGGCTAAGCAGTAGGCGACCTGATTTTTGCCTTTGCCCTTTGAACTGGATACAGATGGCTTTGCTGTCGGAAAATTTTACACCGTTCTTGCAGTGACCTCTACGATATTTACATTAGGGATAACATTTTTTTTTACAGTTTTACATATGGCTTTATAGTAATTTTACATTTAACGATTTCGACATTTGACAATTTTGACAACTCATACCTTATTTACATTTCATACAGAGAATTTTCCCTTTTATACAAGAATTTACTATTTACACTACATTTTTTACTTCACGACACCAATTTTGACTCTGGCGACCCAATATTTTCGTTTCTTGCGTAAACGTCCTGCTCTTTGGCCGTAGCCATAACACAGAGCTTAGTCACTGGACGAATGGGTTTCGATGATCTCCGCTTGCAAGGCCAGCAGGTGTTGACAACCGATTTGATGACGTTACGTCCAGATATTATCCAGTAACGTGAACGTAAATCTGCCAGCAATCTTTCAGATTTCATGTAGAGATTCCGCGTGTGATGATCCCATACAATCCGCTGCGTAATGAGTTGATCGGCTGGAAGCAGGATGGGATGCTTTGTGGAATAATCCACTGGAGCCTGCAGTATACGTCCGTCTACATGTAGCTGTCATGTTTCATCCAGGAAAGGGCTGAACGTGCGTAGTTTCGACTTCAGAGGCAACTCCAAGCTCTTTCTTAAAGCGTAGATTTCTTCCGCAAATGCCAGTTCTTGAGTACGTTTAATGCAGAGTGCGAGGGCCGTCGACATTTCTTCGGCCGTCAACTCTCCCACGGTTGGCTTGCAAATTTCCATCCTTGCTCTGGCGTTGGTCGCGAACTTCCTGCACCAAGCGATAACTCTTTGGATCTTCAGTAAGCTGGAGTATCTTCTTACACAGTCATAAATCGGGTGAGTTTCATCCTCCGTTTTGACGGCGAAGACTCGAACTACGTTTACGTCACTTTCCTCCGGCTCTGCGATCTCTTTCCAAATATCCCACTCCGACGGATCGAGTTTCAGGAACGATGGACCTTCGTGGAATTTCACCAACTCGTCGACGTTCTTCGGGTCGATTCCACGACTACACAGGTCCGCGGGATTGTTAATTCCGGAAACATGACGCCATTGTCTTCGATTCGGGTTCCGGAGGATCTTGCCAATCCGATTGTTCACGAAGGTTTCAAATCGGCAAGTGCGGGAATAGATCCAACGTAAGACTGTTTGAGAGTCGGTGTGGAAGGTAACTTCACGTAAGTCGATTTCGAGTTCCCGACAGATTACTAAAGCGATGTTTAAGCCTTCAGCAGCAGCCTGCAATTCTAATCTTGGGATCATGAGTCCTTTTACTGGTGTTACGTGAGTTTTAGCCATGACGAAGGATACGTTGATCGACTGATCCTCGAAGATGAAACGGAAATACGCCACAGCTCCAAATCCTTTTGTGCTTGCATCCGTGAATACATGTAGGTGCTGCTGCGTCCAACGTCCACGTTGATGTCGAAAACATCTTGGTACCGTTAACAACTCCAGGTTATCCAGATACAACCAGTAGTGAAAGCGTTTGCCTAATTCTTCGGGGATAGGGTCGTCCCAGCCGATCCTTTTCTCGTACGTCCATATATCTTGCAGAAGTGACTTCATTATGAAAACAACAGGAGCGACGAGCGAGTCCCAACGGGTCGTAGACACTGGATATAAGTGACTAAGTGTCACTTACAGTGCTGCCCTCACGGGCAGGAGAATGAAAATATGAATTGCAAGAAATTGGTTAGTGTGCGCAAGACTCCCAAATGACTGGGAAGATACAGCAGCACATCCGGCTGCTGGAGAAAACCCGGCTACACCCGTAATACCCGGCTTACGTTCGGTGTTTCTAAAAGAATTTCAGCCAGATAATTACGGTCTTTTTCAAGAAACGAGACTCAGAAGTAGAACCCAAGGAGTGGATGAGCCAACCATTAGGTACTACTACGAAATTCTTAATCTTTGCAGACTGGTTGACTCGAACATGTCAGAAACGCACCCGTTTGGAACATCTTTTTCGAGGACTTCGACCAACGCTTTTCAGAAAGAGTTATCCACTGAAGCCCAAAACATGCGAAGAATTTTTGGCGCTAGTAAAATCCTATACAGAAGCATCACTCATGTCAGATACACGAGGATGGAAGGATACCACAACGGAGCCGCAGAAGCCTCACGAGCAGTTGCCAAACCTTTCTGTGGTCTCTCCAGACCAACAAGCAGATTTTATGAAGACGATGCGTGAATTAATTCAGGACACTTGCGAGAAGTTCATTTCAAAAGAGAAAAATGAGCAAGTGAAATCAAGGGGACCTTTTAAACCAAAAGGTCGCACCTTAACTGGAAAACCGCAATGCTTCTATTGCAAGAAGTCAGGACACATTGCTCGCAACTGTTTCAAATATCCGGAATCAGAACAATACAAGGGTCCACCCAATGACGCTGCCTCAGGAGGAAATCTTCCCATCAACTTAGCAGTTCCAGATACGCTGGAAGAAAAATTTGATCACCCAAAAATTTTCGTGTTCAACTTGAATCCTGCGAGATTAATTAAGGAAGCAGAAAAGTGTGGGAAAGTAACTGCAACAGCGCTGATCGATACAGGAGCTGCGGTCACAGTAATTTCACCCGAATTACTAGAGAAAACGGAATTTGTCAAAAAACCTCTTGTTGGACCGAAGATTCGTCTTGTAAATGGTCAAACCCTGTCACCACAGAGTACAGCGGATATAGCAGTAACCCACAGAGGCAAAACTATAAAAGGTAACACAATAATTATGCCAATTTCAGGTTTTGAACTACTGTTAGGATATGACTTCCTGCAACATTTTTGAGCTATCCACATTAATACGAGTCAGAAGAGTCATCATTTACGACGGGGAAATCACCGCTTTCAGAAATCACTTCTCTCTAAGTAGAACAGTCACAAGAAAGCCGGCTGATCTCAAGAGATAGTCAAGAAATACCAGCATACACGGTGAAGCAAATTCCAGCAACTGTTTCCAACAAAATAGAAGGTTTATGTATCTTGACACCATCAGGTCCCCTGTTGGCAACAACAAGCCTGTCTACTGGTCCCGCAATCGTACGAACGGACTTGGAAAATATTCCAGTGGCCAACCTGTCTCTGAAAACGGTATGGCTAGAAAAAGGAGTGACGTTGGAAATCCTAGAAAAACATTCCGAAGCTAAAGAGACTGAAGAAACTCAAGAAGTTTCAACACTAGATGATTCGGTGGACGACCAAAACTCAGACACAGAGAAAGAAGAATGGTTAAAACATCTCAAAGGAAGAATTGGGGAAAATCTAACAAAACAAGAGAAAGAAGAGACAGTAAAAATCCTCAAGCAATTCGTCCATTGCTTTGCACTAAACGGAGATGATTTGGGATACTGTTGTTTAGACCAGTGATTGTTGGGAGAAACCGTGTATTACCTGAAGACGTAATCGAGAGACGATGGGCGCACAATGTTATGCGGGGACGAGCTAGTCCAGACTGACCCTCCGCTCTTACTAACGTCGTCTGCTTCACACACTCTGTGAAGTCAACACAACTGTTCAGTAGTCAAACACGACATCAATACCGCTAATGCGCCCCCAATCCATCAGCTTCCATATAAGAGTGCCTGGAAAGAACGAGCTGTTATTCAAGATCAAGTGGAAGGAATACTGCGTCGAGGTGTCATAGAACCTTCTGATAGCCCTTGGTCTTCCCCAGTGGTTTTAGTCAAGAAAAAAGATGGCACTTGGTGCTTCTGCGTGGACTATCGCAAGCTTAACGCAGTAACGCTAAAGGATTCATACCCCATCCCCCGTATTGCCGATACATTGAGTCGGTTGGAAGGCGCCATATTTTTCTCAAGCATGGATCTTCAAGCAGGATACCATCAAGTCCCAGTTGTTAAGAGTGATAGACCGAAGACAGCTTTCATCACTGCAGACGGATTGTACCAGTTTCGTACTCTTCCGTTCGGTTTAACAAACGCCCCTGGTACTTTTTAGCGAGCCACGGACATCATCTTAGCTGGACTTAGTTGGACGACGTGCCTCATATACTTAGATGACGTCATAATTTACTCAGCAAACTTCCAACAGCATTTGCAAAAGCTTTGTCTAGTGCTGAGTTGCCTTTCTCAAGCTGGGTTGAAGTTGAAATGGTCAAAATGCTCATTCATGGATCACGCACTGAAAGTGTTGGGACACCTCATCTCAAAAGAAGGTGTGGCACCAGATCCTGAAAACTCGAGGCAGTTCAAAGTTTCCCATCACCCAATGAAGGCCATTTAACAGCAAACAAGGTGAAACGAGTACAAAGCTTTCTTGGCCTGTGCTCGTACTATCGACGTCACAATCAAGGTTTCGCATCAATCGCACGTCTGCTTACTACACTAACGAAGAAATAAATTCCCTTCACGTAGGGAAAAGATCAAATTGGCAGCTTCAATGCTTTGAAACAAGCACTTACTTCGGCACCGGTATTGGCGAATCCCAACTATGGTCTATCAATGGAAATCTTTCCCGATGCCTGTGGTTACGGCATAGGAGGCGTTCTGGCTCAACACATTAAAGAAGCAGAACGTCCTATTGCATACGCCAGCCGCCTTCTAACAAAATCAGAAATGAACTACTTAATTACCGAAAAAGAGTATCTTGCACTAGTGTGGTGTCTTTCCAAGTTCCGATGTTTTGTGTGGGGTTGCAAAGTGAAAGTGGTGACCGATCATCAGGCTCTTTGCTGGTTAATGAGCAAAAGAGACCTTGCAGGCCGTTTGGCACAATAAGCTTGTCGCTTCAGGAATACGACATAACTATTGTATACCGCAGTGGGAAAACGCATGAAAATACAGACTGTCTTTCAAGATATCCGTTTCCAGTTGCACAAGAGCTAGAAGATGATCGTTGTTTTATCGTGGGAGCAATCACTTTCCCTGGCCTTTCCGAAGACGAAGACGAGTCATTGGCCGAAAAACAGAAAGCCTGTTGCAATTGGAATCAGCTAATTGTGAAACTCTAGAACGGAAAATCAAGAGTAAAAAATTTTGTAATTCACAACGAAAAGCTGTACAGGGAAACTTTAAAAAATGGAAAGAACTACAGAAGACTGTGCGTACCTGTCGATTACCGTGAAAGAATACTACAGACATACCATGACGACGTTGTGTCTGGTCACCTTAGCATCAATCAATCAATCACCCAGGCACTCTACATAAGATTTCTGATCGTTTCTTTTGGCCGAAAATGGCATTCGACATAACTCGTCACGTATAGAGCTGTGTCCATGGTCAAAGCAGAAAAGCAGTCCCAGACAAACCTGCAGAACTCTTACAATGCATCAAAGTAGAGAGACCATTCCAAAAAGTAGGCATTGATCTACTAGGTCCATTCCCACTATCTACCAAAGGAAACAAGATGATTATCGTGACAGTGGACTATCTAACGAAATGGGTTGAATTGAAAGCCATTCAAACTGGAAAAGCAGATGATGTCGCAGAATTTTTTGTTAATCAAATTTTTCTACGTCACGGAGCTCCAGAACCAATCATAACGGATCGAGGAAAGTGCTTTCCCTCAGATCTAACGCAAGCTGTTGTCAAGAAATTGCACACAAACCACAAGACAACTTGAAGTTACCACCCTCAGGCAAATGGAGCGGTGGAAAGGATGAACCATACATTTGCAGCTATGCTTTCAATGTACGTCAGCAATGACCAACGTGATTGGGATCGCACTCTACAATACGTATGCTTTGCATGCAATACAGCAAGACAAGAGTCGACGAGGTATTCACCATTTTTTTTTTGCTCTATGGACGTGAACCCAGACTTCCCATTGATTTGGAATTGGATGCCGATCCCAACCCATTGCTGACAGAAGAAGACACTGCAATAAATTATGCAGATCGCCTACAAGCTGAAACAAATCTAACCGAAGTAAAAGAAATCGTAAAGAAAAGAATGGAGCGAGTTAAAGAAAAACAAAAAGGAGCCTACGATGCTCGCCATAGAGAACTCTCTTTTCATACAGGAGATCTAGTTCTGGTCTACAAGCCATTTCGCAAAGTAGAAAAACCAGAAAAGCTTCTTCACCGCTGGTTGGGACCATTCAGGGGGTTGAGACAAACCAAACCAGTGAACTACGAAGTAATGTCCACAACCGGTCGGGGAAAATCAGATATTGTTCACGTCACTCGAATGAAGTCATTTCACGAAGCCACTTTGGAATGGGAGTCACCGCAGATATCCATTCCAGATAGCACTGAGAAAGCCGCAGAAAAAGACCAACAGAACAATGGTGAACAACAGGAAGAAGCACAAGACCTACCTGATTCAGTTCATCCACAACCTCAGCCTGAAGAATAAGTAACAGTACCTGAGGAAATTAACGTGTCACCTGACACTACCGGTAATGAAGTGACCTCCTCTCCTCCAGACCAGATCCCTGGAAATGCATCCCGAACGCCCATGCAAAAAAGAAGACCTCCAGCTAGGTATCTTACCTTTTTAGTGCCGTTCTTTATCTTCTTGCTGGCCCCCTCAACAAACAGCTCACTAATCCTGAGAGAAAACGCCATTTTTAAACCACAAGCCGATGTTGCTTTTAGTGAATCATCTTGGACAATCGTGACTGACCTTGATTTTGGATTACCTGATACGTCCACGGTGTACCTAAAAGAAAAAATTCTGCAACAGCAAGAAGTAGCAGAAAGATGGAAGAATCAAGGTTCAAAAAAAAGCAGCCAAGAGAATCACCAGCAGAATGCAGTCTTTCCTGAAAGGAATGGAGAACGCGGCAGATCGATTATCGAACATTAAAAAAGCCTTGAATACAAACCAAAGAAATCGTCAAAGTTTCGTCGACGGGGAGGAACATTCCTTAAATGTCTTTTTGGGGTGTCGACATAGAAAGATTTGAAAGAGCTGAATAATCAAATTCAACTTCTCTCCCGAAATCCACATTGTCGACAAGCAAGCAACAGTTTTGAATGAACCACTGTTGGAAACAAGAACTAACGCAAAATTAATTAGAGAACTACGAGGCCAATACTCCAGGCTGAAAAATGTGACCACAAACATAATGGAAAAAATACCTGACATGGAAGACATAGAACTGGGTCACTTCGAATACTTTTTCCAACTGGATCAAACATTTGAAGCAATGAATCAAATCTTGCTGTGGCTACAACAACTGGCTGATAGCCTCGACGTTGGTTTTAATCTCCTAGCCAACGGGCATTTGGCCCCTCAAATCATCTCTCCAGCTAAATTCAACGAAGTCATCAAAACCATCAATGGTCAATTATTAAGAGGATGGTCTATTTCTAGCAACGAACTTTGAGTCGCTTACCGGGAGTCTACTGTCTCAGTTGCGGCCATGGAAAATTCATTTCGCCTCTTCATACATGTTCCTATTTTTTACCACGCCCAGCAGTACAAGCTCTTCCAGATTATCAACCTTCCAGAAGCAACAGATAATGGAACTCATGGCGTCTTGTTCGGAAATTTACCAGGTTACCTTGCTGTGTCCGCAGACCTCGAAACGTTTTTGGAACTTTCCAAAGATGATGTTCAAGACTGCAGCAAGATAGGACGCCCTCTCTGCAAGTTCCACACCGGCATCAGTAAAAGAACTGGTCGAAAATCCTGAGCAATAGCTGTGTTTCTGATAAATACACCCAGAATTAACACACAATGCAGGAATAAATTTTCGGAATGGAGCGGCCCTGAAGTCGTTTACATGGGAGCCAACCAATGGATTTATTCAGCAATAAAGCCCCATGAAATTGTTTTTTCGTGTCCATCTGGTGGTGAGCAGCCACCACTAAGAACAGCAACATTACCGCCTGTAGGAATGTTTGAAATACCTTTGGGATGCACTGCTCGTACAGAAGAGAGGTTTTTCCTAGCTAGTATGGAAGGCAACATAATGGCACCAAAATTAAAAAACAGTTGTCCTACCGACAGTTAAAATTTTCTCTCAAGATGTAAACACTACTGCGAGCAAAAAACATACCTTCGTGGAACTTCCACGAGAAAAGACATCGTCAATAGACATCATCAGTCAACTGTTACATCGCAATGCTCAAGCCAGCATTTCAACGGAAATGACAGGGGAGCAAATTCACAATCTCACCATTGCATCTGAAAAACAGAAAGAAACGTCTTCTATACGTTACCCTTACGAATTGGTGACTGCAATCTTACTTCTTGCCTTAGGGATAATTTCCCTAGCATACAAATCGTATACACTCGGAGTACGATTAGCCGCACATGAGCTGTACGACAACCCCCCCACCCCCCGGAGACAGCGGGAGGGAGGAGATAGAGACGCAAGAAGTGTAGCCATTTTATTGTGCTGAAGAAAGGAAAAGACTGTTTCAGTAAAAAAAAAATATATATGTATACGTATTTTTGTTAAAATTCACAGAAGAATTTACATCACTCTTCGTTTAATTGGTCTTCGACATAGTCGAGGAGAGAAGCCAAACTATGGGAAAACTCCCGTAGTAGGTGAAAATCTTCCGCCCCCGGACTTACCATGTTGAACGATGTCAAAACATCGTTCCATTTTTGACGCGCCGCGAGACGGTTGTCCATTTCAGCCTGTGTAATTTCAGTGTAAAAATCGGTTTGATGCGGAGTTGGGTGGTAAATTTCTTCATCCGATTCAAACCACCAGAGAAGACGCGCATGCGTTAAAGAAAACAACTAGTGATACTTAGCGTATCCGGAATACGTGCTAGAACAAAAAGGAAAAAAGAAAAGCTTCTATTAAAAGAGAGCAAGAAAATTGAAAAAAGAACATTTTTCCTTACCTGAAGTAGTAATCGCCAAACCAAACGGTGCTTACAGATGGCGAAAAATTCAAGCGAGCACCAGTTCGTTGAACTTCTGCAAGCACCGTAAAGAAAAACACACGGTCACTTGAACACTCCTGTAGCGACTCCGAGGATTATCAAACGTCGCGTCAACAAACGCACAAGGGCGCACTCAAACACACGAAGATTCTCTAAAACGTCAGAGTACGTGAGCATTTTACTGTGGAGGCTGAAAAAACACTGAACAAGGAATCTGGAATTGTCATCTTATTTTTATTTTACTGTGATTCATCCTTTCTGATAATCTCTTATCAATGTTTACTTATGACCTTCGTCTTAAAGATGTTTCATCTCGCGCTATTTCCTCTCTTCAGCTATCCTTTAATGACTCTAGAAAATTCTTCGAGTTCTTATGCTGTTTCCAGTTTCCGACCTTTTATCATGTTGTTCCACTTTCCATACTATTTGTAGTACAGTCGGGTCGCCTGTCAGTCGGGGGACCTGTCGCGAAGGGACAATAGCAGATGTACTTATCTCTTTCTAGAGACGCTACAGACGACGCTGTAGTTACGAATATTAAATCTTGTTGTGATATCATCGGATATTGTTCGTTAATAAGTAGAAATTCCAGAATAGAATAATTAAGTACATTAGAGTCGGGTGACCTTAGGGAAAGGGCGTATTTTCAAGGCTAGTATAAAACCCACTATTTTCTCTCTCATGACTGCTCTTCTTCCACTAGACGCGTAGACGTTCGGTAAAGTGTAACTCTTTCATTTCTTATTCCATGTATTCTTTTTTCTTTGTCAAGTAAATACAGTGTTTTAAAGTCCAGTGTGACAATATATTTATATACGTTTTCATATTTCATTTTTCATATTTATATATATTTGCATATATATCCATATTTTATTTTTCTTATTTATATATATATTCATATCATATTTATTCACAATATCTCACGATACCATGTTACTTTTGGTTTTAAAGAAATGTTTTTATTGTATTTGTTTGTAGTTTTATTGTTGTAAAATTGAAAGTCAAAACATTGATACATGGAAAATGCTATATTTAAGGAAATCAAGGACAGCAGTAGCTTTTGGCATTATTCAAAGCAGGGAATTTCAAGAAAATAGTCGCTGTAAGCCAACTATCAGTTGGCTTACAAAATTTTTCTAACTTAAGCATAAAAACACAATTCTGAAAGATTTCTGAAGTAGAAAATCTAAGCGAAACAAGGCTAGAATACGGTTTCTAGTAAATTCAAGCATAAATTGGGTTTTTAAGAAAAAAACTGTAAGTTAAGAAATAAAACCTGGCTTAAGCTAAGGCTAGAATACGGCCCCTGGTGGCAACAAAGAAAAAATTATCGAATTTTTACTCGCGCTTCGATAATCTAGAAAAGAAACAATAATCTAACGCAGCAACTCAGTTCTCCCGCTTCGATAAACTAGAGGAGCTTCTAACAAATTTAGCACACGCTTTCACAACACCCGCTTTTCATCTTAATCCTTCCCCTCCCGTGTATGGCAACAAAAGATTCCCGCTTGCGTCACCAAGCCCCAGCCAAAATCCCCCTTACTACTCCGCCAACTTCACCCATCCCCTAGGCAGCAAATATCAACCAGCCGAAGAAATCGAATGGAATCAAAGTGATGACACTAATTACTAAAGAACTTAAATGTATGCAATGGAATGCTAGAGAGCTGACAAAGTCAAGACTGGAAGAACTCCGTTCCCTCCTAAACACCATCGTCCCCGACCTAGTGTTCCTCAATGAAACTTATTGGAGTTATTACTTTTGTGTTAAATTTAAGAACTACCACGTTATAAAGAAGAACCGTTAATCTCGCCGAGGTGGAGGGGTAGTTCTTTTATTTTAAAAATCCTTACCAGTTAGTGCTCAACCCTTCCCCGAATCTTGCTCCACTGAAGTTATTTGTGCAAGAATTACCACCGAAACGGGATCAGTCGAATGTTTTTAAGTTAACTCTCCCAGAGGCGACTGCTTCCCAGATATCTTAACTCCCCTACTCTCAAGTCCGAATCCTTTCATCATAGCGGGGGACTTCAACGCCCACCACAGCCTATGGGATTCGAACACAACCGATAAGGCCGCAGGAAAAACAATATACACCGCGCTGATAGACACCCGGACGCAACAATCATTATTCCTATCGACTTATTAGGTACTAGAATCGACCCTGGGTCCGACAAATCCTCCACCATCGACCTTATCATTGCTTCTACCCAGTTTGCCCTGAATTCCAACATCACCCTGGGCCCATACTCAGGAAGCGACCATCTACCTATCATCACCACACTAAATGCTCACCCTACCCGCCTTATCAATAATCCATCATCTTGGATCTTCGAAAAATCAAAATGGCCCCAATGGAACTCCGAACTAGATTGCTTCCTCACCGCAAAATCTTTCCGGAATCTCCACCACACCACGGGATCTCCCCCCCCCCACCACCCCAAAAGAACTCCGAGGCCCATGGTGGAACAACGAATGCCAAGCAGCAGTAGCCGCGGCCAAAAGAGCCGAAAAAGTATGGAGCCAGTCACCATTTTCATCCGACAAAAGATCTGCATGGAAAAAGTCTGAAGTCGTAAAAAAAGACCGATTCTCAATGAAAAAACGAGGTCTGATCATCCTTTATAAGCAATCTTAACACCCAAGATAGCCGAAGAACAGCATGGACGTTCATGAAAGCCACGATCGGCCGAGGAAACAACGACATCCCTATAGCTCCCTCAATAAAAAATTCTGGAGGTGTTACTATGACATCAACCAATGAAATCGCCGACTAGTCCCTGGATTACTTCGCGACAACTCCCATTCTCCCTCCAGCCGACATCGAAGATAAATCAAGATTGGATCCCACAATCCAATCCTACATCTTAAACAAATCTCCCCACGCCATGAATTCCCCATTTCCCCTTAACGAACTAGAACGCGCACTTAAAAAAACAAAGAACAAAGTGACCGGACCTGATCTAATCCACAACGAAATGCTCGCAAACTTCTCCCCTAAAAATAAATCGAACGTCCTCCGTCTCTTTAACATCCTCTCCATTAGCACCTTTGTCCCTGACGCTGGAAATCAGCTATAGTCATCCCTCTACTTAAGCCAGGGAAACCGGCCAACAAAACCAGCTTCTACCGCTCTATTAGCTTTAAATCGTGTCTAGGGAATGCATTTGAAAGAATAGTCACCAATCGCCTCAACTAGTACATCGAGCATAACAACGAACTCGGCACAGAACAAGCTGGCTTCAGAAACAACCGCAGCACTACCGACTACCTCGTAAAAATCGACCACGACATAAAAAAGAGCTTCAAAGAAAAAAATCAACCGTTTCTGTCTTCTTAGATATAAATAAAGCTTATGATACGGTTTGGATCCATGGCCTACTCTACAAGATAACTAAAAAAGGTATCCACGGAAACTGCCTGGGATGTCTGCACAACTTTCTGCTCAACCGCTTAATCTGCGTCCGACTCGGCTGCAACACTTCCGGCCCTAAACAAATTCATAAGGGAGTCCCCAAAGATGCCGTAATTAGCCCCCTTAGGGTGTCCCATTCCCGCATTATTTTTGATATTGAAAGTGGGATTATGGTAAAAGTGTTCGAAAATATTTAAAAAAAAAATTATACTTTTGTTTTCTTTTTTTTTACTTTTAGGGGGTGCTGTTTTAATAAAAGCCAAAAAAGATATGTTTTTTAATTATTTTAATTTTTATTGACATCATGAATTAATTTTTAAGTCATGGGGCTGGGATATGTCATTCCCTAAACCATAACCTATATTTCCCCCCTTGATTTATCAACCTACTCCTCTACGCAGACGGCGTAACCATCTATGCCCCGGTTAAGCACCCAATGGACGCCAAACTCATCCTCCAACCGTTAATAAAAAAAGTTACCAAATTGGGCCGCCAGTGGAAGTTCAAATTCTCGGCTAGGAAATCAACTACCGTCACGTTTACCCGATCCTACAAACCAGGTGACGACGCCCTTATATTTCTCAACGGAAACCGTATCCCTAACGCACCAAAATTCAAATTCATGGGTGTTTCTCGATTCCAAACTACTTTGGAAAGATCACATCTCCCACGTCCTAAACAACTGCATGAGACTTAAGAACGTGTTTACATTATCATTAATCCACCTACGCATCACACGCACCCCGCCCTAAAATCTGCCCCATGAGATCACTCTGCAACCTATTCAAAAGTCTAGTTTGCAGCCGTACGGATTACGCACTCATAATGAATGGCTCAGTCTGCAAAATCAACCTAGTGAAGATCGACGTCATCTGCCGAACCCTACTCAAGATGATATTGGGTTCCAGATCCTCAATCCTCACCGAAATCATTTATGCGGAAACGGGCAGAGAATCTACTGCTGAAAGAAGAGATTGGCTGAGCACGAAGTACACACATCAACATCAACCTGAATCAAAACCACAAAGCCTAACATACATGCTCGCAAAAAAATGTTCGAGGACAACGAGTCATGGCCTAAAAGATGTACCCCAAATATCAAATCAGCGTGTTTGACTATAAAAAATGATAAAATAAAGCTTTTCGAGTACCCGCCAGGAGTTATGAATCAGACATTCAAACAACCCCCACCATGGTCCCCACCTTCTCTTAACACAAAATGATTCCCAATGGGAAAATGCAAACCAACCGCAAATCCATAAACAGTTTCAAACTTATTCGTCAAGCTCCGCTCGAACATCATGGCTCCTGACATCTGTGTTTTCACTGACAGCTCCGTCTCCCAAAACCACACGATATCTACATGCACCTTCTACATCCCCAGCCTCACCATGTCCCGATCCTGGCGTTTAACACAGGGTTCAAGCATATTTACAGCTGAGTTCACGGCATTCGCAAAGCACTAGCTTCCATTTACTCCTTTGACCCACCAGCCTCCAGCATCCACATCTTTTTTTATTCCAGCGCCACAGTCAAATTCCATTCTACCCCCCCGAAGAATCGATGCGTCGCAGAAATTATAAATTCTCTCGCCTGCCTCAGGTCAAGCAGATCCAATACTACCATACACTGGATCCCCAACCACTCAGGTATAGACGGAAATATAAAGGCGGATAAACTTGCCTCGGAAGAATTTATCACCCCATCAGGCAATGTAATCACTAACAAACTCTCCCCATACGGGGAACAAATATCAATCATGAGATCACCATGGGAAAACAAAACCCTCCTTAATCTCCTTAAATGCAAAAAATATAGCATCCAGATAAAATCCAGACTGGGAATTATTCCCTGGCACTACACCAAAGCCAATACCACTTCAACATGCCTCCACCGACTTCGACCCGGCCACACACACCTTAACTCTTTTCTCCATAGAATTGACTCTGACGCCGACCCTAGCTGCAGGTTTGGCTGCCCTGCCATCGAGAACGCTAAACATGTCCTGATAGATTGCAAAAAACAGGACTTACCGTAATACCGTCAAAAACTGTTTTGCTTCTTCCATTTAGCCAACATCCTCTTTAATATACACAACGTATTGGGCCTCTCAGCTACATTTAGTCCCACCACGCAGTTCAAGATTAGCAATCTCCTAGCCTCCTTTCTCACCAAAACTGACCTCTGTTTTGTAGCCCAAACCCTCAACTGGTCACCTCCAACCAACCACAACCTTAAACTAGGGGGTAGAAATATCCATGATGCCTACGAGCATCGCCTCATAATACTAGGGGACCAGGCAATTTTTTCGGTTGTGTGGTTTCAACCAAACTAGACGGGGTGGAATTCCTACCACTCACTTCCTGCAAACAAAAAATTTGAAATAGTACCTCGCAACTTACCACCATTGAGTTCAATCAGGCAGCCCCACTCTTTTACCCTTCAAAATATCATCAAGTAATTCCATTCATTACAATCAAACCAGTAAATTCAACAAAAAAAAAACAATTAGTCCAATCTCTCACAATAAGAATAACTTTAGACAAAACCCTTTCTGGAAAACCTAACTTTAGACAGAACTCTTTCTGGAAAACCTCCACCGTTAGGGCCAACCCTGTACAGCTAACTGTCCAATCTAACCATCCTGAAATCGGGTCTACACACGTTCGCCAAATTCTCGAAACTAGCTATGTTTGTATAGCCTAGTTAGACGCGAGAGAACCTTTTATAGCCCGGTGATTCGCCTACGCGTTGGCGAACCAGCGCTAATAACGCAACAGCGTTGGCAAATACAAATTGGGTTCGTCAACGCGTTGGCGACCGAAGAAGCCTTCGCAAACGATGTGGCAACTAGCGACACTACCGCAAAGCAGCAAACTGCTGAAGCTTTGGCAAATCGGACATGCGGTCCGTTTTAGGAGTGGCGACATTTTATAATTGGTTCACGAAAGCTTTGGCGAATCCACTTTCCGCACTTTTTGTGTCTCAAGGGTGCAACATCATTTTAAATAGCAGTATACCGAAGCCACGGTGGCTTGGCGTCTTGGCGTCTAGCGTATGCTGGAGGAAGAAGGGGTGAATTAAATTTTATGTTTTCAAGAAAATGGTAAGATTTTTGTTTATATATGGGTTTGATAATAATAAAATTCAAAACACTAGTAATAGTAATATTTTTGAAATCAATATTAGAAATTGAACCAGAATATAAAAAAGTGAAAACTGTGAAGACAGGATCATCTATTGGCATCTTTCAAACAGGAAAACCTGAAAAATTGCAAGTTTACTGAAATGTCATCGTATAGTATACAACCACTGTTTGTTTTATGTTCATTTTCCATGTCTGATATGATATTTATAACTTTTCTGCAATTTATTTAATGAGGATTAATTGATTTGAGAGGATGAGGATTGATTAATTTAATGAGGAACCTGCAATGAAGCGGCCATTTGGTTCAGTTTTCAACATTACTTCGGACCTTCCTGTGTCTAGTCTTTCATCATCCCACTATATTCCTACTTCCGAGTTGATTTTGAATAATAATGTGCCAATTGGAGAAGGAGCTTCTGCCAGAGTTTGCTCTACTATGTATCGAAACCAGTAAGTTGCTCTGAAGCTCTTCATGTTTGACAATCCAAGACTTCCCCAAAGCTCATGGTTACTTATCAAAGAGGCAGAAGAGCTGCTGAGATTGAAACATAATAATGTTGTCAAGTGCTTTGGTGTCTGCACTGAGAAAGTAGGACTGGTCTTAGAGTGTGCTAAAAAGACGATTACCCCTGGTACACTTGAATGTGACATCCACTGTTTGAGGCAACTCATTGATACAGTTTTCGAAAGTTTTCCTCATAATTTGAAGCAAGAAGCTGTCCAGGCCTCATGTGGTCTGGTGTATCTCCATAAAAAAACAATGTAGGTCATGGAGATTTGAAAAGTGCCATTGTCTTGGTAACTGAAATTATGACTGATTTTTTAAAATCTTTAAAATAGTCCTATTTCCCTTTTGCCAGTCCTATTTCTCCTTAGAGTTAGGCCTTTTTTCTTATTCTTACTCTTACATGTTTCTGGACAATGAGCCTCCAAACCGGTAGGCAAAATGGGAGGGAAATGATCGAAATAAGTGGGTTGGCTTATATCCTTTAGTCAATGAAAAAAATTTCAGCGCTTAATTCACTTGCAGCTTAAGAACTCCTTAAAATGAAAATTTTTTTCAGTATTTTAACCGAAATTTTTTACAATATATTTATTTAAAAAAAAAAGAGAATTTATTCAATTTAAACCATCTGATAAATGAAATTAGTTTAATATTTCGTCCACCAGCCGTTGGCTTCAATGCATAATTGAAGTCTTTTGGTCATTGAAAGCGCTAGTTTTTCACGATAAGCGTGATTATCAGTAAGATTTTGCCAAGCGGTCTGTGCATGGGCAAAAACTTCTTCTTTGTTTCGGGAATCTTTCGCGTCGAATTCACGCACAATATCCCCCCACACGTTTTCAATGGGATTTAAATCGGGCGAGCGGGCAGGCCACGGGAGAACCTCGATCCTTGGATGGGCAGCAAACCAAGCTTTTATTACCCTTGCTGTATGGATAGGGGAATTGTCTTGAATGAAAGGGATGGTTTCTTCCGGCCCATAAGTTTCATTGATCCAGGGCAGGAAATTGTTCTCTAGGATCTCAAGATATTTTTCTTTCGTAAATCTGCCTTCTATCGGAATTAGTGGGCAAGACCCAGCGGCAGAAAAACAGCCCCAAACAGGCATTGTCTTGCGTCCACTCCTATTAATTGTCTGGATATGCTCCCGTTGAAATATCGTGCCCTTTTTCCGGTAGACAAACACTCTACCGCATTCGTCAGACCTTTTTGGAATAGTGAAATTTTTTAAGATAACATTACCGTAACGTAATTTTAATAATAATAATACCCGAAAGTTTTTTCATCAGAAAAAACTACTTTTGACCAATACACAGGGTCCTTATTAATAAACTCCGCCGCGAAATTCAAACGATTTTCCGAGTTGCGCTGCGTAAGATCGCACTTTTTTGCGGCAACGCAAGGAATAATGCCACGATTTCTTAGACGACGACTTATCGTTTGGGAACTTATAGGTATTGCGAGGGAATCTAAGCAGAAAAAATTGGTCTGATGAAGCAAAAATAAAAAAAATAACGCTACCCTAACCTGCAATAACACTAGCCTTAACAATAGGGTTAGCAGAGGCAAAACGCACTATTGCGTTATCTTGCTAGAGTGTGGTTTTATTCTTTAAGCCTGTCCCTCTTTTTCTTTTGACATTTTCTTCTTCAGAAAAACGATTTTGCCACCTTTGGACGGTTGATCTTGAGCAACCAACTAAATTAGCGATTTGCGCTTGGGAATGCCCGGCTCTAGTCAAACCAATTATTTCACCACGCTGTGCTTCACTTAGGTTTTTTGGTTGATTTGCACGATACATTTTAAAGAAGCACCGCTATTCTAATCACTTTTTCTAGTCACTTTTTCTAGTCACTTTTTCTAGTCAATTTTCCTAGTCACTTTTTCTAGTCACCTTTACTTATTTCTAGTCTGAAATAGTCTGTCACTTAAACAATAGCTTTTCATTATTGAAATCACACAGCTTCTTTGCAAAGGGTTGCAATGGTTTCCAATAAGTTTTCATGTTGCGAGAAAATATGGAAAACGGAAAACTTGAGAAAAAAGTCGGGTTGGGGGAAAGGTAACAATTCAGAGGTTAGCCTTTCCCCGATTTTTTTCTCAAATTCTCCGTTTTTCATATTTTGCTCGCAGCAAAAAATATTGAAATCATGGCAACCGTCTCGCATTTGCAGTCAAAACAAAAAAAAAAAAATTGCATGCTTTTTTTGTTTGTATTGTGCAATGAAAAACAATGCCATCTAGCGCTCACAAGGAATTTTTATTTTTTGGGCTACCGGGGGGGTGCCTCTTTTTTGTGGAGGATACTGTACGAGCTACTTCATCCTGCCTATCTACATCCGTGGGAATCAAAATTTCCTGTAGATTGTGCTGAAGGACTCCCTCAGGCTTTGCCTTTGTCAATCATCAATGCTGTGAAACGGGGTGAGAGGCCAGTGGTGACGGAAACTTCCGATTATGTAACTTTAATGCAAAAGTGCTGCGCTCAAAATCCGCAGGATCGACCAACATCAAGCGAGGCAAAATAAGCTATTCAAGATATACAGGTAAAATAGATTGATTATCGATGGGAATAAGCCTACTTTGTATGTTGTATAAAATAAGCTACCCGAATCAAATAATAAAAAATCACTTTAAACTTAAAAAATCAGGCTGTTTTAAATTTAAAATGCACAAGTTTAAAATTTAAAAAAAAATTTAGCCTAACTTGTTCAATTGCAATTTATACACTTCTGGTTTAACCTTAAATTCGACATTATCTTGACTTTTTTAAAATTTTGGTGGTGATTTGATATCGAAAAATGTTTTACTACTATTCGATTGGATTGTTCGAAAATTTATTTTGGAACAGTATGATAAGATTTGACTGGTGCGGGAGATGCAAGTACAAATCTGTTGTGTTATTATGTGTTTATGTTTATGTGTGCCAGATGTTGCGCGGCTTAGACTGTAAGAAGCAGCGGGTCGAAGTGGGGCAGTGTCCTTTCGGTTCGGCGAGAGTTCAGAAGCTAAGTTCTTGTCTCGCTGAATACAATTAATTAATCTCGTGTTTTGCTAACAAGACTAAACAATCTAACATGACGCAGTTGGGTAAACTTTCCTACAAGTACTTTTAGTTGGCACAACTTTCGTTGACATTCCCCAGCCGAGACTTTAATTTTATGACGCCCCATTGTACGTGGCTCATCTCGCTGAAGCTTTGGAAAGCCGTAATTTTCCCCCTTTGTTCTGTTTATCCCTTCGGGCCCGACTCGCGCATGGTGCCGCCATTTTGTAGTCACTGTGGAACAAAGAAATCGATCGCCTTTCGTGCATTCGCCTCCATCTTATTCAGTTTTCACATTCTTGCCGTATTGTTTGCTGGTCCCTATTCATGGCCGTCGCTCTCTGAGCCATTTCGGTCTGAATATCGTTGGGACACTCATGTTAATTCAGTGATTGTCGTTCATGTGCATTTTTCTCTCTGCTGGCTGTTAATTTGTGGTGAACCCTGTTCCTAATTCATGTTCTTCGCTCTTTGGGCCATTTCGGTCTGAACATCGTGGTCCGCCGAGGGTTCCCCCATTCGATCTTTATGCCACGTCGTCGCAATAGTGAGCTGAGCCGAGCTCTACGACACGCAGACATAGAGGAGAGACGTGTAGCCGAAACAATAGATCGTGAGCTGGCGAGACAACATCGACGGGTCGTGATTCGTGAACCAAATCGGCGCGTGGCGTTCCGGCGGGAGCCACCTGCTGCTTTACCACTCGTCACATACATTCCATCCTAGCCCCCCACATCAATGGATCACAATTCAAGAGCCAACCGCCTGCCGGCAACTTGCTCCCCTCGTGGCGGCCAGAACTCCTACGCAGGGCCAAGATATAGCAACCTTTGCACACGACACCGAAGCAATTGCGCACAGTCTCTCCACGGCCGGGCATTTTCCTGTCGCCCACGGAGACCGAGTAAATGCTGACGACACGCTACAAATTGCAGTAGACGATAAGCCATTGTTTGACGAATAAGATTACACATCTCATGGTCGTCCGCCCACATGGGCCATTCGGTCTGAGTGTTACATTTAATCTAATGGTGTAACGTTTTTATTCTTCTTCTACAACAATATAATTACTCAGCCAGTTCTTGATATCTGCATTTCATCAATTCACATCTAGACATACCATCCAACTTCCGTGCATGAGTCACGAGAATCATTTGCGTGCGCGCCAACCACAGCAACGTAGTTACGGCGCTTCCCGGCCCGCTCGTCTACGACACCGACGCACAATGGCGAACGTGCAAGACGCTCTCGACGCCGTGGTGGCCGTAGGGATCGGATTGACATGATGGAGGTGGGCCAAATTAACATGACCACGCAGCTGGCAACTATCACGCAACACTTGGCGACTTTAATTGGCGTCCCACCTCCTCCCCCGGCCCCTGGTGCGGGAGTTTCGGTACCGCAGCCCAGTCCGCGTTGACGTCTTGACCTCATGGAAAAACTGCACGGGGATGCATCCACCCCCCTTCTTCGTTCCTGCCGCAATCGATGGGACGATTATGCAGCACTCAATCAGCTATCGTCGTAACCAGAGTTGAACAGATGACAGCACTTCAGATGTGCCTCAACCCGTGCACCCCCCTCGACCCGTGCAGCAGGTAGTGGAAATCGTATTGGGAATCGTACCCACAACGCCTACTACGCCCAACGACGAGTTGGATCTCATCGCGAACTACGTACGAGGAAAACGTAACGTGGCCCTGGACAGAGTTGCTTTCGAAGAACATCGTCAAGGCTTGGCAAAGTAATTCGACGATTTTTATATTAGCCTCCGGTAGCTCGCAGACGCCACAGATCTGTGTGGCACTTGCTTGGATAGTCACACGACTACCCGCATAATGGCGGGAATTCGTGATTCTGAAACAAAGAAGAAGCTCCTCGCCCTTAGCCCATTCCCGACGACCCAGGCAGCAGTTAATTTATGCAAAAGCGAGGAATCGGCTCGGACCAACGAGAAGGTCCTCAGCAGCCAGACTGGTGTCGCCTCCATTCAAACCAAACTGGGGGGATGGCACTCGGCGTCAGATACCCCCTCTTGTGCCGCGTGCGGACGTTCGTATCATCCTGCCGGCCAGACCTTCCCTGCCATAGGGAAGACATGCCACATTTGCGGCAAAGCTAATCAATTCGCTCCCAGTTGTCCCGTGAAATCCAGCAAATCCAGATCGCCCGGCAGCAGCAATGGTTCTCGTCAAGAGAGTGGTAGTGGTGCCAGTGGCCACGGAAACAAAACGGATGGCGGCATTGGTCAGAAAAGCAAGATGACACACATCCACATTGGCAATGTGAAAGCTACGCACCGTGACCGCCGCAACTCCATAATATCTGTGGAACTATTAGATGGTAACGGAGTTTCCACGCGATCATCAGATAACGTCACCCCTGATCCGGGAGCGGAAGTTAGCGTAGGCGGGCTAGATTTTCTATCCGCAATGGGGCTGATGGAATCAGACCTCTCATCATCATCTTTCGATATTGTTATGGTGAATAAATCGGCCCCTCTCCTCTCCATCGGCCAGTGAAAATTCCGCATCCGCTATGGCGACCAATCGGCAACCATCACGTTGGTCATCTGCCCGGAAATACAGGGTGTTCTGCTGAGCTGGCTGGATTGCATAGCCTTGCGCATGTTAAACATCGATTACCCGCTCTCGCTCCCAACCTCTCGTTTACCAGCATCGGGACAGACAATAATGGAGCCCGCGTCACACCCGCTAGAGGTTGACTCCGTTTTTCTCGGAAGTTTAGACATCCCGTCTCCGTCTACCGAGCAGAAAGCAGACATCAAAGCGGCCATCGTTAATCATTTTACCGAAGTTTTTAATGGTTATTGTCAGATTCCCCTACACTCGTCTTGCCAAATTCTCACGACTTTTATAATCCCTTGGGGCCGATTCAAATTTTTGCGGGTGTCAATGGGACTTATTTGTACTGGCGACGAATACAACCGTCGGCCTGACATGACTTTCGTCGACCAAGTCAATACCGTGCGCGTCGTGGACGATTTACTCCGTTTTGACCGTTATTTTCCAGTACATGTGAAGGGAGTGTGTTGTCTCCTTTATTGCGGCCCGGAAGGCCGGCGTCACCCTCAACCTGGAGAAGTTTCAGTTTTCTCAGCCAAAGGTATCATGGGTGGGATACGAGATTCAACATGGTGGCATCACCGCCGACCCCAGTAAGCTGCAGGCTATCTCCCGTTTCCCGCGCCCAAACAACATAGTGGAACTCCGAACCTTCATGGGACTCGTGGAGCAACTTGCTGGATTCTCGGCGGATGTCGCCGTCGCCAAAAAACTGCTCCGCCCGTTGCTATGCTCGCGAAATCTCTATATCTGGACTACTGACCACACAAGGCGTTTTAGGCAGTCAAGAGGGCGCGGCTGGCACCCCCTATCCTGGACCACTTTGACCCTTCACGGGAGACATCCCTCCAGGTGGATGCATCCCGAAAAAAAGGGATAGGGTACGCCCTCTTGAAAAAACACGATGAACAGTGGCGACTAATCGATGCGAACTCCCGCTGGTACACGGACACCGAGTCCCGCTATGCAATTGTTGAACTTGAACTGGCAGCGTTGGAATGGGCCATTCGGAAATGCAAGTTATACTTGATGGGCCTCCCGACGTTCACGCTAGTGGTGGACCATCAAGCGCTAGTTCCCATTTTAAATAATTACACCTTAGATGCCGTAGAAAATCCGAAAATCCAGCGCCTGAAAGAACGTCTTTCCCCTTTCATTTTCACAATCATCTGGCGCAATGGAAGGGAGCATGCTATCCCGGATGCCCTGTCCCGGGCGCCAGTAAACGACCCTGCTTCTGACGACGAAGTGACCAATATGGATGTCACAGCATTCTTCCATCAAACCATCATTACCCGGATCGCAGCAATTTTCTCCGGAGAGGAAACGGATTTAGGCACGTCGGATGTATCAGACATTCATACTCACCTACCCGACCCCTTAGTTTACGAGATCCACGCAGTAGCTGCGGAGGACGGGGATTACTCCGCGCTAATTTCAGCAATCGATTCCGGGCCGCTATGAACGATGGGGCGTCGCTGTCAGCAATTCCACACCAAATTACAGCCAAAATAACGGCCACGCCGAAGCGACGGTCAAGGCCGTTAAAGAGCAGGTCGAAAAAATTTCCCCATCCGGGTACTTGGACACCGTGGAGTTCCAGCAGGAACCCCTGGAATTCAGAAATACCCCTCGCGAAAACGGCCTTTCGCCCGCACAAATGGTGTTTAGACACCAGCTTCACTCAATTGTCCCGGCGCATTGTTCGGTGTATGCGACGTGTTGGAGTCTGTCATAGATGCGAGGGATCGCCTGGTAGTCGCAACCGCCGACTCCAAGATGCGGTACGATCTTCGCTCACGCAGCGGCACATACGTACGCGTGCAGGACCCTGTTTCGAAGCTATAGAGCCATGTAGGAGTCGTCGTGGAAATCGGGGGTTATCGCGCATACCCCTTCAAATTCGCGAGTGGTAGCGTGTTGTGGCGAAACCGGCGATACCTGCGTCGTCTAGTAGAAGCCGACGGAGGCAACGGCGGCGACGGCGTAGCCCTGGATCGGGCGGTCGACCACGGAAGCGACGGGCATGGTGACGCGTCTCTAGCCGCGGAAGAGCTGGACATGGATGGAACCGATTCGACAATGGTAGTACCGCGCTTCTCGCCCCTCATCCAGCCCCGCAACGTAGTGGGCGTAGTCAGAAGCCGAGGATAATTGTCTTCATGTAATCCACGAACATATCACGTGTGCGTGTAAACTCCCGTATTCTTCACAGCGTGCTTGTGTTTTTTTATTTCTTTGTGTAAAAAATGTCACGGTCTATTTTGGTTGTAGTTGGGTTTTGTGGCCACCAGATGTCGCGCAGCTTAGACTGAAAGAAGCAGTGGGCCGAAGTGAGACTTTCTCCTTTCGGTTCGGCGAGAGTTCGGAAACTAAGTTCTTGTCTCGTTGAATACAATTAGTTAATCCCTTGTTTAGCTACCCGGACTCAACAATCTAACAAAATCCAGACACAGTCTAATGTTTTTCCAAGATTAGAGATGCAACAGATGTTACATTTATAGGCAAATGAAAGGCAGTTTGAATATCCTTAGAATGTCCGACGGCACTGTTTAGGTCGGTCAAAACCACTAAAAGCTACATCCGTCAAACATCAAATTTGGATGTCGAGTGGACATCAATAAGATGCACTCAACATCCGACCTCGACATCTATCGGACATCCGACGGACTGCCTTGTGTTTTGTGGGTAGTCACATCACTGTAGCAGGCAACGGTTTTACATTGAACACGCCAAGAGCTTTAAGTTCGACTTGGGCTCGTAGTGTGCATTATCGGAAGAATCGCGCTTAGACTTAGAATGCTGGGTTGCCAACTTCAGTGAATCAAAAGATAAATAGTTTTTCTCCAAAGTACCCGACATAGAAATTTGCTCCAATGCCTCACTTTCTAGCTGTGGAGCGTGCTGCCATGCGTAAGGAATCGGGACTCTTGAACCCTATCCGATATGCAAAATCATGTTGATGTGCTAAAACTAATTGCAGCTATCTACGCTATTCAGTCGTACGCTGCTTCATCAAGAGATATTGCTGTTCGCGTTTCCTAGACAACACAACTGCCGTCGCATATTTAAACAAGTGTGAGGTATAAAATCTGTCGCACTTTCAATGGCAGTCAAGGCTCTAACGGATTGGTTTGGAGAGCGAAGAGTAGCCGTAGAGGCGGTTTACCTTGCCAGCAAGCTCAATGTGGAGGCAGACGAAGAATCACGCACAGAGGCGGATGCATGCGTTGGAGGCTGGATCTGGCAGTCTTTGCATTCATTAGTGGGATTGGGCCATCTGATGTTGATCTGTTGGCCAACCCTTGGAATACGCAATTGCCTTCTTTGATTTCCTAGAGACCGCAATCGGGAGCTATGGCAACAAATGCGTTGACTGTGAATTGGGGCGGGTTGTAAAGTTACGCCCTCCTCTTTTGCCTGATTTTCATTTGTTTCGACAAAATCAGGCGTGAAAAAGCTTCTTTCGTTTTTGTTTCCCAGTTTGGACTGGCCAACCCTGGTTTCCACCCTTGCTGGAACTATTGTCCGAAATTCCTTGGATATTACCTTCAAGCCAAACGTTTTTGACATCCACTCTGGAGGAGGCGCCCTCTCTGTTAGCTTCCAGCGCTCTACACCTGGTCGACTGGAATCTCTCCGTCGTATCTTAGAAGAGCGAAAGGTCTCACCGCAACTGGACGGGTTACTCGTGGTAGGGCGCCATCCCAATAGAAATGCTGCCTATGAGTCGGTTTTGCACAATTGAATGCATTGGTGGATGGGAAGGCACAAAAATCCCATGTTTGAGTTTCTGATGGACTAGCATGCCTTGAGCAAGTCCTACAGCACTTTCGACGTTCACCGTTCCATGCTTTAAAAAACCCTGAACAGTGTAGAAGGATCTTCAATAGGACAGACCCGCTAGTAGTCGAGCTATTAAGGTGTTGTTACAACAAAACTCCCCCTAAACCTAGGTGTATTGTGACGTGGGATCCGAATCAGATTTTTCCGTTCGTCTCGTCTCTGGGAGAGAATCAGCTTCTACCTCTATCAGTGCTGGGTTGCAAAACGGTTGGCTTGGATGCTTTGGCGTTTCTAATGTGAGTGTCAGAAATCACCACAATGGACTGATACTCCGTCGTTTTTACGCAATATTACGCCTTTTACTCTTTGGTGTCACCAAGGCCACTTCAGTTTCTAACGTTAAAAGCCTGATCGGGACTAGAACCTATGCCCCTTTCGGGCACTAAAATGTTTTAAGGAAGGCACTTAGCGTTTCAGAAACGAAATTAATAGTGTCCGAGTTGTTATTGGCCTTACTGCACCACATAAGTATTTTCTGAAAGTCACCGGGATCAACAGTGCCATTTTCAGCGCACATTCGACTATTAGCACTGCGGCCTTTAAGGCCCTTTAGGGTGTTGTCGCCGTGGACATAATCTTACGGGTAGGGCAATGGAATAGAGAGTCCACGTTTGTCAGTTTTTTCAAGAAAAGTGCAGGACCGTCGGTCAGCACAGCGTTTTTTGGAACGCAGCCTTAATTTAACTTAGGGCTTTGAAGTCACCCTTAGTGTTTAGCAAAATGATTTTTGCTATGCAATTGCGAATTGTGAAGGTAACGCAAAGCGATCCCTATAGAAAATAAGAATTGCATAAAAAACAAATGTAGAAAAGACCCTAAAGGTATGTTTTCCCACCCGCACCCAACCAATGTTTATTCAATTATTTCTTGAAATTAAATTATTTTCTTTCCGTGTTTTGCTCTTCCCTGCATCGAGCCAGGATACAATCGACCAGGGCGAGCAAGAGACTAAACTACAAAAACCAACTAAACACTCTTAACTTATATAGCTGCTGGTGAATTTGTGTAAAACATGAGAAATGCGAATATTTTGCTGGCTCATTTATTATACTTACGAAAGTAGCCTACGTTCGACCCCAAGTGCATAGACGCTGTATTTTAGCTATTTAAAGACATTTCTTACCTCGCCCCCTGCATCCGCTCCCTCCGATCAGAGGTTTTTAGCTCTTGTCTAAGTATATCGCAAAATTTCCCTCGTTCGGGGCTTGGTCGATGTGGTGATTCGAGAAATTTTCGCTAGTATTTTAACGAGCAAGCTCTCTTCAGTTACGATGGTTATCGCCAACGTGATCATTTTTTCAGGGACCGTGAATTTAGAAAGCGCGCGTGGCACTAGCGCCAGCTTCACCGTGATCGCATTGTTTTTCGTACCAGATCACCTAGAAGAAGATTACACTTCAGCTTCGCTGATGAGTCATCTTAATTTTTTTATAGGAGTGATAGGATAGGTGATAGGAGGTAAGCAGTATGATTCTTCATTTGAGCCGAACCAGTTATCGGTATATTACGACGACTCTTATGCCTACGCAAGCGGCGGTGCTGAAGCCGATGCGGACTGCAATGGAGATAGGCAAGAGGTAACAGACAAGTGGTACGAAGAGGAAGAAACGGTGGAGCGTGGATGTTCGTAGCGCCCCGGTTGCATTGAAAACCCACCTACTGAAGCTTTCCCGAATAGGCCTTTGCTGGCGAAAACGGACATCGCCTTGACAGTGTCACCTCCCCCACAGCCGCTAGCTGAAGCTTCACAAGAAGCGGCATTGTTTTCTACTCCCGTTGTTCCTAAGGAAATTTGCCGTGAGATTGCATCACTCTTGGCGGTTGGCGTTTCGACGGATCAGTCTACGCTGGTGTCGAAAGAATTTCCGTTTCGGTCTGAAGAAGAAGATTTTTCTCTAAAAACCCCAAAGTTAGATAGGTGGATAAGCAGACGCGCGAAGGAGAAGAACGTCCTGAAGACTGTCAACTCAATGAAGGAAATGTTAATTAAAACTCAATTGAAAATTATGGACATCGACCCACCATTGATCGATCTGTACTCGCGAGTGTCAGCTACCCCGGATGATATACCAGCAGGTTTTCGTTTGCACCATTCCCTACAGGCGACTTTGCAGCAGTGGGATAGGGCTTTTGCGCACATTTCAAGAAAGCGAAGATAATCAGTTGTCAGCGCCACATCTTCTTAAAGACGAATCTGCCTTTACTACCGGAAAGGAGACCCGCGAGCACCTTTTTACAGGTGAATTTCTTAGCCTTATGCTTTGGGAAGCAAACCAAGATGAGACTAGCAAAACGTGATTAAGCGGCAGCTGCCGCTTTCCGTTGAAGAAGAAACTCGATAAGAATGGTTCGGTACAACGAATTCGTAGATAATCCAGCTCCACGAGATTATGGGGGAAATTATCGCCCAACAGTTCGAGGCAGAGGCAGAAGAAGAAACGATGCCGAAAGGCGTTGCGACACGGCAGCTCAAGAGGAAGGTTTCAGTTGTCAATTCCGTCATTTTCAATTCAATCATCAAGTCATTTTTCCCCAGCGGTTCCTTAACTAAAAACAGTGGAAGTCGGCGCTAGCTTGCGTTATTTTTCTGAGAGTTGGCCATCATTTACTAACGTCCCCCTTGGGTTCTCTATGCGGTAACAAGAGACGTAACAATTGTTTTTATTTCGCAACCAGTGCAACGCGTCCCCCCATGTAGGGTGGCCATGTCGGAAGAAATGCAGGCCGTCTGTGATGCTGAAGTAGCCAACCTGCTAGACAAAAAAGCTATCTCCGAAATCACAGGTGATTCAATAGGTTTGGTGTGCTGGTTCTTTTGCGTACCAAAGAAGGTTGGGGGGGGTTTCGGTCGATTGTGAATCTGAAACCCGTCAACAAGTTCATTAACTATGAACATTTTAAAATGGAAAGCTTGGAAACAGTCCTGTTTCTCGTTAGGGAAGGGGACTGGTTCATCAAGCCAGATCTGAAGGACGCATATCTAACGGTTCTGGTGCATGTTGCTCACCAAAAGTACTTATGAGTTTTGCTGCATGGCCTTTGTTCTTTCCCCTGCCCCTCGAATTTTTACCAAACAGCTGAGGGTAGTGTTGGCCTTTCTGAGACGAGATGGACTCAGATTAGTTATTTTTCTCGATGACATTCTACTTTTAAACATTTCAGAAGAGGGGGTTCGCACTGATCTTGTGAAAAGGTTGGACCCTTTGCAAACTTTAGGTTTCATTATAAATTGGGAAAAATCCTTAATCGTCCCCACCCACGTGATTGAATACTACGGTATGGTTATCGATTCTGTCAAAATGTCATTCGCGCTTCCAGTCTCAAGGTTCGGGAGGTAAAAAGGCTGTGTGAGGAGACTTTGGACGCTAAAACGTTATCCTTGCGTAAGATAGCTTCCATCTTGGGCAATTTTACGTGGACCATTCCATCCATTTCCTTCGTCCAATCGCACTACAGAAGCATGCAGCGCTTTTATTTAGTGGAATAAAAAAGGCAAATGGCAATCTTAATGAGAAGTGCAGTCTATCAACTGAGGCAGTGGCTGCCTTGAAATGGAGGATCGTTAATTTAGAGCTTTTTTTTAGTAACGAGAGCTCTCGGTGGAAGCAGTTCATTTAGCGGGCGATCTGAACATAGATGCGGATAAAGAATCCCAATCCACCTTCGACACCAGCGATTGGATCTGGCGACGATGCAAATCCCTTGTCAACTACTTTAATCTTCGTATTCGAGTTCCTAATAGAGCTTAATGCGGCCCGGAAATCATACAGCATGATCAACGTACATCGGTTGATGCTGTCTAGAACGCTTCCACTGGTCGAGGCTATCCCGTAAGAAAGCGGTCTTGTTGGCCTTAGCATAGCTTCTTCGGGTGTCGCAGCTAGCATCTATTAATTTTTCATCCGTCATATTCTCAAGTAGTGATATGAAATTCTCGTTACTAAAACTAAGGAAGGCTCAACACAGCGGACCCCAAAGATCGTACGTTTAAACTACCGCTCCTTTTAGAAATCATTCAAACATTAACTCCTTTTTTGTCTCGTTGAACAAGCCACGTCGTAACGTTACACCCAACATTATTAGTGGATGGATACGTTTATCTCTCACGTCCGCCGGGGAAGAAACGTCGGTATTTTCTGTGCACTCTGCGAGGGGGCCGCGTCTTCGAAAGCGTTTACTGCCGGTGCGTCAATGGATTCCATCCTTAAAGCTAGTCATTGGGGGTATGGAAGCTGCATTCAGTAAGTTATACAAGAGAAATTCAGTTTCGTCGGTTGCCGCAACCATTTTTAGTTTGGCAATTCGACAATGTTTCGGCGCTCAACTTGATTTGAAGTCACTCTTAGGGTCAAAAGTAGGTTTCTTTTGCAAGCAAAATTGAGAATAACCAGAGGGATCACTCAGCGATTCCAAAATATATATATATACCCACCCATCCCTCCCTTAGTCGTTACTTAGGTGGTACGCCATACATTTACAACATTTTTGATTGTTCATTAACCTGCCGTTCTCAATCTCGTCCAGCCAGACGGGTAGCATGGTAACAACCGGGTTCCCAATGGATAAACAAGATCGGCTCCAGTTATTTCTTTTCACCGGAAATCAAGTCTTTTTCTTGATGTTCGTTTATCTCGGCTTTTTTTTCTGTTGTCACCAGTTTTTTGCCATATGAGAAATTTTCAGTTTGCTATCCTTTGTTTATCCCCTGTTTTTTTTTTTTGTTAACAAGCAGGTTTTGTTGTAGCTGGTATGTTACTGGTTTATTATCACAATTATTTTGCTTTCCTCGCCACCATGTACAGTATCCTGCACAAAAATCCGAACACCGATTTAATTTTTGAAAGCCACCTATTGGCGGGGTAAAGGGTTTTTTGTTTGTTTTTCTTTAAGAGGGAGGGTAGACGGGTTGATGGACACATAGGGCAGGGTTGGGTAAGTCTAGACATTTTTTTTATGCCTTAAGGTATTACGCTTTAAGGCAAGTAACAGGTCAGGACATTATTGCAACCCCCAGGGTGGTGTGTTTTTTTTAAACGACAGTTGGAAATGTTGGACTTAGGCTGTGTAATACTCCTTACCCAAATAAATTATATAGCTGCCTGTGCACAATTATATCGATACCGATGGCATATGTGTAGAGCCTCTGATTGCGACGCCGTAGATTAGTGTTCGATTCCCAATAAGGAATTTCTATATAATTGGTATCGTTATAATATTCTGTATTCGAATTTGCTGGGAATATTAATTTCTCTAGAACGAAGGAGATTATTATTTTTAAAATTATCTAATAAACAAAAAAAGCACATATTGTTCGATGAAAATTTGTTTTATATATAAACGACTAGTAAGTTTCTGGTAAGTTAACCATATTAACTCATCACCTCAACTGGAATCGAACACCAATCTCCGGCCTCACATTCAGAAACGCTACACCTACGCCATTGACAGCGACGTAACCATTTACAGGAAGCTGGAACATAAGGTAAATTCTTTCGGTAAGCAACATTGCCAAGCCCAAGCCCTAAATTTCCAACTGTCGTTTTAAAAAACACACCACCCTGAGGGTTGCAAAAATGTCCCGACCTGAAACTTGCCTCAAAGCGTAATACCTTTAGGCACCTTTTTAAAATGTCTAGACTTACCCAACCCTACCCTGTCGTGTCCATCACCCCGTCTACCCTCCCCCTTAAAGAAAAACAAACAAAAAACCCACTACTCTGCCAATAGGTGGCTTTAAAAAATTAAATCGGTGTTCGGATTTTTGTGCAGGATACTGTACCTGCATCTTGGTTACTTGCCTTTCCTTAAAAAAGTCCGATCGGAGGGGGCGGTTGCAGGGGGCGAGGTAAGAAAAGTCTTTAAAAGGCTAAAATACAGCGTCTACACCCTTAGGATATCTCTCATTACTTCTCGTATAATTATAATTACCTTTCGGGATCGCTGAGCGATCCCTCTGGTAATTCTCAATTAAAACGGTGAAATTGACACTAAATACGTCTGCTTGTGCAAAGGGGAAAGCTAAAACAACTGGCCTTTGTCGATATCAGCCACCAAAAAAGCTCTGTTTCACAGTGCCCCTGGCAGCCTACAAAAATTAAAAATTTTCTAAATGAAAAATAACAGGTCTTCTAACAGGCCTCCCAGATCTTGGTGTGTCTGCGTCAGATGGCAGTTGGGAATCCACAATATCCTAACTAATCGCGTGTCTCTTCTTGCGATCCCAATTTCTTCTTGCGGAGTGGATTTTTCTGGATAATTATTGGTGGATCGATGAGTAATTCCTTAAAGGCAGAGTCTAATCTTCCAGTCCTTCCAGTGAGTCGTTATTGTGACTCCCTAATTTGCCAAACTGTTTCGATATCGCAAAGCAATTTACACATGGTTTGCCTTTTTGTAAGGACACGTAGATTTCCGAAAATTCTAGTTTCTGAATAGATATCTAAATGACGTTTCATTATTAGTGGTTTCATAAACAGAGAAGCATCGTAATTCTACTCCCTTGATCATTTCTATTACCATACCGGGCGATTCCGTTCTAAAAAGCCTAAATATCCAGAATCGTAATACTCGCAGATAACTGCCCACTCTTGATAACAATACATCAAACAAACCTGGGGTACTGTTAACTGCAAAGATTTTCTTTTTCGGCTAGGATCTTCCATCGATATCCGTCTACTTTATTTCTTCTGACGTCGGATTATCTTGTTGCAGCCAATCCTTCTTTTCATATTTCATGTTATATATATTTCATATTTCATGTATTCTTATAGTCACAAATAAAGTCGAAATTGATGTTCAAAATTTGATTCTAAAAAAGTCCTTCAGAAAGCCAAGAACAGTTTTTAATGTTTCGTTTTTTATTGACAAATTTTTTTTTTCAAACTAAGGGGGACTTAACAGTGTTTAAATTTTCTACCACAACGGGTTTGGCTTGATACACGGAAGAGCTGGCTTGGGTTTGTGGGATTTCAGACAAACTCTTAGCTTTATATAAAATTTTTGGCAGATTAAAGTTAAAACTATTTATTATGAGAAGCTAGGTTACACGATTTCATTTACATTTTTTAAAATTTCGATTTGCTCGATAATTTGTATGAGTGATTCGTAGTAAAACAATAATAGCAAAACAAAATAATAAAATGAAAAGAATACAAGTCTATGCCAGTTTTTAAAATTTTTCTAAGCTGATAACTATATAAGACAGCTGTCCCATCAGCAAACATTTAACAAGTATTTCACTATATTGAAAGTGAGTAGCAAAATAAAGTAAAAAGAAGTATGAATTTTGATGGCAGAATGGTTAGTTTTATAAAGGGGTTTCCGGAAGAGGAATAAACATGTATGGGGAGTGGAAATTTAAATTATACTAAAATGAGAGAAATAAAATGAATTCGAAAAAAAACTACTAATCTACTGGGTATGGATTTTCTACGGGGATAGGTGGGATATCTTCAGCTTCGGGGTTTGGTGCACCATCGTGGAAATGGGCAAACACCATATCCATTTATCCTTTGATTGCTGCGAATCGCGCCTAGCATCGAAAGGCACCCCAGGATCTTCCGTCAATTCCGAGAATCGATCAGATCTCGTAGTTCCTGGGGTACCACGATGCAAGAGACCCGACAACCAGGGGAAACATCCTACCAAGCTAAGAATATTTATCGTATTTCCGCTGGTAGGCATCCTTCAAACTTCGTGGTTCGTCAAAGCAGATCACGACGTCAACCATCACACGGGAACCGGATAGTTGAAATTCAACATCCGGTCTGTAATGTTACCCGGGGATTGCTTTGTTGACGGTGACGACCATTCCTTGCTTGACTAGCAGCATTTCCAAGAGTTCTTGGATGGTGTTGTGCCTCTTGGTGGCGAGCTGGAGAACTTCTTCACAGTGGTTTATTACGTTAAACCCGGTCTCGTTCTTCTTTCCGCATCGACGGCAACTCGTATCTTGCTCCTGTGAGCAAAACCACAAGTGCCCCAGAAGAGGAAGGATGTCGAGCCGGTCCCTGTGAAGGTATCTCCCGTCTCGGAAGGAGATGAGCGTACGGCAAGATACCAGGCGAGTCATGTCCTTTGACTGGTCTTCCAGGGAGAACCCAGTGGTAATTATTCCCTGGTGGCTCTTTTCGGAAATTAAGTCCCTGGTATAGCGCTGCCGAGCTACTTTCCGAAGTCCACGTACTGCCTTGACTGGGCTTACGGAGACGTCATCTGCGACCATTCTTAGATTTTGGTCGCCGGATACATCAATCCGCACTCCCAGTCATGTGGCAGCTTGTCGGGCAAGGGTCTAAAGGTTAGACCCTGCCTCCGCATCCCTCAGTCCGTAGGGCCTTCCATCCACGGATCCTGAAATATATTCCCCAACTGGAAACACTCCTGGATGCTGAGTTCTGAACCCTCGCCGTATGGTGTCATGAAGCTGTTCTCGGCACAAGTACCTCACTCTAGGATCTCTACAAGTGATGAGCTGAGCAGCTCTGGCAATGGTTCAGATGTCAGTATCATCAGTGAGGCGGCTTGTTCCTAGGCCCCCAACCCGCCGATCCGCATAGAAATAAAGGGACCGTTGCGTGTTTGGGTAAGTTGTAAATAAGGCCTAGAAACTTCCTGCACTCAGGTTCCAGTTGGGTAAGGGAATCTTTCAGGACAGGACCTGAAGCTAGGTGATGGGAAAGGGAGGGTAGAAGGTGACTACGGAAAATCTCATGAGTTTTCCATGGTGCAAGGTGGGAGGTGGAAATCTTGTCCAGGTTAATGACAAGGTCAGTAGGAGGTCGGAAACGCAATTTTCCGCCGATCGGTGTACCAAGATATGTCTCTTGGTCGTCTGGATCTAAGCAACGAGTAACTGATCACCAATTCGGCACTGAGCGTCAAACGGCTTGCCTTTGTCAAATATAAGGCAAGCACACTTCCCGGCATTAAATTGCAGTCCTAAGGTTTCAGCGGTAAGAGATAAAACATTAAAAATATTTTACAGCTCATTAAGAGAATTTGTAACCACGGCAATGTCGTCAGCATATGTCGTGGTTTTGATGAGCGAGCGATTTAGTAGCAAAATTTACATGTAATAAATATGAATGTGATGGCAGAATTGTTAGATTAGCTTTTTAAGGTGGTCTTGAAAGGGGAAGAAACTTCTGTGTTGGGGGCGCAGTTAAAAAACATAAAAAAAAGTCTATTAAAAAATGCGAGATGCTAAAAAAGTGAGGTAAGAGAAATAAAATAGATATTTGCTAATCTACTGGGAAACACACAAAAAAATTAACTAAAAGATCCAGGTATCAAACATTTATTTCACATGAATATAAGATATCCAATATGAGTCCGAGAGAAACTATTATAGAGTTAATTCCGTTTTGGCCTAAGTGAGCTCTTTGACCTTTTTCAGACGGGGCAACGTGTTGAAATGAACGAATATGGCAAACCCTTCTCTTTTATTTATAATTTTTTAGGGTTATTGCATATGGACGCAGGGATGCTGTATAGCCTGACAATTTTTTCTTTCTGTGCCAAATCGGCCACTAACAGTTGTTTACAACTTTTCCTGCTCTCGTCATAAATTGGATTGACTTCTTTCTACTCGGTGGGTTCTTTATTGTGTTTAGCTTGCATCTTTGCCATAGGTGATTGTGTATTTGTGCATTGGCTCTGTAAGGGAATGAGGTAATTATGCATATTTCATTACTGCTTCTCAATTTTATTCTCAACACAACATCCCACCAATGAATGGTCTAGGGTCATTCCATCAAAATACAACCAATTTTTTCGCGAACATCTTGGAAAAATCTTATTTTTTATAGGGTGTTTTTCAAGACATAAGAGAAAAACTGTCAAATTTTCAACTTCGTCCTTGAAGCCGGGAGCGAAATATGAAGGTGAACAGTTCCCCCCTTTGTGTGAACAAACGTTGGTAGATGCTCGTCTCCATGATATTGTCGATGCAATTGATTTATCAGAAACCCAACAACACTTGATAGACGAAGAAGATACTGACGTGGCCGAAGAAACCAGCGAAGAAGTTGAAGCAGATATGTCGAGGAAGGATCCTCCTGGTGAGCCTATACCAGCATTTAACATTCAATCCTGGAAGGCAAGTTGGAGGCGAGCTTTTTTTTACAGACTGGAGGTGAAGTAAAAGAAAGGAAGGCGAAGCTCAAGTGTGGGCTCATTGCAAAACTGGACAATGTCAAATGAAAACAAACCCACACTACTACGCTGGTGGAACGTCCTCATTCACTAACTTTGAAAAGCATCTAAATTCTTGCCATAAAGAAGAGTACAAACAGTACAATCCTTTCTCGTCGAAGGATTCAAACCAACCTTCTCTACTGTCATTCAACGTTCAGCCAACCAAGACGACGAAGCAACGCCAGATAAAATTGGACACAGAACTTGCCTTTACAGTTGCTGTCGATAATATTCCAATAAACATATTACGGTGACCATGGTTTCGCCAATGGGTAGAGGTAAGAACCAATAACTTTATTCCGAAATAGCAACTTGACTAAAACTGGTTCATTTACTGTAAAATTTAGTCTGGCATGAACGGTTACCAGCTGCCTGGAATTGATCGGATGAGAAACAAACTAATACCAAGCTTGATGGACAAGACCAGATTGGAAGTGATGAAGATCCTGCAAGCGTCGACTTCCTTTACAATCATCCTGGAGATCTGGTCATCAAAAAACATGTTTGACTTCATTGGGTTCACGTGTGTGTGCGTCAAAAAGGAATATGAAAGACGGACGGTTTTTTCGTGATTGGAACATTTCTCATTCAAAGGTTATTAACTCTTTAATCTTATGGGAGCGTTACATATAATTGTATTGTATCATTGGTTGGCTGGTATTTAAACGTTTTATTGCGATGAATTCAAATTTTAGGTGGCCATGGTAAAAACGGATGGAGGCATGAACATAGTAGCAAATACATTCGTTAACAACATCCCCGGATGGAATGACGAAGAGCAGTTTCCCATTGAAGATTCAGTCTTACATCCGCCCATGGCATCAACAAGAACAAGCAGTGTAAATCAACAAGAAGTTGAACCTATGGTCGAAATTGAAGTTTCTACAACGGATGATGATAATGAAAATGAAGAGGATCCACTTTTGCAGTTGTTTAAAGAGATGGGTGTTTCAAATGAAATGATGGAGGCTCTTGTGCAAGATGTAGAGGAAAACGGGGAATTTCAAGACGTAGAAGTTGAAATGGAAGAAATGATGCCCTCTACCGATTCCATACCGTGTGTGATCCTTCCACTGACGGCAAGTTCAACTGGGCAGGAAACCGACTACATCCTGTATTCGAAACTCCGTTCTGACTGTGTAGCTCATAAGCTACAATTAGTAATTAAAGACGGTTTTAAAGCACTCGTGGTAATAAAAAAAGAAATAGTAAATTGTAATTATCAACAATATCGTTCATTATTTTTTCTAGGGCGAAGCGGCGTTAGTGATTTCCCATGTCAGGAAACTCGTCAATTACGTCAGAAAAAGTGTCCTCAATACCGAAATGGTCTTCACTGCAGTTGGCTTCCGCCTCTCAGTCAAAAATGTAGCCAGTTGGAACAGTACCTACTTCATGTTCATGTTGATGAAGTTTCTCCAGGCGATAGATAAAGATCCTACTCTTTGTAGTCGTCTCAACGCGGTCAAAAAGCATGGTATCCTGATAGCCTTTCAACTTGTTTTGTAACGGGAGATGGTGGCCGTTTTAAAACCATTTGTTACCGCTTTAAACCATTTCCAGGTTGACTTTGAAACTATTGGAAATGTGATTCCTGCTTATATCGGACTGAGGAACAACCTCACTCTGACTATCAAGAATCGAAAGGAAGTGGTGAATCCGGCAAGTCAACTGGCGTCAATCGTAAAGAAAACCAAAGACTTCGTGCAAGCTCTGCGTGAATCTTTAGAACTTCGCTTTTCCCCTGTGCTATGTGACGTCAATTATGTTCTGGGTATTATTAAATATTTTAAATCCCTAGCTTCAATATCATTTGTTATCTATCTCGTTTTCATATCATAGAAACGATCTTCGATTCAAGATTCAAAAAGGGATGGATCAAGTTCTCGGGATACTATGAAGCTTCAGTGATGGAGGCGGTCATAGTGGAAGTTCAAATGCGATATCGAGTTCTCCGTACGTTCAAAGAGTGAATCATTACACAATTTCAATTTAACTATTCTCGATTGATCACAGGTGAGTGTATGGATGACCAAGCTGTGCATAATTTAGTGCAACCAGTTCCCTCAGCAAACGATGCAGCTGATGTCGCGAATGAGCGTGCTAGTCGACCATCGATCACCAGGAAAAGAAGAGCAAGCCAATCTTTGTATTCATCTGTTATTGAAACTCCTAGACCAGGATCATTTGGCCCTATAAAAGTTATTGATGAGCTTGACGCGTATTTGAATGAGCCAGGTGTTCCCATGGAGGTTACCGTGGATCCTGTTGACCCCGATAGTGAATTGCGTCCCACAAACCCTCTCGAATTTTGAAAAGTGAACAGTTGTCGATTTTATATCCTCAGCAAAATTGCCAGAGACGCTGCGTCCGTCGCAGCCTCATCCGGTTCAATTGAGCGGGCTTGTAGCACCGCTTCCGACATAATGTCGGCAAAGAGAAACGGAATAAAGCCCGATCTGTTTGCTAATTTTATGTTTATTAAATGTAATGCTTCACATGCTCAAAATTTGCAAAGGAAGATGATGAAGTAGAATTTCGATATTCTGAAACAGTTTTTCAGTTTAATGATATCTCATTTACACTTTTGCTTTACTTTTGTGAAAGAAATGTCCAGACTGCAGAGGTGCAGTGGCGAATAAAAAATTAAGAATAATAAAAAAATGAAGTATCTTGTATCTTGTATCTTATCTTATCTTATCTTCTACTATTTTGGAAAAAATCAAATCTATCTTATTTTATCGGTTTTTTCGTAGATACTATCTTGTTTTTTTTCTTAAATTCTGTGGTATCTTTTCTTATCTTATCTTTGAAAAGCTTCAAACAAAGTATCTCTTTCTTCAGGCTACAAAAAAGATAGGACGCACTGGTCGGGACAAGAACTTCAATCGATAGGGAAATTTGAATTTTCAGTTATTATTAATGATAATCATATTATTAACCATCACTTTAATGTTATGAACAACCTAAATGAACAATACATCTTAGGATTAGATTTCTTATCTAACAATAATGTGAAGATTAACACTAGAAATCGTAAAATATGTTATGATCACTTTGGAGTAGAACATAATTTTGGAAGTAATACCATGCCCATTTATAGCGTAAAATTTAGCAAAGCAGGCATCCATATACCACGAATCCCAATTGATAGAGAAAACGAAAATCTTACATAACAAGATTATCGTAACTTAGAATCCTTCATTCAATTAGACTTTAATAATAAAACTAAGCAGATAGCTAGGATTGATAAAAAAGTAGAACAAGCACTCAATGTATCAGACAAGATACGAACTAAAATTGAAATTTTACTAAAGAACCACGAAGGTCTTTTCGCAGACCAAGAATCCGACTTGGGTCTAGCTACACGAGTGAAACATCAAATCAACATAGGCCATAACGATCCCATTAATCAAAGACTACGAAGAACAACCGAATCCCTTAAACTTGTTGTTAAGACTAAGATAGAGGAAATGCTAAGTAACAAAGTAATACTAGAAAGCCACAGTTCTTTTGCTGCAGCAATAGTAATGGTAACTAAAAAAGATGGAGAGATGCGTATGTGCATCGATTACAGAGCTTTGAACAAAATTACTGTTAAGGATAAGTACCCTCTACCTAGGATAGATGACACCATTGACGCGTTGTGCGGATCTGTTTATTTTTCAACATTGGACTTACTAAGCGGCTACTGGCAGATAGCAATAGAAGAAAGTGATAAACACAAAACAGCTTTCATTTGTGAATTTGTCCAATTCGAATTTAATCGGACGCCGTTTGGTTTAACAAATGCTCCGAGCACTTTTCAAAGAGCAATGAATAAGATTTTGAAAACGGTATTGTACAAATTCGCATTGTTTTACCTAGATGACATCATAGTGTTCAGTAATTCAATTACTGATCATGTGACACACTTGGAAGCAGTTTTTAGACTTCTGAAACAAGCGAGTCTGAAGTTGAAAAGGAAGAAGTGCGAATTTTTTGAAGAAGGATTAGATTATTTAGGATACATCGCGTCCGGGAAAGGAACGCCAAGTACAAAGAAGTTAGACGCGATTATTCAATATACCGCTCCCAAAAACGTAAAAGAATTGAGCTCATTTTTAGGTCTAGCTAGCTACTACAGAAAATTTATTCGGGCTTTTGCTGATAAAGCCCACCCACTAACTGCGCTCATTAGAAAGTCAGCGGAATGGAAATGGGGGGAGGAAAAAAGGGACGCCTTTGAATGTATTAAGAACTGTCTCATCACTAGACCTGTTCTAGGTTATCCGGATTTTTCTCGACAATTTATCATCTACACGGATGCTTCAGGATATGGAATAGGAGCCGTCTTGGCTCAAATACAACCTCCACCTCAATCAGCGGATTTAGCGGAGTCCGACCGACAGTCCCACCGTGAATCAGACAGCGTAGAAGTCGTCATAGCCTATACCTCTAAACATCTGAACGACCGTGAGGCCAAGTGGTCAACCACAGAGAAAGAGGCATACGCAATAATCCACGCCATAGACGTGTTTAGTACGTACCTATACGGGCGTAAGTTTACCGTATTTACAGATCATAGACCTTTAGAATGGCTAATGAGTAAGACAGAACCAGCAGGAAGATTAGCTCGATAGGCTCTTAAGATCCAAGAATTTGATATCATTATTGGGTACCGACCAGGAAAGTCACACCAAAATGCTGACACTCTTAGTCGCACACCAATAGTGCCGTTAGCGAAAGTAGAAACAAGGTCAACAGGTACAAAACAGAAATCAGAAGCAAAAAACGAAAATGTAGAAGCCAAGGAAACTAGAACAAAACAAGTAATTTTTGAAATCAAAAGTGATCAGTCCAAGGACACGGAAAAATGGATCGAACTCCAACACAAAGACGAGTATTGCCGAGCAATATTACAAGAAATGGCAAAGGCCAATCCAAGTAAGGACGTTAAAAATAAACTTAAAATAAACGAAAAAGGATTATTAGCAGATGTTAGAGGAAGAACTGTAACGCCAGTAAGACTGGTACCACAAATTTTAAAGAAAAATCACGATCACATATTGGCAGGACATTTAGTAGTAGGAAAAACGTTGGCTAGACTTCAAAGACAGTACACATGGCCGTGCATGCGTACCGCCGTAATAGAATACGTTAAAAGTTGTTTGATGTGTAATAAAACAAAAACGGTAGGTGGAAGTATAGCACCATTGCACCCTTTGCCTTTAGTAGAAGAAGTATGAGAAAGGATTGCAATGGATAAAGCGGGCCCAATTCAAGAAAGCGCTAAGGGATACAGTTAGAGTACCTACAACTACAACAACTAAGCCTACAACTACAACTACTAAGCCTACAACCACATCATCTAAGAACGACTACAACTACCAGGCCTACGACTACAACTACCACGCCTACAACTACAACTACCACGCCTACAACTACATTTCTTAAGCCAACAACTACAACAACTAGGCGTACAACTACAAATACTGAACCTACATTGCCCTCAACTACAACTGAAACCACGTTCACTACAATATCATCAACGACAACTAAGGCAACAACAACAACAACTGAATCAATAAGCCATTCAACAACACATCACACAACAACTGAAAAAATAAAAGATCCTCCAGTCACGAAAGATCACACCATTACGGAAGTTGCAATAATGGAAATTATTGATGACACAGAACAAACAGCTCAGCAAGAAATACTCGAGGCAGCATTTTTAACACTAGAACAAATACCGGAGGTACCAATAAAAGGACACAAAGAAAGCGGTCTACCCGAAAATATAGATGAATTCAATTACAAGATCAAATTCGAAATTTCAAAAATACATAAGCAATATATAATAAGTATAGAAACAGAACACGAAAAGAAACTTGCCAAAGAAATCCGAGATGTATATTGTCAACTTTCGACGATAAAAAGAACTCAAGCCGTGATTCTGGCTCAAAGTAACGGCATTCTTGCTGCTTCAGCGCTTGTGTTACCCATTTGTACGAGACTGCAAGGCTTCGGACAAGCGATGACACTTCAACAGTGTGAAACAAATTGGATTTTTAAAATAATCCAAATGTGGATTTCAACCATTCTTTACCTACGAAGATTGCTTTTGGAAATCTCATTTGGTAAATTTAAATGGATTCCATCACACCTGGGAACACAATTCAACAGACGGAGAATTGGTAAAACAAAAAGCAAACATCCACATGCCGAACTTAGACCTGATCACGGAGTTCGAAGAGTTACACTTGAATGACTTCGATTACAGTTTGAAGAGCCATCAAGCGCATGAAACAATGAAAATGGAGCAATTGCATATCCTAAACGATTTAGTAGGCCTAATGCAAGAATTGGATTCAAAATCAGTTTCTGACATAGTGATGTCAGAAAAACAGGATAATCAGATAGGTACCATGTTTTCATGGTTCGACACATTAAAAATTCTTATTCTATCTATTATCGGATCCATTACATTCATCGTATGCCTACGCATGTTCATCATTTGTGACCCTTTTTTAAAGAATGATGGAAAAAATACACCAAACTAGAAGATTAAGAAGATATGGAATCAATATGGAAAAGACACACGAATTAATTTCAACGATTCAAACATTCAACCATCAGAAGAAATAATAGAACAACCATTCACTAGGATGACGGCTTCTACACCCCTTACCATGGAAAGACCCTCACAATCATGCCCAGCTCAACCAAGCGCACAGAAACAACGCAACATTTACCCTATTATGGAAGAAAACTGGGAATCAGACCAAGCTCGCAAATGCACAGGAAAACACACGACGTGCACTTTGTCCCACCCACACGTTGTGGGTTATGGAATGGTATGGGAAGACCTTTGCAGTTGCTCAACGGAAAATGAATAAAAAAACAACTAACCTTTACAAAAAATAAAAAAAGCAACAAGCAACAAACAAAACAAGCAAACACACAAAACGAACGTAGAAAGAAAAACAAAGGACCGACGTAAAAGAGCGCCAAGAAAAAACTAAAGGAAAAAAAGAAAGGAAATGCAGACAAGAAAAAAAAAATTGGAGGACCAATTTCTTCTTGTCGAAGGGGCAAAGGAATGTAATAGACCGCAGCAACTCCTCCTAGCAACAGCAACCCCACCCAGCAAGAAGGTCGTTACGAATGCAACCTTCCCTGAGGCTAACTGTTTATGATAAAAGTAAAAGTTATTGTAAACCCCTCCCTTCTTAACCTTCAATCTTCGGTATATAAGTGCATGGTTGTAACATCTTATTCAGAGTTGTCTATTGGCAAATACACAGCCTAGAAACCTTTACAGGGGATTGAAACCGGAGATTAAAATCGTGGATTGAAATCGAAGTTTCAAATCGGGTATTGAAATCGGGTATTGAAATTGGGGATGGCATTACATTGAAAATCAGGAATCGCACTGAACACGAAAATCACCGCAGTGAGGACAAATGCCCCGCATCGAATAGATGGAAAAGCTCCCGATCTACGTGGGGTCGAGCCCTAAAGGTGCAACATGGAATTGACGATTATTGTACTTGTAGTTGGGAGATGGTTCCCTCCCATTTCCCACCATATTATCCCACTTTTTTTGGCTTCTGTTCACCCCTCGCATTCTTTTTTCCATAACATTTGCTTGTAGGAGTCATTCGTGTGTGTGTGTTCCTATAAAGGTTAATCGGAATCCATGTGATATAGATTGTTGTAAAGAGGAAGCTACAATATTGTCGCGGGTGAAAATGGGAAACGTTTATCTCTTCACAGAGATGATTTACCCGCTCATTGAACTACGCTGCGACCGTGGGAATGAATCATCTCAAATAATCAGCGATAGAAGTAGATATGGAGACATGCGCTCCGGAAGATTGTAATTAGCATAGCAGTATAAATACGAGTGTAAAATTCAGTTAAAGAGGAGTTCCCTGGTTTCCCTAGAGGTCTTCAGACGCTTCTTCAACTTTTGGTAATGGTTATCCCCTTTTTGTTTAAGTAAAACCATTCTTTAGATTTAAGTCATCACTTGTTGTATTCATTTGTGCTTGTTCAAATACAACTCGTGTGACAATTGGTGGAGACGCAGCTCGTTACCCGTAAGTGACGAATTAGTGCTGCAGTGTGGCCATTGTTGAAGACGCAGCTCGTTGCCTAAGAGTAAACTAAGTCTTGCTGCAGTCATTCTTAGCCGATGCAGAAGAGGAAAAATACACGGCTACCTAGTTGCCCAAGAAACACCAACCGACGATTACATCCGCTTCGACAACTGTCAAGCGTTCCAGTAGAAACTTCGCCTACCCCAAACTCATCATTTAAGAGTGGAATTGCCGTTGGTGGTGAAGCCCAAAATTTGGAAGGTCCTTTTTCAAAAGACCATTCGATCGAAGAAGCTGACAGTGAGGGTGAATCAGTCAAGACTGCCAGAGACTCAGACTCGGATCCAGAAACTGAGGTCGATTTGCGAGCTGGAAGTCCAGTTATTCCAATCGGCGGACAACAATTTCTAGTGCCATCAGGGCATATTGTGCAGCCACAAATACAAGCTATGGCAGCTGTCAGAAAATTTATTAGCCCGCCTTTCTTTCGACGTATTCCGGATTAAGATGCGCCCCAATGGATGGAGCATTATGAGACCATTTCTTCCCATAATGGATCGAGCAACGATGAAAAATGTAATAATTTCAATATGTACTTGGACGATACTGCAAGAAACTGGTATCTGTGTGCAAGAATACCGAACGACTGGGAAGATACGATGACACAACCTGCAGCTGGAGGAAACCCCGCCACCCCTGCAGTTACCGGTCTTCGTTCGATGTTTTTAAAAGAGTTTCAATCGGACAACTAGGTCCTTTTCAAGAGAGAAAACTAAGGAGTAGATCACATTTTATGGATGAGCCAACTGTCAGGTACTCTTATGAAATCCTCAACCTTTGCAGAATGGTCGACTCGAATATGTCGGAAGCACACCGATTGGAGCATCTTTTTTCAGGCCTCTGGCCAGCTCTTCTTAGAAAAATTTATCCGTTGAAACCTAAAACATGCGAAGAGTTTTTAACACTTGCAAAAACTTATACGGAAGCGTCGCTTATGTCAGAAGCAATAGGATGAAAGGACGCAGCAATGGAACCACAGAAACCTCATGAGCAGTCACAAAACCTTTCCATCGCCTATCCAGAGCAGCAAGCAGAATTTATGAAGTCAATGCGTGAGTTAATACAAGACCCCTGTGAGAAATTAATGGCGAAGGCAAAAAAATGAACAAGAGAAAGCCAAAGGGCCCTTTAAGACAAAAGGGCGTACTAAACGGTAAATCATACTGTTTCCATTGCAAGAATCCGGGACACATCACCCTAACTGCTTCAAAAATCAAGAATCTCCAACTTATAAAGCTCCGACACGGGTTGCAGCACCAGCTACGACGTCAACGGTGAATGCAGCAGTACATCTGGCAAACCAAGCTCCTAACATACAGGAGGAAAAACACACACATGTTAAACTTTGATGGAACCAACTTGATTAAAGAACCTGTGTTTTGCGATGAGGTGAATGCGGCAGTGATTGATACTGGTGCAGCAGTGACAGTGATCTCTCCCGAATTATTAAAGAAAACACAATTCGTTCAGCAGCCATGGGATGGGTCCGGAATTTTTCTCGCGAACGATTCACTCACATTCACGACTCACGGAGAAGCCGAAATCATGGTGACGCACAAAAACAGATATGTGAAAGGAAAAGCAATCGTTAAGGCAATGTCAGGAATAGAACTTTTGATGGGAAAGGATTTTCTCCAGCAATTTGGATCTATACCGATTAATTACCAGGTGGAGAAACCTCTTCTCACTATGGGTGATTTACTGCTAATGGAAATCTCCCCCCTTTCGAAAGACGAATCAGAACATACCGTGTAAGTATCCAATCAACGTCAGGAAATTTCAGCGCATTCAATTTAACGAGTTCCAGCGAAAGTTTCTAGCAAACTGGAATTCCAAGAAGCGGAAAACACAGAAGAATCTGGTGAAGCTTCAGAAACAGATGCTGCGATTGAGAAAATGGATCAAAAAGTAGAAAAATTATTGGATAATTTGAAAAGCAGAATTGGAAAAAACCTGCAAGAAGATCATAGAAGTGAGGTGCTAAAAATTCTGAATAATTTCATCAGTTGTTTCGCATTTAGTGAAGATGATTTGGGGCACTGTACGTTGATGGAACATAACACTGGAGTTATCCTCCAATTCTCCAGCTTCCTTATCAGAGGGCCTCGAAGGAACGAGCCGTGATCCAAGAACATGTGGAAGAAATGTTGTGTCAGAGAATAATTGAACACTCTGACAGCCCTTGGTCTTCGCCTGTGGTCCTAGTAAACAAAAAAAATTGAACTTGGCGTGTTTGTGTTGATTATCGCAAACTTAATGCAGTGACCGTAAAGGTTTCATACCCGTTGCCTCGGGTAGCTGATACATTGAGCCGCCTGGAGGGGGCTACAATTTTTTCCAACATGGATCTCCAATCCGGATATCACCAGGTGCCAGTAACCAGCAAGGATAGACCGGAACGGCTGGAACGACTCCAATCAGTGCTGGATTGCCTTGCAAAAGCAACCCTGAAACTAAAATGGTCAAAGTGTTCATTTGCTAAGAATACATTAAAAGTATTGGGTCACGTCGTTACCAAGGAAGGTGTTGGTCCGGAACCTGAAAAACTAGAGCCGGTGGAAAATTTTCCACCTCCAGCAGTAGACCATTCAACAGCAAACAAAATCAAAAGAGTGCAAAGCTTCCTGGGAATATGCTCCTATTACCAACGTCACATCCAGAATTTCGCAGCCATCGCACGTCCGCTCACATCTCTAACAAAGAAAGACATTCCATTTATTTGGGGAACGGATCAAGTTAATAGCTTCAACGCTCTAAAAGTAGCACTTACATCAGCTCCAGTGCTAGCTCGTCCAAACTACGATTTACCGATGGAAATTCTACCGGACACCTACGGTTTCAACATAAGAGGTGTACTAGCCCAGCGCATTGATGAAGTCGAAAGAAGTGTGGTGTCCTACCAAGTTTCAATGTTTTGTGTGGGGTTGTCAAGTGAAAATGATCACTGAACATCAAGCGTTGTGTTGGTTAATAAGCAAGCGGGACCTCGCCGGAAGTTTAACACGTTGGAGTCTCTAGCTTCAGGAGTACTATATAACTACCGTATATCGTAGTGGGAAAACTCACGACAACTCTGACTGCTTCTCACGAAACCCATTTCAGCAGATAGAATTAATGGAGATGATCAATGTTTTATCGTTGCAGCCATTGAACCAAACGCATCGGACATCCTTTCTCCCGAAGAATATGGCTTTTTGTCAGCGAACAAAGAGCTCGCCGTGATTGGAACGAAAAAAACTCGAAGCTCGGTGATGGAAAAAAAGAGTGAAAAACAGAAAACGTTAGAAACAAAGAAACTGTTAAAGATGCAAACATTACAGAAGATTATGTGTACCTGTGGATTTTCGTGAAAGAATTTTGCAAGGTTATTATGATGTCATTATTTTTATGTCATTGAGGTATCAAACGGACTCTCCATTAAATTTTCAGTACCTTTTGAGAAAATGGGTATGGACCTGCTTGGGCCATTCCTTTCATCTCACAAGGGTAACAAAATGATAATTGATGCAGTGGATTACCTGAATAAATGGGTTCAGCTGAAAGCTATGCCAACCGACAAAGCAGATGATGTCACTGAATTCTTCGTTACCAAATTTTTCTACGCCATGGAGCTCCAGATCAAATTATCACCGATCGAGGAGAATGCTTCGTTGCTTAGTTAACTCAAGCAGTGGTAAAAAAAATTACACACCAACCACAAAACACCTTCCAGTTATAATCCTCAGGCAAACGGGGCTGTGGACAGAATGAATCATACGTTAGAAGCAATTCCTTCCATGAATGTTAGTACTGACCAGCGTGATTGGGATGAGACTCTAAAGTACGTGTTTCTCGTACAACACAGCCAGGCGAGAATCCACAGGATATTCTCCATTCTTTCTCCTCTATGGACGCGAGCCGAAATTACCAATCGACTTGGAGCTTGGCGCAGATCCAAATCAATTGTTGACAGAAGATCGCCTATTGATGGAATTATCGACATCTAGAGAAATGGTTAAAACTAGAATGGAAGAGGTGAAAACAAACAAAAGGAGAAGTACGACTCACATAATAGGGATCTATCCTTCCAATCAGAAGATCTAGTGCTAGTGTTCAAGCCATTCAGAAAAGTGGCAAAATCCGAAAAACTCCTTTGCCGATGGTTGGGACCTTTCAAAGTGTTGAGGAAAACCACGCCGGTGAATTTTGAGGGGATATCGGCAACAGAACGAGGGAAAACAGATAGTGTGCACGTCATTCGTTTGAAGCCTTTCTTTGAAGCTTCAAATGAATGGCAGCTCCCACAAGAAATAGCTCCAAACAATTTAAAAGAGACCGCTTAAAAACAAAAACAAAGGGAAGATCTTGAAATTGAATCACAAGATGTACCTGTAGTTACCAGCACTCAAGCGGTAGCATACAACGAAGAAGAAGTTACCGAAAATCCCACAGCAGATGGCGTCATGGTCACGCTTCCACTTCAACCAAAGTAGCACCAGCTCAAAGGCCCATCCGTAACAGAAGACCACCTGCTAGGTAACTAACTTGCTTGGTACCATTCCTGATGCTCCTGGTTACAGTCTTCAATCCACCAATGGTTACGGCACTGATCCTGTAAGAAAACACAATTTTTAAAGAACATAGATGAACGTAGAGGTCGCTTTCAGTGCATCAGAATGGACAATCGTGACTGACCTCGATTTAGGGACGGCTGGAGCTGCAATAGCTTACTTGCAACAGAAAATTCTCCAACAGCAAGCAGTAGCAGACAAGTGGAAGCAGCAAGGGTCTCGTTCCCAAACAATAGCAGCCAAAATAATTTTCAGCAAACTACGAAGTTTCTCGAAGGAACTGGGGAGTGTGACCAAATTCACGACCGTGAAAGAAGCCTTGAACACCAACCCAAGAAACCGACGTAGGTGGATGAGCTCTCAAATGGCTTTTTGGCGTTTCAACACAGCAAGACGTAGAATAATTAAACAGTCAAGTGCAACCGGTTAAGCTGAATCAAAAGGAAATGATACACATTATGGAAAAACAAGCTACCATTCTGAACGAATCATTGTGGGAATCCATAGACAACGCTCAGACGATTAGAGAGCGCCGAGGCCAGTTCGCGTCCTTGCAAGGCGTTACAGCACAATTATTAGAGTGGAATACTAAACTAAAAGAACTTGACTTAGACCATTTCGAGTATTTCTTCCAGCTGGACGACACATTTGAGGCGCTGAATTAAATACTGAAATGGCTACACCAACTTGCCGATAGTCTCAACATAGGATTCAGTCTATTAGCAAATGGGCATTTAGTCCCTCAAATGGTTTCCCCAGCACGATTTATCGCAGTGATTAAAAATGTTAACCGACAATTACCTAGAGGATGGTCAATTTCTAGCGATGAACTTTGGGTTGCTTATCGCGAATCCAAAGTCACGGTGGCGGCACGGGAACATCATTTCAAGATCTTCATTCAGGTTCCTATCTTCGATCATGCTCAACAGTATCAACTGTACCAGATCACCAATCCGCCGGGGGCCACGGATAATGGAACGCATAGTGTCAACTTAAGTAACTTACCAACTTTCTCGCAGTAGCCGCTGGAAATTCCAGGAATTTTCAAAGGACGAGGTCTGGGAGTGCAGTAAAATAGGCCGATCGTAATGCAAATTCCATACGGGCATCAGCAAACAGAACGCTCGCAAGTCCTGCGCCATAGCAGCATTTATGAACGGTGTACCTCGAATCAAGACGCAGTGTCGGAATAAATTTGCGGATTGGCGAGATCCAGAAGTCGTACACATTGGAGAAAATCAATGTGCTTTTTCGGCGACGAAAACCGCACGACATAGTACTTTCATGCCCATCCAATGTTGGATAACCGCCCCTAAGAACAGTAACATTACCAACAGCTGGAATATTTGAAGTACACTTGGGTTGTACGGCGAGAACAGAAGATTGGGTCTTCCCAGCCGACATGCAAGGAAACATAGAACCCTTGATCCTGCAAGCGGTGGTGCTGCCATCTGCCAACGTTTTTTCGCAGGACCCAGCCAGTAACAGCAGCGGGAAGCAGATCATCATCGAAATCCCGCAGGAGAACACGAGTTCGATAGACATTAGTGAATTACTCCAACGAAATGACCGCGCAAGGTTGGCAACTGAAATGACGGGGGAGCAAATTCACAACCTCGTGACCGAAGTGGATAAACAGATGGAGACATCTTTTGCCCGATATCCCTATGAATTAATAATAGTAGCTTTAGTATTGAGTATGGGAATAAATTTTTGGGGTATAAAATTTACCTACTTAGTTAAAGATTAGCTGCTCACGAACAGCACGATGTGGTCAGCCTACCACCCGAACACCGCGGGAGGGTGGAACTGGAAATGCAGAACCTGTAAAACAATAATTCCCTTTCCCGTAGTTATTATGTACCTGTAGTTATCATGTGCCATTGTGCCAAGCTTAGCCCATAATGCCCTCTAGCGTAGGAACAAGAGAAAAAAAGAGTTGTGTTTAAAAAAATGTATGGAAATCTCAAAAAGTAATACCAGATTGCAATTGACAAAGGAAAAAATTATATGGCTTCGGATTCCGTATTCTCCCCCCAGAAGTCCAAAACATGCAGTGTGACCAGGCGGACTGCCAGCCGAGCCTACACCATGGAGAATAGAAATTCTGGATGAAAGTCAGAGCGTTCTGGGGTCGGATGATAAACATCTTCACCTGACTCAAGCCACCACAGAAGTCTAGCATAGTTGTGGGAATAAAAATCACGATACTTCGCATAGCCGGGATACGTGCTAAAAGAGGAAGAAAGCAAAAAACAAAGTTAAAATCATAAGGAAGAAACTGCCCAAAACACAAATCGAAACGTACCTGTAATAGAAGTCCAATTCCAAAACTTCCACTGAAAATGGCGTAAGATCGAAACAGGTACCCGTATCCTTAGCCTCGTTTAGGAGTGTCTCAAAAAGCCTTCGATCCCTCACGTTGAGGCGACGATACCGGCTCACCGGATTACGAAGGCAATCTCAGCGAAGCGCACAACGGAAACGTCGAAGTACCGCCAATCAGAAATACATCGGAAAGGGTGAAAATCTTAGAATACCTGTATCACACCAAGATAAAAAATGAACTGTGCCAGCAGAAGGGATGTACCCTATTTTTATTCAGTTTCAACAACCTTCGCGGATCACAATCATTGCCTGTCAATTCAATTTTGTACAATTTTTCATTGGTGTTATAGTTACCGTTTACAAGGGTGACCTTCCTGCTGTTATCACAGGTAGATTAGTACAGTCGGGTCGCCTGTCTTGAAGAAAGTGGACGTGTCGCGGGTGAAAAATGGGAAATGTTTATCTCTTCACAGATATGATTTACCCGCTCATTGAACTATGCTGCGACCATGGGAATGAATTATCGCACAATACCAGCGCTAAAGGTAGATACGCAGACATGCGCTCCGGAAGGGACTCAATTAGCATAGCAGTATAAATGCGAGTGTAAAATTCAGTTAATGATGAGTTCCCTGGTTCCCTAGAGGTCTTCAGAAGCTTCTCCATCTTTTAGTAATGGTTATCCCTTTTTTTAAGTAAAACCGTTGTTTAGATTTAAGTCATCACTTGTTGTATTCATATTCATACAACTCGTGTGACAATATCAATTCATTAATCTTAACCTCCTGTTACATAGTTCATAATTTTCAGTTCATTAATTCAGGAGGTGATGGTATGGCGTTAACGTGGCAGGTACCTCTTGGTTTTTTTTACCCCGAAGAAAGGGTTCATTTCTTTTTGAAATAATGTCAAATACACATAGTCACGCACGACTAGTTGAACAATTGAGACGATAACACCTGCACTTTTTCAATGAGTATAGTCGACTGTTATAGACTAGTCGTCGTATCGTAGTCGACTGTTTAATGCAGCCTTGAGGTCGGACAAAAGCAGACGACACATTTACTAGCCATCATTAAAAATTCCCTCCTCCACCCCTAAAAACATTCATTTATGTTATTGCTGCTTTTCAGTGATTGTAACAATGGAAGTTCTTTTTTGTTCGTACCTTCCATATTTGTGATTGTCACCCGCGCTACACTATAGTTGCAAATTTTGTAGATTTTTCTACACTTTTCAAAGGGTACAACAATTTGCGCACTAGTTAGCTACCTATAAACCATGTATAATCAAAGACTCAAAGCCCTCAAAACATGTCGCTACAGTAAGCTAGGTACACTTTAATATTAACTGAGTGCCTCTAGCCGTAGCTTTCTAAGCAAATGTACATGGTTAAAAAACTGAAATCATTGTCATCCACTAATTTTCGCACGAGAAACCCCCCCAAAAATCATTAGCTAAACGTACCTATGCGGATATTATTCACTGTAAACGAATTGTGCTGGTTTTTATGAATCAACACTGTTAGCCAGAAATTACATTTGTAAAGATAGAAAAATTTGCTCAATGTTAGTGACCTCCTAACCGACGAAAGCCGTTACAAAAAATTAACAGTGAAGACGTCACTTTTTACGGTACCTTGATATTGTCACATTGGACTTGATCTAACTATTCTATTTTTCCCCGATACGGAATAGACCAATACAAGGTGAAACAATATAGTGAAAAAGAGAAAAGAATAAAACGTTACTCAACTTCTTAGTCGTCTAGCAAAACTCTCGCTAAGAAAAATTAAGATGGGTTTTATACTACTTTTGAATTTACGCCCCTTTCCTGAGGTTATATAAATTCACTGTGTTTCTATGGCTATTTAAGAATTTCCTACTTATCTAGGAGTAATAAACGATTCTTCGTGGAAAGTTTTAGTGTTCGTAATTACAACGTTAACTGTAGCATCTCTAGGAAGAGAAACCACATCTACTATTGTCTCCTCTCTTCAAGACAGGTGACCCGACTGTACTAACCAACGGTATGAAAGTGGAGTAATGTGATTTAAAAAGGGGGAATAACAAAAGAACTCGAAGAATTTCCTGAAGGCTATTGATGGATAGTTGAAGACAGGTAACAGCGCGAGATAAAACAAGGTTGCGACGAAGTTTGTAACCAAACCTTGATAAAATATTATCGGAAAGAAAAATCAATAACACTATGAAATAAGAATCCGACTGTTCCAAACTGAGTGTGGAGTGATCTTTTAGCTTCGATAGGAAAATGTTAACTTATTCTGACGTATTAGAAAAGTTCGTTTTTTTAGGGCGCTCTTGTGCGATTCGTTGACGCTACGTTTGACAATCGCCGGATTCGTTACAGCCGTCTGTATTCTAGTGGCCGTGCGTTCTTCCTAGACGTGCTGGCTGAAGTTAAACGAACTGACGCCCAGCTGAATTTTTCTCCACCCTTAAGTACGGTTTGGTCAGGGGATTTTCCTACAAGTAAGAGACAAAGTTTTTTATTTCCAACTTTTCTTTAGTAAAAACTTTTTTTTTATTTTCAGCAAGTATTCCAGGTACTCGAAGTATCTGGAACTGGTTTTCCTGACTTATGCGCGCCTTCTTTGTTGGTTTAAATCTGATTAAGACATTTACCACCCGACTCCACACAAATCTGAATCCTCTATGAAATTATCCAAGCTGAGACGGACAACCGCTTCGCCGCGCGTCAAACGTGGAACGACGTTTTGGTATCGTTCTACACCGATAATCTGGGACCAGGCGATTTTCACTTGCTGCGGGAGTTTTCCTATAGCTTCACTACCCTTCTTGAGTATGTAGAAATCAGTTAAACAAAGAGTGATGTGGGTTTTTTCTATGTCGAATTTTAAAATACGCTTTGTTCGTTTGGAAAAGCATTTTTCTTTCTTGAATACGAAATGAGTTGTTACACCTCTTACATCTCCGATTCTTCCCTCCCGTTGTCTCCGGCTTGAGAGCTGTCATACTTCTCATGGGCAGCTAATCGTACACCAAGCGTATACAATTTGTATGCCAGGGAAATTATTTCTAAGGCAAGACGAAAAATTTCTGTTACTAATTCATAAGGGTAACGTAAAGGAGACCCTTCTTTTTGTATTGTTATTACAAGGATCAGATTGTGGATTTGTTCTACTGTCATTTCCGTTGATAGGGCGGCTTGAGCGTTTCCATGTAGCAATTGGCTGATGATGTCAACTGAAGATGTGTTTTCTCGCGTTAGTTCAACAAAGGTATGCTTTTTGCTGTCAGTGGTATTGAAATAAGGAGAGATAATTTTTACTGAAGCCAGGACAACTACTTGTAATTTTGGCGCCGTTATGTTGCCTTCCATACTAGCTGGGAGAACCCATTCTTCTGTACGAGTGGTGCATCCCAAAGGTACTTCAAACATTCCTATTGGTAGTAATGCTGTTGTTTTGAGTGGTGGCTGCTCGCCACCAGATGGACATGTAAAAATAATTTCGTACGGCTTTGTTGCTGAATAAACCCATGGATTGGCTCTTATGTAAACGATTTCAGGACCGAGGAATTCGTAAATTTCTTTCTATATTGTGTGTTAATTCTTGGTGAGTCATTCAGGAACACAGCTATTGCACAGGATTTTTTAGCAGTTCTCTTGCTAATACCGGTGCGAAACTTGCATAAAAGGCATCCTATCTTGCTGGAATCTTGAACATAATCTTTGGAAAAATCCAAAAACGGTTCGAGGTCTGTGAACACAGCAAGGTAATCTGCGAATTTCCAAACAAGACGCCATGAGTTTAATTATTGGTTACTCCCGGCAGGTTGATCATCTGAAAGATCTTGTATTGCTGGGAGTGGTCAAAATAGGAACATGTATGAAGTGGCGAAATGAATATTCCATTGCTGCAACAAAGACAGTAGATTCTCGGTAGGCGACCCAAAGTTAGTCACTAGAAATATACCATCCTCTTGGTAATTGCCCATTGATTGTTTTGATGACTTTATTGAATCTAGCTGGGGAGAAGACTTGAGGGGCCAAATGCACATTGGCTAGTAGATTAAAGCCGACGTCGAAACTATCGGGCTGTTGTTGTGGCCACATTCCGATTCCTCCTTAGATACATTCCTTCAAACTTTTCATCCAGTTGGAAAAAATACTCGAAGTGATTCAGTTCTAGGTCTTCTATGTCAGCCCTTCTTCCCATTATGTTCGTCGTGACATTCTTTTAGCATTGAGTACTGGCCTCGTAGTTTTCTGATTCGTTTTGCGTTACTTCTGGTTTCCCATAGTGATTCATTTAAGACTTTTGCTTGCTTGTCGAAAATGTGGATTACTTCTCGTTGATTTCAAGAGAAAATTTATATTTGACCGTTCAGTTCTTCCAAATCCTTCTGTGTTGATACTCCAAACAGCCATTCAAGGATTGATTTTTCCCCATCGACGAGACTTTGACGGCTTCTTTGATTCGTTTTCAGTGCTTTATTGATTTGTGATAATCGATTGGCCACGTTCTCCATCCTTGTTATGAAAGATTGCATCCTGCTGGCGATCCTTTTTGCAGTTATTTATTTTAGGTCTGGAATCCTGATTCTCCCATCTTTCTGCTACTTCTGGTTGTTGCAGTATTTTCTGGTGACTGCCACTCCATAGTGACTTCGGGAAATAACTTCATTCGAGCAACGTGAATAATATCTGATTTCCCTCGACCGGTTGCCGATATTACTTCATAGTTCCCAGGTGTAGTTTGTCTTAACACTCTGAACGGTCCTAGAAAACGATGAAGAAGTTTTTCTGATTTTCCAAATTTGGGAAGGGCTTGTAGACCAGCACTAGATCTCTTGCTTCGAAGGATAAATCTCTGTAGTGAGCATCCTACACTTCATTGTATTTATATTGAACACGCTCCATTCTTACCTTTACCATTTCTCTTGCTTCAGTTAGATAAGCTTGTAGGCGATCTGCATAACTCATTGCAGCGTCCTTTTCTGTCAGCAATGGGTTGGGAACGGCGTCTAATTCCAGGTCGATAGGAAATCTGGGATCACATCCGAAGGAAAGGAAAAATGGTTAGTACCCTGAAGACTCTTGTTTTGCCGTGTTGGATGCAAAGAATAGGTATTGAAGAGTGCGATCCCAATCACGTTGGTCACTGCTGACGTACATTGACAGCATTGCTGCCCATGTATGGTTCATCCTTTCTACCACTCCATTTGCCTGAGGGTGATAACTTGAAGTTGTCTTGTGGTTGGTATGCAATTTCTTGACAACGGCTTGCGTAAGATCGGAGGTAAAGCGTTTTCCACGATCCGTCATGATTTTTTCTGGAGCTCCGTGACGCAGAAGAATTTGATTGACAAAAAATTGTGAACCCTTATCTGCTTTTCCGGTGGGCATGGCTTTTAGCTCAACCCATTTTGTTAGACAGTCGACTGCAACGATGATCATCTTGATTCCTTTAGTAGACAGTGGGAACGGGCCTAGTAGGTCAATGACTTTATTTTGGGATGACATCTCTACTTTTATGCATTGCAGAAATCATGGAGGTTTGTCTGGGACCCTTTTCTGCTTTGACAACGTACGTGTACAAGTTATGTCAAGTGCCATCTTCAGCAAACGATAAAAAATCTTGTGTAGCGTACGGTAGATGGCAAGGTGACCAGACACTACGTCGTCATTATGGTATGCTTGTAGAATTCTTTCGCGGGTACACACAACCTTCTGCAGTTTTCCACGTTTTTAAATGTCTCTTTCTATAACTTGAGACTCTGGACTCTCCACTGGCGATCACAAAATGCTTTACTCAAGTTTTTATGTTATAGAGTTTCAAAATAAGCTGATTCCAATTACGACAGGCTTCCTGTTTTTCGGCTAACGTCTCGTCTTCTTCTTCGGTAAGTACCGGAGAAGCTATTGCTCTGACGATGAAACAACAGTCTTCTTCTAACTCTTCTGCGTTTGGTAGTGGATTTCTTGAGAGACAGTCTGCGTTGCCCTGTGCTATTCGATAGTTATATCGTACTCCTGGAATGATGGACTCCAACGTGCTAAACGGCGAGTGGGGTATCTTTTGCTCATTAAACCACATAGAGCTTGATGGTTGGTGACCATTTTCACTTTGCACCCCTTACAAAACATCGGAACTTGGATTACACTAGTGCAAGACACCCTTTTTTGTAATTGAGTAATTTTTTTCTGATTTGGTCAAAAGCCGGCTGGGGTATGCCATAGAACGTTCGCTTCTTCTATGCGTTGAACCAGTATGCCTCCTAGGCCGTAGCAAGAGGCACTAGGAAATATTTCCATTGGTAAGTAGTAGTTGGGGTGAACTAAGAATAAAGCTGAGGTGAGTGCTGGTTTTAGGGTATTAAAGCTGTTAGCCTGATCTTCTCTCAACGTGAAAGGAATTTCTTTCTTTGTCAGCGTAATAAAAGGGCGTACGATGGATGTGAAACCTTGGTCGTCGATAATACGAGCACAAGCCCAAACAGCTTTGCACTCGTTTAACCTTGTTTGCGGTTGATTGGCCTTCAGTTGGGGATGGGAAGTTTCAAACTGCTTCAAGTTTTTCGGGACCTGGTGCAACCTTTTCTTTTGTAATGAGGTGTCTTAACACTTTAAACGTGTGTTCGATGAATGAGCATTTTGACCATATTAATTTCAACGATCTAAAACACGAATAGCAGCCAAATGACCGCTGTAATTTAAAGCTAAAACAAGGTAAATCAAAAGAATGAAATATAAAAAAATTGAACACCTGCCATCAATACGAAACGATGACGGTCACCCTACCACCTGGTGGCAAGATTGCGCACTGACCAATGATTATTGAAACTTCAAGACTGCTTTTCCATCTGTAAGGAGCGGACGGCTCCCTGTAGGAGTAGCTCAGTCTCTCTCTGCTCTTACAAGAAGATAAAGGATAAGGATCCAGCCGAACGAGAGACTTGGTAAGTATGGTAATGGAAAAAAGAAAAGTGAAACTTGAGTAGGAAGAAGGTCGGTTTTGGGAGTAGCCATCCCCCACTAAACAAGTAAATTTGACGTGAGTCCCAGTTGCAATCCCGATAGTTTCGAAATTAACTACCCACGGGGTAGTAACTTAGAAACGATTAGGACTGTGCGAAGCTTCGCGTAAATGGTCAGGTGGGGCTTTCTTCTGCTTAGAATTGGGGAAGCAAATCGAACTTTTCCAGTTTACTTAAGTTTCCACACTCAATTTCTTTGTGTTCTTTGCGTCCATCAGCAAAAACCATAATTCCATTCAATGAGGAACTTCCTCCTCCATCTACGGACCAAAAAGGAGCACGGGCAGGGCCTCGGGGACAGTTCCCGAAGGCGCTCAACCGTGAATACTTTAAGCTTATTCTAGTTCAAACATAGGAAATTTTCTTACATTATAAAATTGTTGCTATATTATCTTTGTTCACACGCATAAAGCAGTAGATCCTCTACTTATGAAATTTTTGCTCATTTTGAATATTCGTTTAAGTATTTCTTTTTATGTTGTACTGTTTATTTGGCATACCTCTCAACATTAAGGAAGGCCATGTTTCATTAATATATTGAAGAGAAATTGATCAGATACGGACGAGGAGTAGTTACAGAACGTGCAGAACTCATTGAATCATCATCACTGGAAGTGCAGGATAGTTCACTGGTGCAAGGGTAGGTTACGTAGCTGCAGGATAGCCCATTGCTGCGGGTGATGTAGGGGCCAGTTGGGCAGGAATGCTTATTGCTTCAGTCATAGCTGCCGGTGGTTGTCGGAAATCCCGACGGACGAAGCTCACAGCCCTCGTCCGGATGACAACCCTTTGGCCAAAGCAGGCTAGACTCAGACGAATTATCCTCGGTGGAATGCCGCGCCACCGAGGATAGGGAACTCCATCAGCGGAAGCAAGTGACTTAAGACAGTATACGGCTCGCAAGAACCGTAGCTAAGAGGCTGGAGCGCGAGACTGTGTTATTGGAACTGCCTGAGTGCTTTTCCATATATATGGAGACACCTGTTGAGGGTGAAAGGAACGACGTGAGGGTTGAGCTCATTGATGCGGAGCCTGCAGAGTTAAGGAATATAGGTTTAGTTCCCGCAGGGTTATCGAGAAGGTTACTGATCGATAACCGGCAATCATCAGAAGCTGATGCCCTCTATTCCCGGATCGGACGCTCGGATAAATCAGACAACGGTGTAGTTTTCCGTGTAGATAAGGGGCTGTCAAGCCATGCAAATAAACTCACTTTTCTTCACCGAGTCGTTGCGTTATTGTCGAGTTATTCTTGCTCCTCTAACACCCTTGATTTCAGATAAGTTCCAGAGGTCCATCTGCCATCGTCTCCCTTAAGCCTGTCAGCCGCCATTCCCGCCGTGCCAGCCTGCGATCGAGCCGACCGTCCGGAGCCCAGTCATCAGCGCATTAAGAGTAAGACTCTTGCGGCAACATCCTCTGTTGAGCCCCATAAGGCTCAACAGAGGATGTTGTGAATCGGTCCCCAGTTATCAACAGGCTCCCAGTGAATCGGTTGTGAACTTCTCCCTCTCGTCAGTCGACGGAACAAGCTAGTTTGAAGTCAAACACGCCTACGCCGTTGACGATTTGAAGGTGACACCGAATCCTCCAATCAACCCTCGTCAAATGGAGTCCTGGACACACCTACGTGTCCCGAAGGCAAAACCCGAAGACGTTGGTAAATTGATTGGACTCGACGTAGCAGAGGCCCAAGACCACATAAATTCCGTCTAGCCACCTATCGCTTACAAAACACCGTTTAGTTAGTGCCTGGGTAGTCAAACGGGCCCGCCACAAGATGGACGTCCGTTCATTGTCCATATAGTATCAGAGGAACGTCCCGAAGACCTCAACGAGATAGTCAAGAAATTATGGCAGCTGGAGGCGAACGAAGTAGACATGGAACAGCCTTTTCTCTCCGTTTTCTCGTTAGCCTGCTCGGTGTCCTACTAAGCTTTCGAAGGAACCTAGTACCGGTCGGCGCAGACATCGAGAAGATGTTTCACCATGTGAAGGTCCCAGTAGAAGATCAGGCGACCTACCATTTTGTCTACCGGACGCCTGGCAGTAATCAAGCACCGTTAACGTACCAAATGACAGTCCACGTCTTTGGATCAGTATCTTCCTCAACGACCTGTATCTTCGCCCTCAACCGGACTGCTGACGATCATCGTGACCAGTATCCAGAGACAGCAGATAGCGTCTGAAGAAACTTCTACGTTGACAACACCTCGACTCCTTCGATTACGAAGACGGGACAATAAAATGGGCCCGCCAAATGAAGAAACTCTTACAACTTGGCGGTTTTAACCTAACAAAGTGAACGTCCTCATCAAGGAAGGTGATATCGGCTCTACGTGAGTTCGGTCTGGCCTCACCAACACTGGACCTTGATTTGGAAAAAATTGCCCATCGAGCGAACACTTGGAGTAACGTGGAACGGGGAAACGGATATGCTAACGTTCAAGATACGAAAGCAGAACAGCCATGACGTTCTCACCAAAAGGAACTCCCTTAGTATTATATTCAGTGTCTACGACCCGTTGGGACTCCTCGCTCCGGTGGTTTTCTTGATGAAGTCTCTTCTGCAAGACATATGGACGTACGAGAATAGGATCGGCTGGGACGATCCTATCCCCGAAGAATGAGGCCAACAAAACTACTGGTACGAGCACCTGGAGAACCTGGAGTTGCTGACGTTGCCAAGATATTTTCGACATCATGGTGGACGTTCGATGCAGCAGCACCTGCATGTATTCACGGATGCAAGCACAAAAGGATTTTTAGCTGTGACGTATTTCCGCTTCGTCTTCGAGGACCAGTCGATCACCGTATCCTTCGTCATGGCTAAAACCCACGTAACACCAGTAAATGACCTCACGATCCCAAGATTGGAGTTGCAGGCTGCTATTGAAGGCTTAAACATCGCCCTAGTAATCTGTCGGGAGCTCGAGACTGACCTACGTGAAGTTACTTTCCACAACGACTCTCAAACTGTATTACGTTGGATCCATTCCCGTACTTGCCGATTTGAAACCTTCGTGAACAATCATATTGGCAAGATCCTCCGAAACACGAATCGAAGATATTGGCGTCACGTTTCTGGAGTTAACAAAATCGCGACTTGGTGTAGTTCTGGCATCGACCCGAAGAACGTCGACGAGTTGGTGAAATTCCACGAAGGTCCATCGTTCCTGAAACTCGATCCGTCGATGTGGGATACTTGGGAAGAGATAGATGACCAGATAGATGACTGCATGAGAAAATATTCCAGCCTTCTGAAGATCCAGAGAGCTATCACTTGGTGCAGGAGGTTCGTGACAAATACGAGAGCGAAGATGGGCACTTGCAAGCCCACCGTTGGAGAGTTGACGACCGAAGAAATGTCGGTGGCTTTAACACTCTGCATTAAACGCGCTCAAGAATTGGCATTCGCCGAAGAAATCTACGCCTTGAAGAATAACCTGGGGTTGCCTCTGAAGTCAAGCCTCCGCCTTTTCAGCCCTTTTCTGGATGAAGTAAGACAGCTACGTGTAGGCGGACATATACTACAGGCTCCAGTCGATTATTCCACGAAGCATCCCATCCTGCTTCCAGCTGATCAACTCCTGACGCAGCGGATTGTATGGGATCATCACACACGGAATCTTCACATCACATCGAAAAGATTACTGACGGAGTTACGGACACGTTATTGGATAATCTCTGGGCGCAAAGTCATCAAATCAGTCGTCAACACCTGCTGGCCTTGCAAGCGTAGGTTATCGAAGCCCATTCCGTCACTCATGGCATCATTACTTACATCGGCTTACTCCCTATCTTCCACCTTCCACATATACGGGAGTCGATTACTTCGGCACTCTAACAGTACGAGTCGGTGGAAGAGGATGTAGACACGAAAAACATTGGGTGTGCTTGTTTACGTGCCTTACAACGAGAGCCGTTCACTTAGAAGTCTCAGAGGGTCTCAGTCTCGAAGAATTCCTTCTCTGTTTTTACCCGGTTGTGAGTTTACGTGGAAAGCCGAACGTCGTCTACAGTGATAATGGAACCAATCTCGTCACTGGAGAACAAGAACTTCGCCAGGCTCTAATGGAATTGGTACAACAGCACCAAGAACTGCTATCGAAATCGGCGTGTCAACAAATTAAGTGGTATTTATCTCCCCCTCAAAGACCCCATTATGGTTGAGTTTGGAAAAGAATAATGCAATCGTGCAAACGGGCTATGAAAGTCAGTGTGGGAAATCGTCTGGTTACCGATCGAGTCCTCAGAACGGTAATCGCAGAAGTAGCAGCCCTCTTAAACGCCCGGCCACTAACGCACCTCATTATGGATTAAGAAGATCCCGACCCGTTGACACAAAATCATTTTCTACATGGAGGAGTCCGTCCGTATGTTTCGTTAAAACTGGGACATGTCGAAAACTTGGACGACACCGCTAAACAGTTTCTTCAGAGTCAGGCCATCCTTCAGCATTTTTGGAACAGATGGCTACGTGAATACGTACCACAACTGAAAGAAAGAAGAAAATGAACCGAAAATCGGCCAAACGTCACCGTCGGAGATCTGGTACTTGTAATCGAACCGAATATCCTACGTGGACAGTGGCCATTAGGAAAAGTGATCGAAGTTCTACCTAGCGAATTGGAAATCGTTGTTCGAGTGGTAAAAGTCAAGATCAGCAATCGCAAAAACCCCTGTATTCGTCCAGTGACTAAGCTTTGTGTTATGGCTACGGCAAAAGAGCAGGACGTTTACGTAAAAAACGAAAATATTGGGTCGTTAGAATAAAAATCGGTGTCGTGAAGTTAAAAATGTACTTTAAATAGTAAAACTCTTGTATAAAAGGTGAAATTCTCTGTATGAAATGTAAATTGAGGTATAAGTTGTAAAAAATTGTCAAATGTCAAATGTCAGAATCGTCAAATGTAAAATTGGTATAAAGTCATATGTAAAAACTGTATACAAAATTTAAACCCCAATGTAAATATCGTAGAGGTCACTGCAAGAACGTTGCAAAATTTTCCAAAAACAACGCCATCTATATTAAGTTCAAAGGGCTAAGGCTAAAATTTGGTCGCTTACTGTTTAGCACCTGACTGTTTAGGGAAATTGTTTTGTTTCCTCAGACTAGCAGACGACAGTTATCCCCTTGAACTTGTAGTAAGCACATGTTAAAGTGACCTCCTCTGCCCCAACGTGCATCATGGCCGAGAATCCACCTACATCTGCTGCATCAGTTCAATAAAAGTTAGAGAAGTCTCGTGAGTGTGAAGAAGAGTGTGCGAGTAAACTTCAGCTACTTTGGCAAGATCTTTTGAAGGTCCGAACGGTGGCCATCGACGTGGTTCTAGCCCACCAAAAGGACGTTGTCAAACTCGACGAGGAGCTGGAGGAGAACGCAAAGGATTTGAAAAACGTGCACGTTCACTTTTTTCCGAATGTGAAACCCTGCTTAGCGGTTACGTTGGCTCCCTGTTACGTAATCGGGAGAAAGCAGCGGAAAAACCCCCAACTCTTCCGGACGCCCCACGGTTCGTTTCGCCCCAACATACCCCAACCATCTTCTGCTTTTTTAGTACCCCCCTCGGAAAGCCGGGTATGTTGATCTGCGGCCGTCAAATCTCGGAGTGCGAGGATATCATGCTGAGGACCAATTGGGAGCGAATGGAGCTACTTTTCGCGCAACACCAGTGCTTTGGATGTTTCTTACCGTTGTCCGTCGCCGGGCACTTCAAACTGGCTTATTGACCTCATCCGCGCTGCTGTGCCATGTGCGGCACTAGGGATCACCATCAGATCCTTTGTGCACTCCGACGGGCGAATCAGGGAATCATCCCGGAGTGAGACGTGAACGTGGGTCTCTACCAGTGGCAATGACTGCAAAGCTAAAAATCGCATATATCAAAATTGGAGGGATTAGGTCAGTCGAGCGACGTCAAATTCTCTTTAACTTCTGCAGGGACGGTAACCTAGATATCGTGGGACTTCAAGAGGTGCATTTCATTCTTGCCCAATTATTGAAAGTCACTACCGTTAGTTGGCAAATGTCGGACCCAACAATAATGGAACAGCCATTCTCATTAGACATGGTCTGGACTATTCTCGATTACTTCTAGAACCCGACGGAAGGCTCATATCTATTGACGTGAAATGTTTCATGTTCATTAATATCTATGCCCCGTCACGTAGTCACGTAAAAACTGAGATAAACATCTTTCTTCGTCAAACCATCCCTGCTTACACAATTACTACTCGACTGCCCTTCGTGTTGATGGGCAATTTTAACTGCGTAGACGACATCCAAGATAAGGCATCCTCCGACTCCTTTCCTTCCCAAAGTAATATCGTCAGCTATGCTTTGAAAGATATGGTTACTGGTCTTGATCTGGTATATATCTGGAAAAAGCTAAATAAAAGTGAACCGGGGCACACCTTTTACCATCCCTCCGGTTCTTCTCGGCTTGATAGGATATATGCTAGCCGATCTTTTGCAGAGAATTTTTTAAATATTTATTTGCAATCTTTGTCGGTTAGTGATCATCAATCGGTACAATCCGCTTGCACCTGCAATCTCGATCTCGTACTAGTTCCCCTGCTGGTTTGTGGAAATTAAATAATTCCATATTGTCAGAAGAAGGCTATCAGAACTATGTAAAAAGTTTTATTCGTGAATCTGCCGATCATCCTCTTAGGGAAAGTAATGTCGCAAATTGGCGGGAGAGTGTCCTGAAACCAGGTATCGTTGTAACCTACTAAAGAATTCTTGTGTAAATAAATTTCTGCGTTAATTATGAGGGTTTGATTAGATATCGACTCTAAATATTTGTATAAATTGACACACGTTATCTAGCTTAATGAAAATCACTCTGTTACAAAATTATGATATTATCACTTGTTTATGATACTTTTAGATTGTAAAGCCTGATGGTTTTTATGATCTGTCTTCATCACATTCAAAATAATTTCAATGGTCGCGTGGTTTAGATGGCAAAGCACCTGCCTAGTAAGCAGGAGATCACGAGTTCCTCAGCTGCTGAAGGTCCTCAGTTTGGTGCAGACGTGTTTTTTCTTGTTTCTCCAATTGGGTCCAAAGTGTGAGTGATTACGTTGTTTATTTGTTATTTTTAATTTTTGTTGTTTGTGCTGTGTATGTTTGTAAATATTTGTTTGTTAAATCATTTTCCCGTTTTATTGATTGTTTGTGATTGTTCTGTTTTGGTTGGGGTCATTCCCCTTCCTTCCCTGTCTGTTTGACAGTATTTCTCTTTGTTTTGAGGGGTAATGACTGTCAAATGGCAAAATGGTGTTGACATCGATTTCGGTGTCCAATTCCCGAGATTGAGCATGCGGGCGGTACATGGGTTCGTCCGTTCGTTAAAAATAGAACCACATGATGTGTTAGGTCTTGTAGCAATACTAGAAAAACGAAACCAGGTCGCAAGAATTACATTTACCCCTGAAGCTTACACTAGATCTTTTTTGTCGAAACACTCTGGCATTGTCCGTACGGAACTGGAGTGGAAGGAAGTAAATGTTGTCATTAGAGATAGTAACATTGAGGAGAGATTTGTAAGAATTGCTGGGATCCCACAGAATCTTGACTTAGGGGTAGTCCAAATTCGTCTTAAACAATATGGAACTGTCATTGATACTCGTTGGGAACCCTATAGGGCTACCGAGGATGACGAGGTCTTATACCCAGTTCTTGCCACTTGGATGATCGTCCGTATGACATTGACGAAGAACATACCTTCGTACGTAAACATTGGCAGTTATCGTGCCATTGTGAAGTACGAAGGTCAACGACCGACTTGCAGACTTTGTGACGACGAAAATCATTTTAGTAACAATTGTCCTACTGTTAGAAGGAATAAAGAAGCTAGCAATGCCAAGAAATCTCGTGGTGCTCGAAATGGCCACGTAGAAGAGGCAGCTAATGCAGAGCCCACGGTTACAATCCAGGAAAATGCTGTTTCACTTACAGAACCTTCTGAGGGAGTCTCATTAGAGCTTTCATCTGAGGTAAACGAAGCCATGGAGACCGACAACTTAACAGCCATTAACGAATTAGCTTCCCCTGACATTCCTCTAGGACAGTTTCTCCCAACTCAAGCCGTGATCATCCCAGAAACCCATTCCCTAGGAATCCCTATACCTTCAGTGTCAACAATGGATTCAACTGTATCCGATACGGGGAATGTTGTTGCCATTGAGTCTGACACTGACAATGCCGATAGGCGATTTTAATTGCGTTGACGACATCCAAGACAGGAAACAAACCATATCCCAATACTGTCCTTCTAAAGTAATTAACCTTGCTTTGAAGGAGATGATTGAGGGCTTGGAACTCATTGATATTTTGAAAAAGCTAAAGAAAACTGAACCAGGCCATACTTTTCATCACCATGGTGGTCCTCTCGACTTGATCGGATTTATGCTAGTAAGACTTTTGCAGATAATTTTCGGATTATCTGCTTACAACCTTTGTCTATTAGTGACCATCAGTCGATACAGTCTTCCTTTACATGCAATCTCAACATCCCTTATCTTGCAAACCCTACTGTTGGCTTATGGAAAATGAATGTTTTGATTTTGTTAGAAGAAGGTTTCCAAACAAATATTATTGAATTCATTAAACAATGCTCTAATCATCCATTAAGGCTAAGTAACGTTGCAAATTGGTGGGAGAGTGTCCTGAAACCAGGAATCAGACGCATCGCGATTGCATATTGCAAACAAAGGGCAAAGAGGATAAGAGAAACTAAGATGTTTTATCAGTCCTGTATGCAAGAGATGGCCCAAGCAGACACCTTTGATTGGGTTGCCTTTGAAGAGTTGAGAAATTTTTCGAATTCTTGGTAGGAGAGCACACTCAAAGGTTTCGGAGTTCGATCCCGTTGCTTTTAGGGAGAAGAAAATGAGGATGCCACCATATTTCATGTTAGCCGTGCCAAAGAAAACTTCCGCAGATGTCGTATTGAAAAAATCATTGCCCCCAATGGCGAGTGCTTAATCACCAAAGAGGATGTTTCTAAACAAATTGTTTCTCATTTTACGATTTTTAAGAGTTAATATTCTCCTGACATGCTAGCAGGGACTGGCTTTCTTGAGGGAGTAAGGGATTGCTGTAAACTATCCCCGAACCTCACCGTACCTATTTCATCATTTGAAAAAAAACCGCCCTTATCCAAACCAAGAAGAACAAGTCTCCCGGTACTGATGGAATTCCCTACGAGTTTTATGTAGCGTTTTGGTATGAAATCGCTCCCCACTTCCCGGATATGTTACCATATCTTGGATAGGGGAACCCTGACGTCATCTCAGGGGCAAGCAGCGATAAGACTTATTCCTAAGTGTCAGGACGCTTGTGGGATTTCAGACTTTCGGCCAATATCCTGTCTCAATTGTGATTATAAAATCATGGCATCTGTCTTAGCGAGACGGTTGAGACATACCCTTCCAGATACCATTTGGCCTCACCAAAAAGGTGGGGTTCCTGGTCGATTAATTTTTGACAATCTTTGCTTGTATAGGGATGTTATACAATACGTTGGTGACCGGGGATGCCATGATTCTTCTCAACCTTCGGTTCCAGGTATGGGCAATGCTATTGTCGAAGTAGACTTTGAGACAGCTTACGACCTGGTTAACAGGGATGT